>NW_009954317.1:316308-334439 GCF_000747805.2 Chaetura pelagica | reverse complement strand
GGTTCTAAAGCAGCGAGGCGATGGTGCGGGGGCCCGGGGAGGCGGTGCCACAGCCACCCGTGAGTCCCTCAGGAGCTCGCCGAGCGCCTGAGCCACGTCAGGGAGCAGGGGCTGGGTCGTAGGGCCCCCCAGGTGTTTCAGTGGTTATGGGCTGCAGCTGCCTGGTGCTGTTACGCCTTTTTTTTTCCCCAGGCCTCTGTGCAATTAGTTGTGCTTTGCTGCTTCTTCCCACATAATGATTTTTAGATACGAATTCTGTAATGACTGCTGTGTGGGATTGATTGTTACCGTGGTTGTGAACTTCTCTGCTAACTCGGTTTTCTTGTCCAGCTGAACGAGCTAGTGGTGGGAGACACCAGTGGGAAGCTCTATGTTTACAAGAATGATGACAGCAAACCCTGGGCTGTGCGGTCTTGCCAAGGAATGGTCAGTTCTTGACACAATTCTTAAATAATCGAGTCTCTTGGTGTCTGTGCAGCCAGTTGTCCTTGGCCACTGCCCAGGCCAGAGGATAATGGCAGCCAGAACTGGTTCTGATGTCTTTCATGTAATTACACAAGGCCCTGTTTTTTTCCACAGCTATTGTAGGGCAGTGATGAGCAAAGTACTGAGCAACCACAGGAACTGAGATCCTGTCCAGCCTTGACCCTGCTCCTGTGCACTGAACATTTTGTCTGCAGGGCTCTGGGCAGTTGTGTGGGTTTCTGTTTCAAATGGGTTTCTGTCCCTGATTCTGCTCCCTTTGTCCTTGGAAAGATTAAAGAAGTAGTTTATGAGAGAGGAGGCAGTAGGGCAGAGAGTAGGTCTAATCCTGAACAGATACTGGTTTGGGTTGCCTTCTCTCATGTATTTCTTTTCTCTTGCAGCTCACATGTGTTGGTGTGGGAGATGTATGCAATAAAGGAAAGGTGAGAGCAGCCAAACTCTTCCCACCTGTGTCTGCAGGGCACGTGAGAGGTGCTTAGGAAATAAGGGTCATGTCATATCCTGAGTGTGGAGGAGGACAAGTTGCAGGTGCTTTCTCTCTGAGATCTGCCCTTGCTCAAAGAGCTTTAGTACTGTTGTTTTAAAACTGTTTTCATGTTTACATAGAACATTTATCTGTCTGTGAGCCATATGCAGGTTTTAGTGAGCAAGAAAATCCAGTCTTTAGAAAGCACTGTTCATTAATGTGTCTTCCTATGTGAGCACCACAAGGCTTTGGGTTGAGGGTTGCTCGTTTTCCTCAGTGGCTTTTGCCCTGCTCTGTGCTGGTCCCTGGTGTAGGCCATGGCCTTCTGCCATGCCTTGGCTGTGGGCATTTAGGGTCACATAAACAAGGCTGAGCCACAGAACAGTCTAGACTCCCAAGCAAATTCCACTGGGTCTAATGTGACTCTTTTTGCTGGATTGCTGTTTTCTGGGTGTTAAACCAGGACCACTGAGTTCAGAACTCTCAATTTAGGCACTCTGACTGAAATACAGTAGCTGTGTGTGTTTCAGGGGGGAGCAGAGCTGAAGTGGGCATTGTTTGGGGATTGTGAGCACACACCAGCTTAATATCCTAGTCTGACAAAGCTGAACAAGAAGTTTGGACCCTGCAGTACATGAGTTGTTCATATGCTGGTCAAAACCTTTCTGCTTTTCCCTCTGTAGCAGTCATTGGTCTTGTTGGATCTGCCTTTGAATCTGCCTTCTCCAGTAGTGGGGCAGCTTCTGCAGTTTCTTAAAAAGGAGAAATCAAAAGGCTTTTCTCTTCTCTTTTAGAATCTCGTGGTGGCAGTGAGTGCAGAAGGCTGGTTTCATCTTTTTGACCTGACTTCTCCAACTTCAAAACACCCAGATGCTTCAGGCCACCATGAGGTTGCTGCAGCAGAAGAGCAGAAGCCAGTGTTCAAGCAGCACATTCCTGCCAACACCAAGGTCATGCTGATCAGTGACATTGGTGAGTTGGGAAGCTGGAATGGGAATGCAGTGTGAGCGAGTGTGTAGGTATGAGTTCTTGGGGGAGAGAAGAGAGACAGAAAAAGTGTGGGAGTCACAGAAGGAAATTAGCGCTCCAGCAAACCATACCCAAGTCATGGAGAGAAGCAAGAACTTCAGGAATTTTCCTGAACTGCAAATTCTCATTACAGGATTGGGATCCTGAGGGATGCTACCTGATGGAAACCAGGACAGCAGTTTCTGAATACTGGGGGTTTTGGTGTTATGGAAGCCTGAGAGAGCCCATCTATCTCCTTGTATTTCTTGCAGATGGAGATGGGAAGTGTGAGTTGGTAGTGGGTTACACTGACAGGGTAGTACGTGCCTTCCGCTGGGAAGACTTGTCGGACAATTCAGACCATATCTCTGGGCAGCTGCTCCTGTTGAAGAAATGGCTGCTAGAAGGTCAGGTAAGTAAACAGGATGTTCAGTGCAGGACTTGTCATACAGTCTCCAAGAGGTAGCTCTCCTAAGGGAAGAAGCATAAAATCTCGGTCCTGTGAACAATGTGATTGTTGTGTTGATGGCTTGAAAGGAAATTTGCCCTGTGGTTGTCCTGTGCATGTGGAGCAGCTGGTGGGTTGGTCTGGGTAACAGTCAGTTGCTCTCACCCAACTAGAGAGCATTAGTGGAAAATACTAGTATGTTCTTTAGTGGCTTTTGGTAGGGAAGCATAACCTTTTACTGTAACTTGTACGTTTTGCTTCTAGCTGAATTTGTTCAGCTCCTCAGTTCTATCAGAAGATCTATACAGGGAGCACAGTGAACCCTTCTGAGGTGTGTAAAATTCTCAGTTCCACTCTATCCATGTTTTTCCTCTGCCAATATAGGTGGACAGCCTCTCTGTGAACCCAGGTCCTGATGGCTCACCAGAGATGATGGTGTCTCAGCCAGGCTGTGGTTATGCTATTCTGCTGTGCACCTGGGACACTGAGCAGCAGGCCACGACAGAGGGAAGAGACAACTCTGCCCCAAGCAGGTGAAGAGTATTAGTTACTGCATGGGTAGATGAGGAGATTCTGCTGGAGATGACTGTCACAAGGTGGCATGATGACACCACCTTCCTGGGGGTGTGTGTTCTTTGTGCTGTCATTTGTCTAAGATTCAATGACCTAGCTGCTCTACTGCTGAGAGTTCATGACTTGAGCCCACTTGCGTCCAGACTTCCATTAATACTCTTCATGTCTCTATCACAAAGCAATCTCTATCACTAATGTCCTTGTTTCCTCTCTTCTCTTGGGGTTGTGCAAGGTGGGTGGTAAATCAAGCTCACTGAGGGGGGAAGTACTGAGGGCCAAGGTGGGGAAATGAGTAACCTAGACCTTTTCAACCCGTGGCAGACACTTCTGAGTGAAAAGCACCCAGTCTTATGTGACAGTAATGATAATAATTGTCTTTTTTTCCTTGATTGGAGTACATGTTTTACTGACTTTTTTTTTTTTTAAACTCTTTCCAGTAGCTGGTACATGAAATTATTCTGGTTTTATTTTTTAAACATTAGCGAGTTTCTTTCATACCTGCAGTGGCAGAAGTTCTTTTTCTTGGCCTTTACCATTAAAGGACTAACTTAGGTGCGAACTCTGTCAGTCTCTGGATTTGTAGAGCT
Source organism: Chaetura pelagica (assembly GCF_000747805.2). Taxonomy (NCBI): domain Eukaryota; kingdom Metazoa; phylum Chordata; class Aves; order Apodiformes; family Apodidae; genus Chaetura; species Chaetura pelagica. The sequence continues at coordinate 330,871 of NW_009954317.1, read as the reverse complement.
TTGGAGTACACTGCTCTTGAGATTGTTCTAGCACAGTGCCAGGTGTGGTTCCCTAACCTTTCCCTGACATCTGTCTCTCTTTTCCTTAGCGAGGCCCCTGTTCGAGATGTTGTTCTACACCAAACATCTGGACGGATTCACAACAAGAATGTTTCCACTCATCTCATTGGTAGCATTGCCCGAGGTGAGAGATTAGCAGCTCGGGGTCTCTGGCCCAACAGTTGCCCCCAATAGTTTTCCAATACATGAGTCCAGCATGAAATCAGATTTCCCATGGTTGAAAAATAACAAGTGGGAGACAACTGCAAGAACAAAGGGAACTTGGCTTCTGTTATCCAGCTTCCAAAGAAAGACAGCTGGATATTTGCATTTGAACTATTTATGGCCTTTGTCCTTCCCTGAGTATCTCTTACTTTTCACCTAGCACAGCAGTTTCTCTGCAGCCTCCACTGGCCTGCATTTAGTCATCCTGAATGGCTGCCATGCCTTGCTCCTACAGACATCCTTGATCATTGCATTTGAATGGCTGCAGCTTATGCCCTCTTCTTATTCCTTAGATGCATTTCTTCCTCTCCACAGATGCACCTTTATTCTTCCTTTTGTGCTTTTCAGCATTTAATTCCCCATACCTCACAGCTATTTCCTGCTCTTTCTTCCATATTTCTTCTATATCATTGTCTTCTGTCTCCTTCCAATGTATTCTGTTAAGCTGTTGTATCTAAGCTCTCCACAGCTGCTGGTTTCTCTCAGCCCTGACACACTGCTGTTGTGTCCACACTTCTCTTACATGCTGCCAGTGCTTCCATTGTGTAACTGCTCTGTACTCTGACCTACACCTGGTGCACCTGTTGAACCCTGTTTTGGTACCTATGGAGAATAAGCAGCTTTCACTTTTACCTGGGGTGTGTGGGCATAATACAGAAAGGCACAAAATGAAGGCACACAGAATAAGAGATGGAAAGTTATGGAAAGCCATAACCCAGCCATGGTGCTGGGCCATCAGTAATTAAATAGCTGAAAAGTGCCATGCTGACCAGTTTCTAAGTGGGACACAGCAGATCTTTTGAATCTTAGCCTGTCTGGATGAATGTCAGCTGGGGGCAATAGGGCACTCATCTAGCTGGCTGTTGGCTTTAAGCTTATCTGCAGAAATAGAGTAATCGCATCATAGCATGGTTTGGGTTGGAAGGAACCTTAAAGATAATCTAGATTCCACCCCTCTGCATGGGTGGGTACAGCTCCTACTGGATAAGGTTGCTCAGAGTCCCATCTTAACCTGCCTTTGAACACTTGCAGGGATGGGGCTTCCACAGCTTCCCTGGGCAACCTGTTCCAGTGCCTCACCACCCTCACACTAAATAATTTACTCCTAGTATCTAACCAAAATATCCTCTTTTCCAGTTTTAAGCCATTGCCCCTTGTCCTCTCACTACAAGCCCTCATAAAAAGTCCCTCCCCAGCTTTCCTGTAGCCCCTTCAGGTACTGGAAGGCTGCTATAAGGTTTCCCCAGAGCCTTCTCTTCTCCAGGCTGAACAGCCCCAACTCTCTCAGCCTGTCTTCATAGCAGAGGTGCTCCAGCCCTGTCATCACCTTTGTGGCCCTCCTCTGGACTCTTTTCAAGAGCTTTGTGTCCTTGTACGGGGGGCTCCAGGACTGGACACAGTACTCCAGGTGGGGTCAAATACAGTGGTCTGGATCCTGGGAGTGTACAGGGTGTTGCAGCTTGGAGCTGTCCCATGGGCAATGGAGATAGGCTCTCAGTCTTACATCAGTCTGATGAAACTGCATATTTGCTTTCAACTCTGCTGGCATGTCCTTGACTGTCAGGTTTCCTGGGTTCCTGCAGACCTTGGGGAGCCAGTGTCTTTCCTACATTGTCACTGTGAAGAACATAGTTGAATACAGCTCCAGTCCTCCCCTGCTAGGTGTGACATCACTTACAAAGCCTGATCTTCAATGTCTTTTTCTGACTGGTAGCTAGGCAGAGCTGTACTGAATGGCTGATGCAGCCCAGTGGTTAGGGAACTCTCCTTTTCAGATTTAATTAAGTCATGTTTGTCAGTGTTGTCCTGAACACAACTGTGATATACAGGCTTTGGAGAGGATACTGTTTCAGGAGGTTCACAGCTGTATAAGCATAGCCCAGGAAAGCCAGGGCAGAGTGTATCAGTAAGTGTGAAGGCAGATGTCTAATCTGCTCATAAAGCAATGGCTGTCTAGCATATATCCATTGTTAGCTGGAAGAGGATCACAGATTCTCTTTTGCTGTAGCAAAAACAATAGGTTTAGGAGCTTGATCTCCACAGACTCATTTGGGAGTTGCCATGACAGTGCTTTTGTGCAAATCTGACTGACACTTTGTCTTTCTGACAGGATCTCTCTGTTTTTTTCCCCATCTACCTTCCTAAAGCAGGTGGAGGCTGTATTCCTGTCCTTGAAAGAAAGTGTGAGGGTATAGTTGTAATATTCTTGTTTGGCTTCAGCTGTTCTTCACTTTGTCCCTTGTGGTGGTCCTGCCTGTGCTTATGCATTTCTGGAGGCTGGAGAGGATCCTAAATTCAGAACTGCCATGGGCCTACAAGTGCTTATGTGGTACAGAAAGACTCCTAGGAACAGCCAGCAGAGCCAGACATGCCTATATCAGTTCAAGCCAAAGGTCTTAGGTTTTGAGATGCTAGTACCCTACAAATAAGAGCCAGCATGAAGTACTATTGGTTGCACAAATCTGCTGATATCTCCTAAGCAAAAGTGTCAACAGTGGGCAAAAAAGAGGCAGGATGCTGATCCATTCTGCCTCCTTTTTTTGCACATCCTTGTGTTGGATCTCTTTCAGGAGAGAGAGGGGACAAAATTAATAAAAGTACATCAACTCCTGTAATTCTCTTCTGCACTTACAGGTTGCTCCAGTGAGAATAGTGGCTCAGGTCTCTTTGCCCTCTGTACTCTGGATGGTAAGTCTTACCACTGTCCTGGGAGAAAAGCCTGTGGGCCTGTCACTAATTCAAAGCAGTGAACCAGAGGCTCAATGCTTTTGGTCTTGAAAGATGGGGAGCTGGGCTTCAGAAACTCTTCCTAGGTCAAGCAAGAGATTTTTACTTAAAAACTCCTGCTGCTGGCATTTTTTACACGAAGGCATAAAGCTAAGACAGAAGCCAAGGTCAAAATTGTCACTGTGAGCAAATCCCCTATAAACCACGGGATAACACGACTATATCTGAGGATACGATGAAACATATTAAAGCTGAGCCTGTCTTTTTGTTCCTTGCTGAATTTGGTCTGATATTGCACAGGCTTCCTCTGTCCTGGAAACCTGTTGTGTTTTCTATCCATTACTAATACCTGCTTTTCTCTCTCCCCTAGCACAGTGATTGATCTGCAAATTTCAAAGCATTTTACAAACATTAATTACTTGTATAGTTCCATGGCCTATGGGGTTAGAAATATGAAAGCCATACTGCAGTGAGCAGCCCTGAAAATGAAGAGGCTGGGTCATTGCTCACTGGTCCAAAGGCACACTGAAAGCTTGAGCTGAAGAGCAGGATTAGAACTTTCATCTACTGACTCCTAAATTGCCTGCTTACCCAGTGGTCAAACAACTGTTTGAGATGTCAGTTCAGCAGCGCCATTCATGTAGACAGGAGCTGCTAAACCACAGCAGAGTTGTCCTTGTACTTGAAAGGACTTGGGTTGTTTCCAAAAGCAGTAAAGGAATGCTGGAACTTTAGTATTGATAGAGAGTAGCTGGCCTACCACAGGCCTTGAAGCCAATTTCTTTTGCTGTGCCCCTGATGAGAAGTTATAGGACAGACTGCAATGGGACTGAATCTAATGAGCTGAACACAGCATTTCTATCCAAAACCCAACAGTGTTGGAGAGAAGATGCTGTGTTTCTCTCTTCCCAAACAGGCAGCCTGGCTTATTTGGGCTAGATGTCCACCTGCAGGAGGATATCCTTCTAGGGAATTTCTGATTATTCTTTGTAACTGAGCTCTGAACCTTCTGTATCTGGCAAGGCTTTCTGCCTCACTATGGCTCATTCATGAGCCTTACGAAGGCTGTGAGGATAGATTCATGTTTATGTTCCACTCTCATGGTCACTTCCCCCTGTGGGACATTGTGTAAAACTTGAGTTTTCTCACTGTCTCATGTGAGATCTGTTGATGTACTGTACTTTGGGAGTCTGTTTTGGCCAGTTTTTTTCTTGTCTTAGAGCACAATCCAATTAGCAGAGCTGCTGCCATTTTTTCCTTTCTGTTTCCGGTTACTGATGACAAGGTAATGGACTGTTGTCCTTCCCAGAACTGAGACTGTGTCATCTATTATCAACCGTAATCTGTACCAGGGGACTAGCCCTCTGCCTGCAGACCCTAAGTTTTGAAGTAGTGTGTTAGCAAGTGTCTTGCTCCCTTTTAATATTTTTAATACAATTTTTTAATTTATTTTTTTTTCCCTTCAGGGACATTGAAACTCATGGAGGGAGCAGACAAGCTGCTCTGGTCTGTGCAGGTGGATCACCAGCTGTTTGGTCTGGAAAAGCTGGATGTTACTGTAAGTGTCTATGAATAGGACTGGGAGAGGTGAAGAGAAAAACTCAGCATAGCATTGTGTATATGAATTTAGGAAGGGCAGAGGGAGTATGACTCAGTAGAACAAATATGGGATTATCTCAGGATAACACAAAGAGTGTTCTGACTGTGTTGGTGTATTGTGCACTCCTGTCAGTCTGTTCACCTGCAAGAGGTTGAGCTGTGTTTGTCTGTGTCACGAGTATGTTTGACCTAGTGAGCCCAGCATCCTGCTATGAATTTTTGCATCCTGCAGCTGCTCTTTTATCTTGCTGCAAAGTTGAATGCAGTTCTGAACACTGATAATACCCCGATTGTCTGCAAGATGTCAAGGATTACAATAGAGAAAATAATTATGGTCTTCAAATGCAAAGTGTCTGGGCAATTGCAAAGTGTCTGGACAAGACAAAAAGTGACATCTTGTTCAGACATTAGTCTTCCATCTCTGAACAAGCAGGAAAGATTCTTGACTGGGATTAATTGATGTCTGTGTTAATACGTGATCTTCTGGTTCCTGCAGGGCAATGGGCATGAAGAGGTGATTGCCTGTGCATGGGATGGCCAGACCTACATCATCGACCACAACCGCACTGTTGCCAGATTTCAAGCAGATGAGAACGTCAGTGCGTTCTGTGCAGGTGCGAAGCCTGACTCCAAAACCAGCCCTCACAGCATTTCTCCCTCAGAGCTGCTTCTCCCCTCTGGGAGGCCTGGAATCCTATGTCTTCTTGCAGTGGGGAATAATTTCCCTGTGTTGTGTGTGTTGCAGAAAGACCAGCTAGTCTTTCCCCTATGCCATCTGGGAAAAGTAAGGGTGAGAGGAGGTGATGCTGAGGTTTGTGATGGTATTTGGTTTTTTTTCCTGTCCTTTTTATAAGCATTAGAATGGCCTCTTGTCTCCCCCGTGGCTTTTTTAACTTCTAAACTGTTCTTAAGTGGAGATGAGGAGCCTCACAGAACCAGCCTGAGCTTTGGCTCAGTCCCCTATGTCAGACATGCAAGAAGCAGTTTGCAAATCCCTGAGCTCTGGGCATTAATAACAGTTCAGAGACACCTTCTTGGATTGTCTCAAAGGGACTTCATATACCCAAATCCATGTCTTAACTGCTTTGGAGCTTCCCTTTTTGCTTTTTCTGTCCTTCTGGAAGTAGTCATATCTCCACTCTTCTGCTTCCTAGGCCTCTATGCATGCAAAGGAGGAAGCAACAGCCCCTGCCTGGTTTATGTCAGCTTCAATCAGAAGATCTACATCTACTGGGATGTGCAGCTGGAGAGAATGGAGTCCACCAACCTGTTGAAAATCCTGGATCGTGACCCAGAGTTTGGAAAACTCCTGCAGCAGTTAGGTGTGGGTGAGTGCAGAAAGTGGGAAAAAAAGAGTGGAAAGGCTGCTGGCAGGTTACATTCCAGGAACTAGAGTTCCAGGTACTTCTTGAGGAAGAAGGGTTTTCATACTTCCTGTTGAGAATCCCTAACACCTGTCTTTCTCTCTTCCATAGATAGAAGTGATGTTTCTGCTGTCAAAGATCTGATTCACAAAACACTGTATTTTCCTGAGAAACACCAGCAGAGCAGCCCCTCGCAGTGTCAGGACGCTACTGGAACAGATTCCTCTGCTCACTACGCTGTCACCTAGAATCCCTTATAACAAGTCACATGGAGGCTGACATCTTTAATACCAACAAAAACTCTTCTCCAACTGGAATTGGACATCTACTGAGGATGAGACTCTTCCCATCTTTGTCAAAGTTGCCAGACAGCAAAGGGTGTACAGGCTGAGTGCTGTGGAGGCATATGCTTGGCTGTAGGCTTGAGTGAAGGTGGTGGGTTAATTTGCTTCTAGCTGAAGAAACTACCAGAATATCGAGAGTCCAGGGTCCTGCTCATTGGCCTCCCATGAACAGTTTCCATTTTTCTCTGCTAGCTGAAGTGCTTTATGAGTGACTGTGAAGGAGCACTGAGGATGTAGATGGAGAGAATAGTTGAGCTCAGTCTCTTTTTGGCCTATTCTTACGACTGCTGTAGTGATTACTTCTGAGTTCCTAGTGGGATCACAGTGCAGGAACTGCAGATGGAGAAACTGAATTAGGAAGCAGGCAAGGACCTTCTTGGCCACTACTTTAAAGTAGACACAGGCATTGTTTGCCTTTGCTCTGCTGCTGCTCTTCTACCAAGCATTTTCTCACAAACCGCCTCCTGTTTTGAGGAGCTGGAGACGTATAAGAAAGAACCACAACTTGCCACTAGTAAAGTGTCAAGAGGTAAGAGCTCAAGTGTACCCCAGCTGTACTCAAGAGGTACTGCTTGTCTCCATCTTCTTGGGCAGGGTGATCCCAGAGATGCCTGTGACTTACCAAAGCAGCTGTGAATTGGGCAATGGGAGGAATCTGTTTTAACCATGAAGCTGTGACAGCTTGGCCAGTCCATAATGAGCAGTGGCAATGCCACAGTTCCCTCTTGTGGAGAGTGCCATGGTGTTTTGAGTTCTGCACAAATGGAAGAGGTGGAATGGAGATGTTGTTCCACTGGCTGGTGTGCAATCTGGAAAAGTCCATTACTCACCCAGGCTTTTTATGCACAAAAGCTGGGATAGGAACCTTTCTGTGTGCTGCTTGTGTTCTGCTTTTCCCCATCTCAGCTTGCCCCTTGCCTAACTCAGCTTACTAGGATAGGAGCAGGAGGCTCACTAGCTGGTTTGCATCTATTCTCTCACTTGTGGGATGTCTCATTGGACATGCATAATGGCTGGACCCTTACAAAAGGGCTGTATCAGAGCCAGACCAAGTATAATTCAGTGTTGTTTCTTGACGTAACATTTAAAATACTGCAGGCTGTTCAAAACCTGCTGTGCTATACTCTGAAGAACATCCAAGGACAGCCCTGGCTGGGATAAAGAACTTTATATAGAGAAAAGGGTCAAAAAGACAGTTGTTAGAGTAGCTCTATGTGGTAGAAGGGCAGGATCTTTACATAATAAGCTCTAGTTTTTCTTTCTGATTTCCATCTGTAGATTTAAACAAGCTTGATAGAGGACAGATTCTGTCCTCTGTGTTTAATAGCTGTGAAAGTTGAAGCATGGAGCAGTGAAATGGTATGACCTGCTCTGTACCAGCTAGCACTTCTTGCTTCTTTAACTGCTGTGTCTTCTGACTCTTAACTACAGGGGAAGTTTCTCTCCATTTTAATGACCTCACTGAGAAGCATTTCTTAAATGTGCACCTGTCATACTGAGTGCTTGTGTACAACTTGACCCTTCAGGCAGGAGCTCTCAGCTCATAATGGTTCTGTGATAACCATGGTGGTCAGAGCAGCAGAGCTTCAGTTTGTCAGTTATGTAGAGTTGATAGAGACCATCTACTTCTGGGCTAAAGCAAGGTGTTCTCTTGAAGCCTGTGAGCTTTGGACTGGAACCTCAAGAAACTGTCATCTCTCACATTCTGAGATGTACAGCCACCCTTCCCTGTGGGCAATAGCAACTATTTCAGGCAAAGTAGTCAAGTGAGACTCATTGTGCCCTCATCAGTCTCATTGTCCTTTCCTAGTGAGTCTTGTGGGGATGTTACCTGGATCACAGTGTATATTGGGTTTTTGCTATTTTCAGGTCTCTCTTTACCAAAACCTAAACCTTCTCTTTCTAATCACTAGACAAGTAAGGATTCTCCCTTCTCTCCCTTCAGGTGAATAAGTAGCAGCTGCTACTCTTATCTCCCCTTGGGGCTCAGCTGAGGAGAAGCAAGTGTCTACAGGTGGGGTGAGCAGTTTGGTTTCACTGTGTTCTGGGTTACTTTCTACCCAGCACTGTTACTGCCTGATTTTAATCTTGCACTTCAAAATCAGTGGAACTGACACAATGACATCAGCGTGGAGCAGGACTGCAGAACAGTTTCCAGAAGCATTTGTATGAAATGACAGAAATCACATTGTAGCAATGTCCCTGAACCGGCTTGTGCTTGGAAAATGCTGTTCTTCGATCCTGAGCAGACTGCTGTTCTCCCTCTAATTAAAGTGTATTTTCTTGTTCTACTCCTTCCCTACCACTTCACCCCCCCCTAATTCTGTGGCTTCTGTCTCCTCCACCAGGGACAGAAACAGGATAGTTACAAGCAACAAAAAATAGTAATGCCTGAGTTTTCAGTCATGGCTTGCACAACTTGGCATGTGTATCGTTGCATGGATGATGAGCTGTTCTGCTCTGTGTGCTTTGACCAAAACAGATCAGTTCTACTACAACTTGTGCCTGCCATGGCCTCACTCAACATTGTTTGGCTTTGCTGGGTCAGGTGTTCTCCATGGAAGTGCTTTCTTGTTCCTTTGCTGGAAGAAGCAACTGCCTGGGGTATTTTATTTGCCTGAGAGCTGGGCCAGGGTGAGCCAATCTGGTAGCTGGGTCTTGCAGGCTCTTGCAGTGCTGCTGTATTGTGATCCTTTCTTGAGGCCTAACAGGAAAACAGGATTGTTTACACTCAGAACAGAGAACAACTCAGTGCTATCTGTCCATGCCAAAAATAAACCTTTATTAGCAACATCACAAGGGGAATGCAAATGGCTATATGACTGAAACATCTGTGAAAATAAACTTTGCCAAACAGGTCAAATGATTTCCAAAGAAGGAAGGTCAGATTGATCCACAGTTGGACAGCTAATTGTTGAGAAGAAACAGGAAGGGGTTAATTTGGGAGAGATGATGTTTTCCTAAGAAAATGGGGCAAAAACAATGCACATATTGGACAGATAAACCTGTGCAGCCTTGCCCTCTTGTTGCCTGAGGATAACATTGCTGAGTGCTGTGCAAGCCTAGGCATGCTGCATTGTGCAAAGCAGAGATGTGAAACTATGGATGCTACAGATCATGCATTTCCCAAAAATTCAGCTCTCAAAACCATGTGAGAGGAAAATTACTAAGGTTTGAGAGTTTCCCCTCGTGGTTTTATATTGGTGATAGCACATAGTAACTTGCAGATGCATTTTGCTCTTGTGCCCTTTCTGCACAAAGGAAAATGGAAACTGTCTACAGAAGAATTAATTGGAACTTCTGTACTGTTCGTTGGCAAAATATAACTCCTTCTTTTTTCATGGTCTGAACTCAGAAGTGACAATAGACTGGCTACAGTCAATACTTCTGAAGTAAACGCTTCAGGCTACTTCTACTTGCAACAATTTTTCGTGAAGTATACACCTACTGAAAGAGGAGCCACATTCATTGTAACTCATTGCGTCTTGGTCCTTGCCAGCCAACAGAAGCTGCAAGAGTCGGAATTAGAAATTGTTCCTTCCCATGCAGCAGGAAATTTTCTTTGCTTTTCAATAGGCAGGATTTGCAAGACAGGTTTGTATGTCCCAGTGCCAGCACACAGCAAGTGTCCCACGGTATTGGCAGACATATCTGCAGAAAAATGATTCATGACTTTGGGTGTGACACTCAATTTACTAGCAAGGAGGAGGTTGCTTTATTTTCCTGAGACATGATCCCCACTCTCATTTTTACGATCTCTGCTGAATGTAGTTATTTCTAGAACTCTACAAGTCGTCTCTTGGAGTCTCCTGAAAGGAGACCTGGCTGCAAACATGTGTCAGTGACTCAGTGGTCTTCAGTTCTATAACTCACCTGCTAGTGGTGAAAGCAGGAGCAGGCCTCTGGGAGTATGGACAGCTGGAGTTCCCATTCTGTTCAAAACTAAGTGACACAAAAGTCCTTAAAAGTTATTCTGGTTATGGCTTCTTAACATAGGTTTACTTTTTGCACACAGGCTTGGAAGGAGCCTCAGAAGTCCATCTCCCCATTCCCAGGCAAGTTCAGCTGTACATGTCTCACACTTGCCATGTAGCATTTGCTTCTCTAAGACTTGCCACAATAGGCACTTCCCTGCAGGCCATTTCACATCTGTTGTGTCCACTCTAGTGGAAAGTAGCCCTGGTAGGAGCTGAGCACCAAGGTGGGTCAGAGAGATTATCCATAAAATGATCACATTCTGTTCTCTACATTAGAGAGAGGGGCCTCATCATGAGGAAGCCAGTGTTGGACACGTTACAGGATGTGCCTCTGTCCCACTCTGAGGTTGGTACTAAATTTCTACTTTCCATATGAAAGTATTAACATTTTTTTTCTCTCTAGTCGAAAAGACCTTCAGAAAGCTCCTTCCTTTTGTCCTTCAAAAGCAATAGCAACAGCTGGAATGGGGGGTAGAGAACTGCGTCTGTAGAATAGGCTTTTCCAAAAGGACTAGGTTGAGGTTTTGGGGTTAGGGTGTTAGGAGGTTAGATTTAGCAGCTGGGATTTAGGTTTATGGGCTAGTGGTTAAGGTTAGGTTTAAGCAATTAGGGTTAGAGGCTAGAGTTAGGGGCTAAGGGTAGAGTTACATTTATGGCTACTGTTTAGGGTTATGGTTTAGTATTAGGAGTTTGTTAGGTTTAGGATTAGGTTTAGGTTTTGGAATTAGGTTTATTTAGGTTTTAGAGTAATAGGGTTAGAGTTAGCTGGTTAGATTTAGGGAGTTAGGTTTAGTGTTAGAGTTAGAGGTCAGGGGTTAGCGTTAGTAGTTAAGGTCAGGGTTGGGGTTAGCATTAAGGCTAATGGTTAGGGTTGGGGATTAAGGCTAGGTTTTGGGCCTAGTGTTTACAGTTGGCATTTTATTATTGATTAGGTTTACATTTTGTGGTTAGAATCAGGGGCCTAAAAGGTTAGATTTAAAGGGCTATGTTTAGGATTAGGGTTATGTTTGTGATTAGGGTCAGGATTAGGGTTAGCATTAAAGATTAGGTTTAAGGGTTAGGATTAGTTTTAGGGGTTAAGTATAGGGTTAGCATTTATGGTTAGGGTTAGCTTTAGGTGTTAGATTTAGGGTAATGGTTAAGGTTAAGCATTTGGGCTAGGGCTAGAGTTGGTTTTAATGTCTAGGGTTAGGGTTTACCCTGTTTTTTTAAAAAACAGAAGTGAATGAATACTAAGAGATGTACTGAATGTGGTATCTGTCAGCCTTAGCAGGTTATTTTTTGCCATTGTTACACATGCCATTTTCAGAAGGCAACAAGAGTTGGAAACTAGGCAAGCTGCTGCACACAGGAACAGTTGTTTTATCTATCAAAACCAAGAGGTTTTCCAGCAGAGATGACCCAGGTGCCACATAACTTCCAGCTGACACACAGGATGTTTTAGTATAAGTCTGAACTATCCTTGTAGAACTCTGGTTTTGAGGAGACAGTCAGACACACAAGCGATACAAAGCCAGGAATTTGTACTTTGGGAAACAGGCTTGTGGAGCTGACCTGGGTCCTAGCATAAATAAGAGAACTGTTGGTGTCATTCAGGAGATTCATTAAAAGTAGTTCATGCAGCCAGAAATAATCAGATGCGCAAGTAGAAGAATGGCAGAGAAGCAAAGGAACAGATCAGAAGCCACAAGATATAATGATTAACAATAGAAGTCCCTAGCCTGGTGCTGCTTGTAGGAGAAGCAGATGTGAGTCACACCAACTGACACTGGTAGGTGCATCCCAGATCACATCAGCCAGGCTGTACTCTGCTGTCCCTAGCATGTGTTAAACTGCAGCAGACAGGATCTGATTTAGGAAAGAACCAACCGAAAAAAAAAGCAAAAATAGATACATGCATTCTCTGAGAAACAACAGAAACAATGAGCAGTTTGATTAAAAAAGTATGAAAGCCAACAGTGTTTAATCCAGGATGACAGGCAAACTGAGGATGTCATGGCATTCTAAGGGTGGACAAAGGGACATTGTGTGGAGCTGCTCAGGGTGCTGTGACATGGCAGCATTTAAAGAGAGTGGCAGGATCTGCAGTAGAGGTAACAGGAATATAGCAGCAGCTGGGGTGCAGAGAGGAGAGGCCTGGTGAGAACAGGGTGTTCAAGTCTGGTTACTATATGTAACACCAAGAGATTATGAGCATTGCCATTCATAATGAACATAGCTTAGTGACCAAGGATGCAGTGGCAAAACCCAAGCCCCTGAGGGTGTCCATCGTACTCCAGGCATCTACACTCAGTGTTTCTGCAAAGGTTTCTTAGCCTTAAGAACTCTACAAGTATTCTGGCAGCAAGGTTCTTCCAAGAGAATAGTTCTGATTTGAGTCAGCAAAAAGTAACAAAATCCAGCTTCCCAGAGTACAGGTGAGTGGACTGGCCACAGAGCCCTTCCCACAAAGGAAAGGGAGTGAAGTCCACTCACATCAAGGCAAAGAGAAGGAGAACATTCATCCCAATCTTCAGAGGCTTTTGGAGAAAGTGCTGTCATCCTGTCCACAGAACAACTAGAGGTTGTCATGGAGACTCTCTCTTGTCTCATGAACAAAGAGTATTGTAAAAATAAGTAACTAAAAGAGTAGGGAGAATTTAGTGCAGAAGCAGAAATTGCAGTGGCTAGGGACAGGCAGAAAAGCCAGAACAAAATGCCCACTTAGCACATGGGGGCAAGCAAGAGCATACACTGAAAGGAGGGGTATCCCTCCAGATGAGGCACTCCCAGCAACAGCAGCTTCCAGCACTCACTTGCTTTTTTCTCACTCCTCAGTGAATACCTCAGCCTAGGAGTCAGCAAGGTTAGGGGCACCTGAACCTCACCCGTATCTCTTTCTCATGGCAGCAAGTCTCCTCAGCCCCAGATATGGGGAGTTCAGCCAGTCACTGACCAGGCTCTTCAGAAGCATGTAGAAAAGGCAGCTCTTGACTCAGTGCTTTAAATCTCAGGACTCCTTCCTCCAAGTCGATGCAACACTAAAGAAGAGGAGACCCAGTTACTTGCTGCACATTTCAGAGAGGAAATCTCTTTATGACTGGGGAAAACCTGTATAACCATCAAACAACCACACTTGGGATTTGTAGAGACCTCGCAGGTTCCCTCCCTGACCCCCATGCTGCCTCCTTGCTCCTATTACCTTCAGTGGATTCTTTTCCAAACCCTTCTCAGGACCATTTCCCTCCCTTCTTCCTTCTCTTGTGAGGTGATGTCTTCACATCACTTGGCCATTCAGCCCAATACTTTTCCTGCTTTAGGAGTCTGATATGTGGCTACAAGTAATTGACAGACTTGCTGCAGCTTCTGAGCCACCCAGGAGCCAGTAGACCACTAACCCTGAGCTGAGCTGACAAGAGGATCCTTTCCACCCATGTCCAGCTGGTGTTGGACACTGAATGTGATTCAGCTTCATTTGGCTCAAAGCAAGGGCAGAGATTCTTTACATCCGCCTTCAAAAGGCAACATAAATACAACTGGTGACACAGTGTTTCTTGTCTCCTCTTCAGTTTCGTCTTCCTGTTTGCAACTTGTTTGACCAGGAATATGAAGAAAGTGAGATATTATATTATCCTATTGGGTGATTCCTTTCTTAAAACCTTGAATAAGGACTGGAAAGGAACTGGTGACTCCAGCCAGGCAGCTGTGCAACAAGCATTGCAAGCACTGAAAGACCTAAACACAAGTATTTCTGATGTTTACAGCAACTAAATCTTGGAGAACGTGTTGAGAGGAGCCCTGCAATAAGCTAGGAAGCTGTTCCTTACCTTGAGAGACAACAGAGTCTGGAGACCAATGCAAAACTCCAGCATTTCATCATCTGAGAAGAGAGAAGAGACTGATCAGGCTCAAGACTATATATACTGTCCATCTAAATAAAGTGTCTGTCCTGTAAGAAGATGTGGAATATGAGAGGGTCATAAGGTTACATGGTTATGGTCTACTTGGTGTAAAGAACAAAAATTAATGAAAGTTGTGAATTAAACACACAAACATTAACAAGCAGATGGTAACAGTGACAATAACAAGGACCAGCACTCTTTTGCCACTGACTGATATGCTGTTAAAGGAGCTACTTAGGCACAGCCCTGAAGAGGATCAAAATTAACTTTGTAGCTGATAAGAACAGGGAACCATGATTGTAATGAGTTTTATGAAATATTTGAGGGGGTTTGTGGGATTGTTTGAAACTTCCTATGAGATATCAGAAGGGGTTTGTGGGATCATGTAAAACTTACTACGGGTTGTG
>NW_009954317.1:308839-316028 GCF_000747805.2 Chaetura pelagica | reverse complement strand
GGGAAAGGGGCAAAGGGAGGAGAAGGCAAGCAGCAGGGCAGATCAGGGAAGAATAAGTATGGAAAACTGGAGAGGAGAGGGTGTATGGGGACCAGTCACATGCAAGGAGGCTGTTGGTCAGTTCACTTCTCTGACCAAACCCTCTGCCTGATGGTCACAATCTCTCTGATCTTATTATTAAATAATTTTATTAAGTACTTTTTTTGTGTGTAGCCTCTCTATCCCACATGTGACTACTGCAAGTCTTAAGTGTGAGCAAGGGTAGAAGATGCCACAGACATCAGCAACGGGAGGGACTGGCATGGCAAGAGAGGTGCCAGTAACTGAAGGGACTGCAGGCCATGGGGCTTATAGGCCTGTGTCAGCAACTGGCTTACAGGTGGCAGCAGCTGGAGAGATCAGTGTGCAAGAGATGTCTGGGTACCAGTAACGTGAAAGGGAGCTAAGGCCACAGGGCTTTTACACCTGGTTGCCAGCAACTGGAGGGACTGCAGTGTGTACTGCAAGGTCCAAGTTCCATAACTAGAGAAGAATTATGCATCACAGAGCTTATAATTCTAGGTTCCAGCAACTGGAGGGATCAGTGTGCAAGAGAGCTCTCGGTACCATCTCTAACCAGGGTCACAGAGGCTTTAATAAAGCAGCAACTGATGAGAACAGGGCATATGCATTAGAGGTCAAAATGCCACCAACTAGAAAGACCTGGGTGTGCTTCCATTTCCCCAGTTAATTTAATCCTATATGCTTGTGGTTCTGAACACATAGTTATCTAGCAAACTTCAGTCTGGTCCAGCTAGTGAACAGGAGGAAACCTGCATCTGGAAAGACTCAAGGTCTGGGGCACTGGCTAGGTGAAGGGCCCAGGGTCCAGACATGGGTGTAAGATAGACCTAGAAGCTGTGCTGTTATTTGAGAACTGTGTGCATGTATCAGTGTGCTTGTAAACTGAGGACTTACGAGCTTTTGCTAGTGAACTTCAATCCTGGCCAGCCAGAGAGAAGGACCAGAACTGGTCTATCTATGCTGGTGTTGATGTGAGTGCTGGTAAAGACACTTCTCTGTGTGTGGTAACCAGTGTGGCTGGCCTTGCCTGTGTCCTCTCTGTATATGCCTCTCCAGAATGTACGTTCAGCCTTGCTACTGTCCAAACCCTCCACTCAAAACATGCACTGGACTGGGTGAGAGTGACCTTCTGGGCCTTAGAGTCATCCATCTGGATTTCAGTGGCTGGGAAGGAGGAGTCCCCAGGCTCTGGAGATTGCAGGATTCAGCAGCCACCACTAGTATCAACAACACTTCCCATGTCTCCTGGATACCTGCTTGCCAAGTAACCAGGGGCTGCATTTTATAATTTCTAATCTTATAACCACATAAGCAAGAGCACTGTGTGTGTGGGGAGATGTAAGGCAGAAATGTAGCAATTTTGCTCCTTCCTGGCAGCCATTTCCACATCAAAGCAGAATGGATAGGTCTACTGGGCTAAATTCACCTGTGCTGGTACTAGTACAGGTTCTCCATGAAGAGCAAGAACAGTCAGAGGGGAAACCAGGGAAGAAGAGTGAGCTGGAGGGTGGAAGAGGTAGAAGCTCTTTCTAGATGACTAGGAATGTGGGAAGAATGGACATGAAAAGAGGGAGCAAGGGAGGCCTTGGAAGATGAATAGCACTCATCAAAGATGAGGAAACAAAGGCAAGAGGGTAAAGTTGGAAGACTAATTGGGAGAAAGAATATGGAAAAAAAACACCTAAGTTGTCTTCAGCATATGCACAGCTTGATGTGAATGCAGCCTTTCTGCTGTTTTCTGCTGTTTTCTGGGCATGCTCCAGTACCTGCTGACTTGACCTTGTCACCTATGGCTCCTTCCTTCAGAGGGTCCTGCCTGAGGACACTGAGGAGGACTCAGCACCTGGGGGAGATCGGGCTCTTCCAGCATGCTCCCTGCAGCACAGGCAGGTGAGTACACAGAGAAACACTCTGGGGAATAAGCAGTTTCTCTGATGACTTCCAGCCAGTCAAAGACATAAGTGCCCATTCAATAGGAGAACATAGGGCACCAGAGAACTGATCAAGCAGTCTGGATAATTTCAAGAAAGGTCCATGATAGAAGGAAAAGCAAATTTTCCACATCCTATGTTAAGACCAAAAAAACCCGTCAACTCTCCCCACTGTCAATGTCTTCTGTCTTCTCTGTACTCTCCCTATGCCCGTTGCCTTTGGGTACATTGAGGGTATTCACAGTGCACAATGGCCAGCAGTGGAAGTGACCACATGACCAACCTCCTGCCACATGGCCCTTTTCCCAAAGATCCCTTTAAACACCCTTGGAGGGGCAAGAGGGACACAGGAAAACCAGGGGAGATGAAGGGCTGGCACTCTCACCTACAACCAGTGCTGAACACAGCACTGTCTCCTGGCCAAATTGCAACTCCATATGTTCTACTCGGCCAACAACGCTGGGAATGGGCAGAGAGAGGTCTCCACAGTCCACGGCAGACACTTCTTCCAGCCTGTGGGACACAAGAGGTGTTACTGCCCCAAGTGGAGGAAGAGGAGGAAAATCAGGACTTCTCACTGATAGCTCTCGGCCTCCTTGGGAACAGGCCCACAAGAGGAGTAATCTCTTTCACACAGCATGTCTGGAGGCAGATTGCACCAGCAAAATCATGAGACACTCCATGAGGATGCCTCACCACTGAGGGAACCCTCAGCTGGGCACCTTTGCCCTGCAGTGTACACAGAGTGACACAGCTCCGCCTCCTAGTTGGGGCTCTGCACACACTTTGCCACTGCTCCTGCTCCCTTGTAGCCCACCCTCTGCATCTCCTCCTAAAGCACCCTGTGCACATGCAAAGCTGCTGTTAAATATCATGGGGGCTGGAAGATTGCCTAGGTTCTTGCCATAGTTTTTCTTTTAGCCACTCCTCTTTTTCTGTTGTGCAAAGACTTACCCCAGCCGGTTTAAACAGCTCTTGGAGATGAGATTTGGTAGGCACCCAGTGTTAACTGTTGCTTTCAATACCTGGCCTTGGCACTAGAAAAAACAACAGATAATTACTGTGGGCTCAAATTCAGCATATCCACTCCTCCAAGGGTGTGACAGTCCCTCAGGCCTTCCTTAGTAACACAGCCAGATATGTGGTGTTTTAGGCAGTAGTCAGAAGGCAAGAGAGTCATCTAAGACAATGGTGGTCTCCTCAGTGCTCTGCAAACCTCTGCCAAAGACTTCTTTTTGAATTTGTCTTCTTTAATTTGTATCTGATTGCAGACACTTTGCTGTTATTAGCAACTTTAACTTAGCAGCATTCCAGTCAAGAGATGCATAACTAGTGGAATTGTTTAGAAAATTCACATGGGCGTTATTAGTAGAGCAATAACTAATATTGCAAAAGCTTCTAAAGGAATATAAGTATTTGCTACAGCATTTGTAGTTTTTCTCTCTCCATTTCTTCTCATGTCACAGGGAACAGTGTTCCATGGTTAGACATCTGTTCTGAACAGCTTCCAGAGGGAGAAGTCTGTGGGAAAAGCAGAAGCACACAGGACAAGCATTCCTGAGAAGAGCTTGAATTTAAGGCAGTTCTCAAGACAACTGACACATCAAAGTTCTGAATCGAAGAAACAACCTAATCAAGAGGTGTCTGTTATGTGTGGGGCTTACTTTAAGCTCCTAGACCGACCGCTTTTTAAGGAATTATGACATGAACACTACAACTAAAATATTCACAGCTGGTGCCATCTAGCAAAGGGAGAGTCTGGATGTCCTGCACTCAAGTCACCTCTGCATCATCTTACTGGAACAATCCACAGTGCCTTGCCCACTTCATTTCTTCACCACTTCACACTTGAAAGGGAAGAGGAGATGTGGTTGCCATCTGTTTTCTGTCCCCTCTGCACAAAGGTCCTTAATGGCAGGCCAGAGGTGCTGAAACAGCAGGTCTCATATATGGTAGAAGTCTGAAAAAATAGGGTTGCCAAGGACATTGAAGGGAGTTAGGTTTAGAAAAAAAAGGACTTAGAAAAGGAACTGGAAAAGATGGCATAACCATTGTCTACAAAATATGGGTCACACCTACCTATAGTGCCTGACCATACCCGTTCTGGACAGCTTAGGTCTTCAAGGCTGTGAGAAGCACTAGCAGTAAAAAAACCCCACCAAAACAAACAAAAACCACCACAAAGTTTCCCTCTTGCGAAGGCTCATTTTCCTCCTGGTATCATTTATATTTTTCCTGTCATTTCTTCTCTCCTCTTCCATCCACGATGGCACTCGGTGCCATGAGCCACTCAGAAGCAGCAACAGACCTCCCACAGCTCCTGTACCCTTATGTTCATTCCTGATCATCATTCCTGATGAGCTTAAATGCTTCGGACACCTTAAGCAGATCAGCATGACCATCAGGGTCTCAGTTTCCTGATTTTGTAACAAAACCTGTTTATGATTACTACATGGGTTAATCATCACAGAGAGCTACACCCCGTATTTCCAAGGTTTAATTTTCAAAAGTGTGCTATTTTTGAGTTTTTATGAAAAGAAAGGAGAAAACACCTCCTAGGAGAAATACTGGAGTGCTGTAAACAGACACAACACCAATAGTAGCTTGAGTGCTAAATGCACTCAGTGCAACCTCAGAGAGTGCAGGCTGGAAACTTCAAGTCTGTTTTGCCTTGGGCCTCTTCTTGTGGTCTAAACTGCATCTGCAGTACATCAGTGTAGATAATTTCATAATTCTGAACATTTTAGATCCACTGTGTTCTAGAATGGCCACTTAGTTGAGAAATTCTCAACAACTGCAAGACCCCTGGAGATGTAGATCTCAACCTGTATTGTTTCACAGAGTTCACTAAGAATCTTGTAAAAGTCATATGTGTACATATGATATATATTTAAATAACATCAGTACTTTTAGAAGGATGAGCATTCACCATGTGTGGCCACAGCCAGGAGCAAAGGAGAGCAGTGCTCAAGCAGAATCTACACAGAAAATATTCACAGAGGTGTATTTTCAACAGCTCTGATTTGGTTACTGTTCTTCTTTAATGTAAAAAAAGCATGTGTTGTTGTCATGCTTTGGGCCTGACTGACAGCACAGAACCAGCCATGGGACTGCTCACTCACCTCCCCCACCCCGCCCACACACTGTGGGATGGGGGGGACAAAGGAGAACCAGAAGGTCATGGGTTGACACAAAGGACAAGGAGGGTTCTTCACATTTATAGTCCTGGGCAAAACAGACTCAACTAGAGGAAAAAATAGTAACCGAATCTATCACTAATCACACCCCCCCAGGACACAGACACACCCAGAGCAGGGCTTGCAGATGTTACCCCACCCCTCCCTTCTTCCCGGGCCCCAATCCCTTGGTTCCCGGTTTCTCTCCCTCCTTCCCCCCAGCGGCACAGGGGGACAGGGGATGGGGTTTAGAGTCACTTCACAGGCTGGGGGTTCCTGCTGCTCCTGCCTCCTCAGCAAGAAGGATTCCTGACAGTCCTGCCCTGCTTCCCCACGGGGTCCCTCCCATGGCACAGAGGCCTCCACCAACCTCTCCTTCCTGAGCCCTTCCCACCAGGTCCGGAGCTGCTCCAGCCTGGGCTTCCCACAGAGTCACGGGGGCTTCGGGAACAGCCACCTCCCCTGGCCCGGGGGCTTCCACAGCTGAGCAATCAGAGCCCACTGGCAGCAAATCCTCTGGCCACAACATCCAAGTCCAGTGGCCAAGTTCAGCCCTCCTGACACCTTCAGGGAATGTCCCACCACGTTCCTCCATGAGTGCAGGGGCACAGCTGCCATCTCGCCATGGGCTGCAGGGAAACTGCTGCTTGGGCACCTTCTGCCCCTTCTTCCTCACCAACCTCAGGTTCTCCACTCCAGCACTGCTCTCACCTCTCCAGCTCAGCTCTTCTACTTTGCTCTCTCACAGGTCCTGTATCAGTTCTTTCTTATGTTAATTGCAGCCGTCCATCTATTGTCTCTGCTCGGCCTTGGCCACCTGAGCCAGGGGAATTTTTAGTAGCTTCTTACAGGAGCCACCGTTGGGACCCCTCCCCACTACAAAAACCATGCCAGAACCAAACCAGTACACTTATTCATAAAGAATTATGTCCTGTGTAATTAACAGTCCTGTGTGACTGCAAACACTCGTGACAACACCCAAGTGAGTTGGACCTCACACAATGCTGGACCTGGTAGTAACGAATACAGGTCTGGTTGGGGACATTAAGGTTGGGAAAAGCTTTGGCAACAGTGACCATGACATAGTGGAGTTTAGTCTTTTACAAGGAAGAAGCAGGACAATAAGTAGTATTAGAACCCTGGACTTCTGGAGGGGTGTCTGGACTCTTCAAAGATCTACTTGCAGGAATCCCATGGGCTAAGACTATGGAGGGAGAGGGAGCCCAGGGAAGCTGGTCAGTTTTTAAATACCACATCCTCCAAGCCCAAGGTGGGTGCATTCCTTTGAGTGAAAAATCAGGTAAACGACCTGAATGGATGAGCAAGGATCTTCTGAAGAAAGTCTTGTGGAAGAAAGAAATTTACAGCTTGTGGAAGAAGGGACTTGTCACATGGGAGAACTACAGGGACATTGTCAGGGTATGTAAGAAGGCAACAAGAAAGGCCAGAGCCCTCTTAGAATTTAACTGGCAGAAAAAGTAAAAGAGAACAGAAAGAGCTTCTTCAAATACATCAGTAGTAAAAGGAAGAACAGGGAAAATGTTGAGCCCACTGCTGAGTGAGGTGGGAGCCCTGGTAACAGAGGATGCAGAGAAGGCAGAGTTGCTGGATTCCTCCTTTGCTTCAGTCTTTACTAAGACCAGCCCTTATGAACTTCAGACCCTGGGTATGAGAGGGAGCCTGGAGGAGGGAAGACTCTCCACTAGGCAATGAAGAGAGATCAGTTATGCAAATTGAATGTGCACAAGTCCATGGGCCCTGATGAGCTGCACCCAGGAGTGTTGAGAGAGCTGGCTGACATTATTGCCCTGCCACTCTCCATCACTTTCAAAAGATCATGGCAAACAGGAGAGGTGCCTGAGGGCTGGAGGGAAGCCAATGTCATCCAGTCTTCAAGAAGGGCAAGAAGGAAGATCCAGGAAATTACAGACCAGTCAGTCTCACCTCCATCCCTGGAAAAATGATAGAGCACCTCATTCTGAAAGTCATCCCTAAGCACATGGAAGAGAAGAAGGTTAT
>NW_009954317.1:289448-308561 GCF_000747805.2 Chaetura pelagica | reverse complement strand
GATGACTGGCTGGTTCACCTGAAGGCTGTGCAGCCATTCAGTGAGATTTGGACAGGCTGGAGAGCTGGGCAAAGAGGCACCTAATGAGGTTCAACAAGAGCAAATGCAGAGTCCTGCACCTGGGAAGGAACAACAAAATGCACCAGTACAGGTTAGGAGGTGACCTGCTGGAGAGCAGCCCCATGGAGAAGGACCTTGGAGTCCTGGTAGACAAGTTCTCCATGGGACAGCAATGTGCCCTTGTGGCCAAGAAGGCCAGTGGTGTCCTGGGGTGCATTAGCAGGAGGGAGGTTCTCCTTCCCCTCTACTTGGCCTTGGTGAGATCTCACTTAGAGCACTGTGTCCAGTTCTGGGCTCCCCAGTTCAAGAGGGACAGGGATCTACTGGAGGGTCCAACAGAGGCTACGAGGATGGTTAAGGGACTGGAACACCTGCTTTATGAGGGAAGGCTGAGACACCTGGGGCTTTTCAGTCTAGAGAGAAGACTGAGGGGGGTCTAATTAATGTCTATAAATACATGAGGGCTGGGCATCAAGAAGGCTGGGACAAGCTCTTCTCACTTATACCCTGTGATAGGACAAGGGGCAATGGACTCAAACTCAAACAGAGGAAGTTCCATGTCAACATGAGGAAGAACTTCTTTACTGTGAGGGTTACAGAGCCCTGGAACAGGCTGCCCAGAGAGGTTGTGGAGTCTCCTTCTCTGGAGACATTCAAAACCCACCTGGATGCCCTTCTGAGTGATCTGCCTTAGTTTTGGCCCTGCTCTGGCAGGGGGGTTGGACTCGATGATCTTCAGAGGTCCCTTCCAACCCCTGACATTCTGTGATTCTGTTACTGAATTACTTTAGGAATGCCAAAGGCAAGACAGATCTCACAAACTTCTGGCTGTCAGCACTGTGTCTTACCCATTCTATCATGTGCTTCCAGTCTCAGTCACACTGGCAGCTACATTCAATCCAAGGCTGCTCTTTGGCACATGGCATGGAAATTGCCACAGAGATACAATGTCACCGTTTGGGAGAACACAAAACTTCAGTGCCCTGATACCAGCTGGGATGTTTATGAAAAAGTCAGACCACAAAGAAACCAGCCTCTAGAAACTCTCTGTGAAGTTCTTTGCACATTCCCTACAGGCATATTCTCACAGCTCCTTGATAAATGAGCAGTCCTGCCATTCTGTGGTGATACAGATCCCATATGGCAGAGCTGGTAGGAGACCCAGCTGAGCTGCTGCCTCTTCCAAAAACATGGACCCATTCTCTTGCCCTTCATCCATGCATGCCTCTTGGCCAAAACCTGCTGTCAGCGAGGGGGGAGTCTCACAGGAGGGGAAAAGCTGCAAAGCATTTTAAAAGCTCATGAATTTGGCAATACTTCTGCTGCCATAGTTCCAGGCTGCCTGGCATGTCAAGTTGAAACACTCAGGACTAGGAGTAGAGGTCCCTAAGGCAAGCTGGGGAGAGATCTCACCTTAGCTCATGGCAACAGCATTCCTTCCTTCAATTTAAGAAGATTAATTGTGTCAAACTGTGACTGGCTCTTAAGAAGGGCAGAAAAAGAGAGAAATGCCTGTGCAGAGATTTCTGAGTTCAGAGACAGTAAGTGCAGCATTAGACTGATTACCTTGACTGTGATGTTCATTAGCCTTCCTCCAGGGAGGAAAAATACAATGTGTGTGACAGCTGGGGCACAGTCCATTAGAAATACAAAAGAGGAATGAGTAGTGGAGTCTGATGATGAGTTAGCTCCTGCCCCATGGTATATGATACCTGTGCATGCCTGCCCTTGTTCAGTGCACATGCCTGGTAAAAAACAAAACATCTTTATCACTGAGTTTCCTCTTGCAAAACAATACAGAATGGTGATTACAGAAAAATAAACACCTTAATTTGCTCAAGAACAGACTTCAGCTATTTGGAGAAATTATCCTGGGAGCCATTCAACCTATTAGACTGTTCTCCCAAGTATGGTTATGTTAACCCAGCAACATCAGAGTCAAAACCACAGGGTAACTGCAGCAGTAAAGGCTGGAAAACAAACCAGTGATTTTGCATGATACTGAGACACTCAATCTGAACATTTCAGAAGCTTGCTGCCAGTCTGTGTTCATATGGTAATTAATTGTTCCAACTGAATTTTCAAAGGTATAGGTGTTTTCTCTGGAAGTCTAGACACTCTAATATGTGAGATGTTCTTTAGGAGAGGTAACTGTAATAAATACAGCTTTAAAATGGGTTCTGTATACCAGGTCTGTATCTTGGTGAGTCTCATGACTGTGTATCACTGAACAGCTCTAACCACGCAGCCCTCTTTCATGGGCCACAGCTTTTGGATGTGCTTTCTTACCTACAAGGGCTTGGGAAGAGTGTGTTCTGCTCTGTAGGAGGATATAAGAAGAAAAGGGAGCTAAAAATGCTGGTTTCATCAAGAAATGCAAGACTGATAATTGAGAACACATTTAGCCACTTTCTTAGGAGGTCCTTTGACACGTGAGAGATCAGACCAGACAGGATCCAGTAAGGGGAAATCAACTAGGAGCAATCTGTCTTAAAGTGATAAGGAGACATGCCTTGCTTTTGTATGCAGGTACCAAATATCTCATACAATGTGCAAGCTGGCTTCCAAAGGAAGGGAATATTGTTAAGGTAATTTATCTTCAAATTAGGAACAGCTACAATGCATGTGGCAGAAAGGCTTTCCTCTGTCTGTTGGAAGAACTGAATCCAAACATGGGAGAGGCCATGTGGGGCATCTGCTCTCTCTGCCTGCAGCTGGCTTTACAGTTTAACAGCTTATCATGGCCCTGGAACTCACTGAGCATTTGTCGTGGCCGTGAAACCAGCAGCGCTGTGTTGTTGCCTTACCTGGCACTGTATTAGCAGGGGTGAAGTCTCTTTTCTCCTGTCCTCTCCCTTTTTACTCTTTCCATCCTGGTCTTTTGCCAGCGGCGACGGAACCCACGCGGCCTGAGCCCTGGTCTCGCAGCGCATCTTGCTCAGGTTGCCCTCCAAGAGGCGCCGCTGGACCACGCTGTGGGGCTGCTGTCTCCATCACAAAGAAAGACAAATCCCAGCTAAGTATGGAGCTACAAACAAGGACATTTGCTAGCCCGGGGAAGCAGGCTGCAAATGCTTGACCCAGCTGATCATCCTGATGAAAAGCTTTTCCAAAAAACTCTCTTCTTAAATCCCGACATTTTTTCCGTAGCCACTGAGGTGGTGCTGAAGAGTTGGGATATCTGAGACAGGAAGGTCTCTGGGATGCAGTTGTTGGAGGAAAAGAACTTGCCTGATGCATGCTCTCCCCACACATTTCTATTCCTTCAGCTAAACATGCAGTTGGCAGTCTTGTACCTGTTCAGGTACAGAAACACCTGGTAGGTGTGTGCTGACATCCATCCAGGCACACTCACACCTTCTGAGGTGGGAGGGGACAGAGGATGCAGCATGTGTGTGATGCATAGGTGGGTAAGAAGGCAAGGCACCAGAAACTTTAGGTGCACAAGAAATTATTTGCAGCGAACAGGGAAGCTTCCCCTTGCATAGGAAACTAAAACCAGCTTCCCATGTTATCTTAATGGAGTCTGTCTCCACCCTTCTTCATCAGAAGTGATACTGTTTGAGTCTCTTCCTGGCTGGGTAGCATCTTCGAAGCCCTATGTTGTCCACAACTAGAAGGGAGTACCACCAGCCAGATCAATGGCTGAAATAACTTAATTCTTATCTCAAATGCCTCATTCATGTACCTTGTATCCCTGTCCCTTCCTTCTGTGCAGAAGAAGGAGAGGTGCACCAAAAGCAAAGAAAAATTCTGAAAAACTTCTTATCCCAACTGTGCATACACACAGGAAGTGTTGCTTGGAGAGAAAGCTCCCTTAGTCATCAGGCTGAGGCTCTAGTTTTTTGCCTGATGTTTGATCCAGTGCCTCCAGTGGCTGCACAGCTACTGAATCAACAATGGGCAGCAGCAGTTAAGGAGGCCTGTTTAAGATAGCTTTGTCCTTTCTCCATGTACTCATGGCCATTGTCCAGCAGAGCAGCTGCTCAGAGCTGACAACAGCATTCTCAGTAACAACGGCCTACGTAGAATCATAGAATCATTAAGTTGGAAGGGACCTTAAAGATCATCAAGCTCCAACCCCCCTGCCATGAGCAGGGAACCCTACCACTAGATCAGGTTGCACAAAACCTTGTCCAGCCTGACTTTTAAAACTTCCAGGGATGGGGCATCAACAACCTCTCTAGGCAACCCATTCCAGAGCAGGTGTTATACTTTATTCACTGCTCCCTGGCTCTATGGTAAAAATGTTCCATCCATGCTGCTACGGACCAAGCCTGAACTATGACTGGTTTTGAGTGACATAACACCACCTGCATGCAGGGAAATCTCCTGCCTAGGATGGTTAATTTAACCAGGAGAGCTGCTCATGGCGAGCAATTCAGACAAGACCTGCCTGTCAGCAAGCACCTGGGGCTTCAGAGTGCCAGCCTCTGGAAGCCAAGGCTGCCACTCGTGCTGTGCAGGACTCCCAGAGGCCTCTGGCTGGCACCACAGCTGTTTTGATGCACAGTGTGACAGGAGCAAATTCCAGACCAAAGGATGTAGACGTGTTTCTCTCTGCCTTTGTAGCTGGGCTCAGCAAACATGCACTAAAAGACTCCAAAGTGACTCTTCCCTTTTCCCTGGCAAAATCTCTACAAAGAGGAGACCAGGGATATGTGTGGCTTTCCCCTCCTGAGAAGCTGTTTCACCTGCAGTGCTTCTGGGCATGAAGGGCCAGCGTTAGCCTGCCTGAGCTGCCAGACTAAACTGGGCCCTTCAAGCTCCCATGCTGCCAGACCTCACTCCCCGTGGGGAGAAGAGGCCTTGTTCCTCTCCAGCACAACACTTGTGTGGCTTCCCTGTGTTTGGGGCCAGAGTGACACTTCAGACCAGTCCCTGCTGAAAGCCATGTGTGGCTGCCAAGGGCTGTCAGAGCATGAGGCAACAGCTCTGGGTGACTTTGAGGAGTCACCCTCGACCCTGCCAAGCTGGGGACTCTCAGGAGAAGCCAATGCAACTGTGGGAAGCATGGCAGGAGCAGGAAGCAGTGCCAACACAAGGAAGTGGCACTGATCCCTCATCTGCACACAGTGCAGCAACTGCACCTGGAAGTTTCAGCAAGGAGAGCTCCCACTCAGGCTCAGCACCTGAGACCCTGCCTGTCCTGCACACGTGTCCCTGTGTGCAGCACATCTCACTGTCAGCAACTGCAGGGCCTGCCATGGGAGCTGGGAAAAAGACTGGAGGAGTTACGTGCTCAGGAGCATCTGTGGCATTGCTGTGATGGTTTGAGGACACAGAGGGAAGCACGGGCTGCAGAGAGGGGCAAGACCTATGACACCCACTGGCACATCTGGAATAAGCTGTGCCCTCATCAATGGCCAGACCCAGGCCTCCTTCTGGGAAAATTATTTAGACCTCCACATCCTTGAGCAGTTGAACTCCACAGCATAGAGGAAAAGTTAGACAGCAAAACTGCCAGAACAAGGAGAAGATGTGTGCAGATGTGTGCAGCAAGAGATCCTGTGGGAAACTGCTCTCTGCCTTGGGGAAGTCCCTCCAGACCACGGTTTGCTGAGGGTCCTGAAGCTGATCCCCTCCCTGCTGCCTCCTGCTCCATGTGTCCACAAAGAGATGTCCACAGGCCTCATTCCTGTGCCTCCTCCCCAGAGGAGTTACCCACAGATGCAGTTATCCACTGCAGCCACCTGGCTGGCTGTCCTGCCCTGTGCTTGCCCCTCCTTAAACCTAAAGTTTGGGGGAAAGTAGAGTTCTGCAAAAAGGTGACAAGGTCAAACATAAATCTCTTGGAGTTTCATGAACTGTGCTTTTCCTTCCTGCTAAGTCCAGGAAGGAGTCTGCTTTTGAGCTAGATCATGCAGGGATACAGGGGGACTTTCAGAGATGTCCCACATGGAAACATACATGTCAGATTAACATATTTATGTATAAGGTAAGTGGAAAGTTGGATTCTGGGGAGTCCTTCCAGACCATTTCTGCCTGCCTCGGGGAGGAGTACGGTCCCTATGGGGATGTATGGAATGATGGATGCAAAAAACGGGCAATTCATTCTTTGCCCTGACCTGCTCCTCGGTGATGCTGAACCCCTGACCCTTTCACAAAGCCTGGCAGCAGTTCCCAGCTGTTATGAAGTCTATTACGAAGACCCCCTCCCACATGGGGTCCCACTGGACTCACCAGATCCTTCGAGGTGCCAAGCCTTGTCAAACCATCCAGGGGAAGCAGGTCAGCAGAGTCCTTGTGCACAAACTGGGTGGCCTGTTTAAGGCGCCTCTTCTGTTGCAGAATAGCTTTGTTCCTCAGCTCCATCTCACGCTCCTGTGTGAGGTCAAGTGTACTCTCCTCCTGCTTTTTTCCTGGGTCTCCTTGCCCCAGTGGCAGTGGGGAGCTCTTCCTTGTGCTCATGGTGAAGATTCAGACAGAACAGGTCCTTCTCTGCGTGCTGGGGTGTCCCCTGCACTTGTCTCCAGATGTTTGCCCTCCCGAGGCTGACTCAGTCTCTGAGCTCCTTCCCCTTTCTCTTCCTCACAGCTCTCCTTCTCTCCCCTTCTCTGCCTTTCTTCCTGCTCTCTTAGTTATAACTCACCCATCTTTGAAGTGTCTCTGTGCCTTTTTCTCCCGCTGTTCCTCTCCACTCCCCCAGTGTCCCTCTGCTCCCCGCTTTTTTCTCTCCCACCCCGCCTGCAGCTCTGTCTCCTCCAGCCGGTGGGTCCCTGTCGCAACAGGAAAAGCCCAACGTCAGGAACAAATTTCCATAAACGACAGCAGAGCCGGCAAGCTTCTCTGGCTGGAAAAATCCAGCAGCAGCAGCAGCAGCAGGATGGCCCAGCTCCTGGGGGCTGGACTTACCTCCCCGGGCTGTGCACACGCAGGCGCGTGTGTGTGTGTGTGTGCGTGTGTGCGTGTGCACTGCCTGTTTCCCCCGGTAAGCTAAAGAGACACTGTCACTGAGAAGTGACAGGCAGTGCAGGTCAGTGTCTTTGCTGGAGGCTCTGACGCATCTCGGTGAATCCGGTAACAATGTGGGTCAGTCTGGGAGATGATGCAGTGCCCTGGTGAATGAGAGGGAGCGTCCATCTCAAGCCTCCCGGCGGGCACGCCCAGGCTCGTTCTGCAGAGAGTGTCACACGTTTGGCATAGGCTGCGCTGAAGGGTTTTAGTGTGCAGCTTGAATGAAATGCTGGAGGCCTGGATTCTGCTTCTGGCCAGGGTTTCTGCTTTCTGCCCTCATTTTTGCCCCTCTTCATCAAGAGCCAAAGTTGCAGTAGCCTGAAATCACTGGCTGGTAGAGTCTGCTGATACAGCTGCAGTGTCTGCCCTGGTCTAGACATCCTTCCTCTCAGGGGAGAGAGGACATGGTGGAGCTCTGTTTTCCAGCTTTTTGCCTCCACATTGTCCTGCTTGAATCTCTAGGTTTCAACTGGAACTGAAGCTGCTTTATTTTGATTCCTTTTCACTGGTGAATGTGCTGCCCTGGTAAGCACCAGTTCTAACCCCATGAGCAGAGGAGGAATCTGATTTTTACACAGCTGTGAAGCTGCAGACAGCATCACCTTTCTGTGACTGTCAGCTGGGGGTGAATAGCAGCAGTGGACTATGAAAGTTACAGCAAAGTTAGGCTGTTGCTCCTATTCTTTTTTTCCCAGCTTAGTAGCATGTAACATTCCAACATCACTGATACCAATTATTTCTGTGTTATAGGTTGTGTACAAAAATATAACAATCTTAGGAGTAAATCCAATGGTCCACAATGGTATACAATGGTTCTGTGAGATGTCAGCGTGGGCACAGGAACTACCAAGAAGTTGGCCTCAGTGCAAAGCAAACCATGTTGTTTACCTTTTACTCTCTGCTAATCATCACAGCATTAGCATTTCACTTGGGATCTTTGATCCTCAAATGTTAGAAGGGAAGCTGGTTATTTTAAAAGGAATTGTAAAATTTGAAGAGGTTAAACTTTTTGTACCCAGTATCCTGACTGCTTTATGCAAGGTATTGTGGTTCCCACAGCATCAACTTGCAGAATCAGGTTTGGCAGGAGTGGGAGTAGGAGTATTTTCTAAATGCTTCACAGTACAAGGCCAAACTCCAACATCATAATGCAGGCAGAGTCCCACCAAGAGCCCAGCAGAGCTGTTTTCAACTGTCCTTGTCTCTTTGGAAGCTGAATTATGAAGAGAGTTTAAATAACAAATATTCCCAGGGAAGCGTGTTCCCTCCCACGGTCTTGTTCTCTTGCCTCTAGGTTGTAATGATTCTTGATTTACACATACTTTTGACCTCTTGGGGCCTCACTGAGCATCCTCTGAGTTTTGTTCTCCGGTCCTTTTTACTATCCCCATTCACCAGTACTGAATCACGCACTTCTACTCTCACACTGGCCCGTTTCCCCTCCTGCAGACTGTGAATGCCTCACAGAATGACAAAATAGTTCTGTTTGTTAAAGACCTTTAAGATCATTCAGTCCAACCATACTTCTCTCTTCCCTTCTATCTTGGGGGGGGAAGTGTTTATTCTGGTTTGAATTCCCTCCAGTTTTTCTACTTGGATAATACAATATATTCCTATCCTTCAAATAATGAAGTAACACGTGATAGTATTTATATCTCTGAATGTGTCTGGCAAGTGACTTTGAGATAAATGTCATCTTAGATGTACATAATGTTTTAGTTCAGCTACTAGACAGTAAAATGTGCCCTGGCAGTGAGGTCAGTCAGAAAGAATAGGTTGCTTAATTAAATAATTTAGGGTCAAGTGTGTTCAAAACATAGTGGGAGGTGGCCATGAAAGCACCTCAGCTGACAGGGACAGCAAGGGATCATCCACCTAAAATTGTCATCATCTCGCCATTCCAAGGGGAAGAATATTTCATTATTTGCTGGAGACACAATCCTTAGTTAGCTGGCTTTTGGATGTCAGTTGTGTAGATGCATCCCCTCAGTCAACTAGCAACTTCTTCCAGGCAACTATCAACAAGACAAGAAGGCATGGCCTGAAGCTGCTCCAGGGGAGGTTTAGGTTGGATATTAGGGAGTACTTCCTCACAGAAAGGGTGATTAGAATTGGAATGGACTTCCCAGGGAAGTAGTGGGGGCACCATCCCTGGATGTGTTCAAAGAAAGGCTGGATGTGGCACTTAGTGCCGTGGTCTGGCTGATGTGGTGGTGTTAGGTCAGAGGCTGGACTTGACAGTCTTAAAGGTCTTTTCCAGCCTTGGTGATTCTGTGATTCTGAGCAAGAAGTGAGAGGGAGATAGAATGTCTTGAGACTCCCAAGTAGAGTGTTGACAGCTGTGTAACATGTACTAGTAGAAAATGTGCCACAAAATGGGACAAATTTTGAAGCACATTAAACAAGCAAAAATCAGCTGTTCATGCTGAGCAGGCTGCTTAGAGCGAAAGCAGTAAAGGCAACACTTAGCTGTGTTCTCAGAGAAGCTTTATTGAGTATGTAGATACATGAGCCATTGTTTGTCTGTAAGGAGAAGGATCAGGTCTTTTCCATGGCAATTTCTGCTTTTGACATGAGAATTTGGATGAGTTGTCCTATTACACCAAGAGAAACATACCTTGTGTTTCCAGAGCCACTTTTCAGTGGAAAAAACAGCATTCGCTTTGTAAGTGTTTACATTCTCAACTCATGACTGTAACAGGGGCAGTTTTAACCGTTCAATATAACTCCATCTTACTGCAACTGTGACTCTATCCAGTCCTCTAGGTTCTATTATTCTGTAATAATAGAAATCTGGAACCAGAAGAGCCAGTCAGATCAATTCAAGTTATTCTACATTTCAGTCTGGAAAAAGAAAGCCGAACCAATATTTTATGCTGCAAGTATTTTGAGCTCTCATCTAAGGTAGAATATAGGAGATGTGGAACATATGGACAACACTCTAAGTCCAACCTTTATCAGCCCAAATATTCCCATAACCCTACAAGAATAAAATTATTAATTATAATTAAGGGCTAATTTAAGAAATGTACAGTATTTACAGCCATTAAAACTACACAGCAGATACTAAGTAATAGGAGAACAAAGTAAAGGGAAGTAAGGACAGAGCTAGGAGGAGTTTCCCAGGCTCTTTCCTATTGTATGTAACTAAGGAATTCATCCATTTACTCTGATCTGACACCCTGAATAGCAAATGCCATTCAGGGCCTACCTAGATGTTCTCTTGGTAACTTCTGTCCAGTGACTCTTGTCTCTAGCACCAGGTTAGAGAGGTTCTATCTATATTCCACATGTTTCAGCTTTTAAAGGGAGCTCATAGCAGCCAATGGGCTTGTCTCCCAGCTTAGCAGGAGTCAATAATGCCCTCTGCTCCCATGGATGTGGGAATTAGCAAACAGTCTTTTTAGAATATGTGAACAGATCTCAGAAGAGTAGAGTGCTTTCTGTAAGATTAGAACAAGCCAAATTCAGCTCTCAGGCCAGCTTACTTCAGTTCAGGTATGAGCTGAGACCAACTAATATCTGTTCCTAAATTTTCATCTTCAAGACCAGGAAAGCTGATATCTAGAAGGATTTTGCTCAGACTGTCATTCATGGTGTCCAGGATCAGGCCCTCCATGAGTGACCGGTTTTCAGTAAAGCCAGAGGCTGGAAGTTCAACAGATGATTGCTTACAAGACTCATAAGTGAAAGCTGAAGGGCTCATGAAGGGGACACTGGATTCTGTATTGAGCAGCTCCTGAGGGGACTCAAAGAGGGGATTTTTAAGGGGTGTGCTGTTGAAATCCAGCAAGTCCTGGTTCTCCTGCGGGGGTGTGAATGGCAACTGAAGTGTTCTCACTGGACTGAAGTCCAGCTCATGACTTCCCTTGGCTAAGGATGCAGACTTCCAGGGGTCGAGGGTGGCTAAAGGGGGGGTAGTAGTTGCTGACACTTTGCTGGGAGTGGAAGAAACCGGCAATTTGCCAAACATCTCCTTGACTGGTGTTTTAAAGGGTCCTTCTTCCCCCTGCAAGCAGCTGAGCTGTGATACATTCTCAAGAGGCTGGCTTTCCTGCAGGAAAGGGTCAAAGCCATGGTTTTCTGGCAAAACAAGGACAGGCTCTTCTAGGCAAGGCAGTGCCAGGCGTTGTTTCCTTCTGGATCTGCCCATTTCCCGTCTTTCCCGCCTCTTTATAACTAACGTGTCAGAAATGCCCTTAGATGGTGACTTCAGCACTGTGAATTGTTTCTTATCCTTTGTTGATGAGACTGGAAGGAAAAAGTCTGGCTCTTCCTTTACCATTAGGGTTGAGGTGCATGGGGACAGCCAGTCATCCAGTTGAGAGTCTTCTTCCTCCTTTATACAGATGCTCTTTGGGAAAGAGGATGATTCCTCACCAGGCTGGGAGCTGCTCTCCTTTAGGGAATGGATTGAGGGAAATAAACCTTCATCACATTGACTCTCCTCCTTGACAGCAGCCACAGATAAAGAGGATGACTCTTCTGCAGAGAGTGACATCTATAAAAAAAACACATGTGATATGCAGTCAACAAACAAGGATCTAACCCACCCAAAATCCAAAAGATAGTGAAAGGAATAAAAGAAAGACTGGCACTTAAGAACAGCACAACAAGAAAGAGGAGGATCCTCAGAAAGCAGTAACTGTGACAAGAAATAAGAGGTTGATCTCTGTGTGATGTTGATACAAAGAAGCCTACAGACCACATGAAAATAATTTTAGCTAAGTGACTGGAAGTCATGCCCTTCAGAGCACTTTTGGTATGAGGAACTTCTAAGAGTACAAGTAGAAGGAGGAATTAGTATTTCTGGAAAAGTCTAAGCCTGTGAATCCTCCTTATACTATCTACATGTGAAACAACAAAATTAATGAGGACAGCGTTCCTAGAAACCAAGGAAAAATTTAAAAAAGAATAAAAAATGAGGTTATCAACAGAAAAAGAGCATAGGAGAAAGATAAATCATACCAGAAGAGAAGGTAAAGCTACAGGCACAAAAATGAAAACAGGGTTATGGTTAGACAGGATGGAAGAAGTTAGAGCTTTACAATGTCTAAGCATCCAAGAGCAATCAGTGAGATGACAAGAGAAAGATTCAACAGCTGCTTTGCTTTAGACCAGGATAACTGGGAACTCCACAGAATTAGCAAGCAGCATGTACTGAAAACCTCCGGGAAGAGACTACATGCAAATAAATGCTCTTTCAGAAGAAGTTCCAGTGTCACATGTCTCTTCAGAGCTATCAAAAATCTGAATGTTTTCAGAGCAGAACAAAGCCATTTCTTTGATTCTTACGTCTTCACATCCAAGCAACAGAGAAAAATTGTCTTTACAGAATCCCCTCCTCTAGTGAATTATAGTAACATCCTCATAGCAAGTAAACTAGCAGTTAATAATTAACCTTAGAGACCGAGATGGACAGCAAGGATTGTCACTGGCCAATTCCTTAATATGAGCTTAGAGTTACATAGCACTTGGTAAAGATATATAAAGAACAGGATCCATAGAAGGCAAGATTTATAGAAAAAATAACAACCAACCACCAACAACCAAAAAACCCACCCACACCAACACCCCCTCCCTCCCAAAATCTATTTTCAATGAATCAGTGAACAAATCAATGAACCAAAAAAACCCACAAAAAAACCCCTCAAAAACCCAATAAACCAACCTTTGGAGCAATTCGCACACGCTTATTGCTCCGGTAAGTCTCTGAGCTGTTGAGGGATGCTCCCTGTGCCATGGACAGAGGAACCTTCATAGAAGGCTGCAAGACAAGAGGTTGACTCAAAGGAAACTGGATTGGAACCAGGTAGGAGTTGATGCGAGGAAGTAAAGGCTTCATCTTTCGACCTGGAAGAGAAAAGAACGAACCTGCTAACTTCTTGCCCTTCCTATACTACCTCTTGAAACCCAGAATTCTAAGAGGAAGTCCTTTTAAATACCCCCAAATAAACATTCAGAGATAGGCTCAGCTGCCTTCTCTGCTAATTTTGAAGGTACAAATCCCAAGCCAGAAGGCATAATGAACAAGAAAAGTCTTTAATACAGATCCTAGCCCTCCAACTGGGGCAAGTTCTGCTCTTGCTCCATTTGAGTACCCAATCCCATCCATCTCCCCATCACATCCTCTCTCAGACACAGCAATTCTGCCTTCAGCTCCAAACCTGACAGTAGGAAGCCTAAAAGCTGGCAAATCTGGCTAACAATTTCCATATTTATTCCTAAGGGAAGCTGGGAGAGTGCCACAGATTTATAGGACTATTGTCTTTGGCCTAGGTTGATGTAGATACTCACGTGCATTCTGGGGTTCAGTTTTGCTGCTGCTGTTGCTTCCCATGTTCTTCTGGGGATCAGGAAGGTGTTGCTTTTGGTGCTGCAGTCATTGTGAAATAAGAAAGATGAGAAGAGTGAGAAAAGAAAGATGTAAAGGGGATAATCCGTCTTTATACTGCTGTTAATTCAGAACTGCAACTCCACATGTCTGTGCTGTGCTACCACAGAGAGAGCAGCTGTTAGCACCCAGCACTCATACTGGCTCTGTGCCAGTTACTGTTTTGTAGCCATGCCATCTCCAAGACAGCTACCAACCAAAAGCTGTGTGGAAAAAGAGATGGCATGACAGAGCTACTCCAGCTGCAGACTACTGCAGAAGTGACCTGGTTTTGGTGTCCTCAGTGCCTTAGAAGTGAATGGGATAGCTTTGTTTTATATTGGATCTTTATACAAACCATGGGCCAGGTAAACGTTCAAGTGGAATCGCAGAGGCAACACAGAGCAATCAGGAGTCTTAAGCAGATGGAAAAAAGGCCAGGGCTGTAGCCACAGTAAAAAAATGTTTGGCCACTTGCAGATCTGTCATTGTTAAAACTGCTGAACAGAAAAGACACAGTAAACTGGTTCATCCTTCTGAAAACCACAACGCAGCTGGGACCCAAAATGAAAAAGGACAGAGAGATCCTATTCTCTGGATGTGAGTCCTAGGACAGATTGGGACTGCTGTCATGGAGATGAGGATTTTACTAGAAATCTGTCTGGGATTGTTCTTTGAAGCCTCTTCCTGCTCAATACAGCCTGCCTCAGCAGCAGACTTCTAGTTGCTCTACCAGCTGTAGAGAGAGCACATCATCTGAAGGCAATTAACCTTTGGCTCAACTCCTTTCCCAAAAAAAGGTGAGCTGTATGACTATGATTCTATGATTCTATGAGTAGGTGCAGCAGTGACTCAGTCCCCCTCCCCAAGTCTCCTGTCCTTCCCTTCAGTAGCTGCAAGAAGAGAATGGAAGCCCAAGCCCCAAGCCAGAGGGTAAGTCTTACTGATTCAGAGTGGTCAGGCGATGTTGGTGACCCCAAGTCCAGCGGCTGATGGCAGCAAGGCATTGAGAGGGAGAAAAAGATGATTTAATCAACCAAAGGGGGAACAAATGGGACCTTGTAACCTCGTATAACTTGAGCAAACAAGTTTCAATCTGCCCACCCAATGCAGATAACACAGAAGAGTAAACATCTATTCCATACTCCCAAGCTGTTTCTCCCACAAAATGGTACTTCCTAAAATACTTAGCTGGGATAGGGCAATTCCATCCTATGCAATCAAATTCTATTCCATCCTATCTAATCAAACAGCAGAAAAACTCCTGATCAACTTCACTGAAAAGGTTCTCACCAGGAATTTGAATCAGACCCATGGAAAGAGGTTGAACAGGCTCGCTATTAAATTTGGTACACCACCTGAAGAATAAACACGTCCCATAGAAGTTTCCGTTCATATGAACGGCCACAGCACCTTCTATTTCAAATACAGCACTTGTCTATTTGTCAAGAGAAATAGCTGAATCCAGCAAAGGCTTAACTTTCCTGTTAAAATAAGGTGCATCTGGCTAGTGTAGCATTTAGGAACTGGATAGCCTGTTCCATTTTCTTTGCATGAGGAACTCACCTTAAATACCTGGTCCAGTGTTAGGCAACGGTTTGCCTCAGGGTGAATAGTCCAGAATGAGATTTTACCATTAGCAGATGTCTCACGGACAAACATATCATGGAGAGACAGGTTGTGCCGTATGGAGTTCTGGGGAGAAAGGAGTGAGGGGGAGGTTGAAAAGCAGTCTTTTTGTTATCAGCACAGCAGGGCCTACCTGAGACTTGACTGCCCTAGCAGAGGGATTACATTCCCAGGTGTAGACAACATGGACCTTCATACTCACTGCATACCCAGCCAACACTGTCATCAGTCTCTCATTCTATTTACTCCCGAGATCCCTATTCTTACTCCAGGGGTCAAACACTTCATCTTTTTGCCTAAGTGGAATGAGAAATGGGATACAAGAAGCAGAACAGGGAACATCAGGAATGAGAGGGTATTTGCAGTGAGGTGTTTAAAGTAATATCCATCTTGCTCTGCAAACTGGGGAACAACTACTTTTTCATCCAGAAGGCATATGATAGTATCACCCTGTGGCCTGCAGCCTGCTAATTACCTTCCAGCCTGGCTTAGCCACATGTTTAAAATATGGGAAGTGATCCTCAATCCAAGTGTAGATGTCCTTCAGAGTCATTCGCTTTTTCTCTGTACTGTTGATGGCAAACTGTATCATGGCCATGTAGGAGTAAGGAGGTCGTTCTGATACTGAATCTTGCCACGAGGAGGACGAGATGGTGCCAGTGATAGGAGTAGCAGGAGCAACAGAATCTTCTTCAGTCTGAGAGACAGAAGAATTGAAACATGAGTCCTCACAAAGGTGACAAGGGCCTTGGAACATCCCTGGATCCTCCAGGTTCAGCTATTCAAATCAGCAAAGGCCCAGCACAGAATAGAGATGGTGATGCCTAGTTCTTGCAAGTCTTCTGATCCACATGGGTTTACTCCCCTACCAGAAGTTTTAGCACACACACTGCTGTCTTCTACTTACCTTGATTCTTTCCTGCAGAGGCATCTTATTCTCTTTCTCTGCGTCTTGCTTCACAGAACAGGGATTTAGCCCATCAGATCTCATCTTCCCCAGCCACTGGATGTTAGTGAGACTATTGTCCAATACAGAGTTTATTGATCCACCACTGCCTGTTGGGATAACAAGCCCATACCTCTGCTTACTCACAAGTAACACTCTTCCTCATTCATCTCAACTGCCAAAAGGAAGGCAGTAGTCACACTTTTTAAAAGAGGTAGCTGTGTCTCAAGATAGGGACAAGATAGCATTGCAGTGCTAATGTTTCTTGTGAAAGGAATTAAACCTTGAATTCCTAATCTCATGTGAATCTGGAATCTGCCCAATTACTGAAAAAAACAGCAGCCTTAAAAACAAACATTCAAACCAGGCCATTGTTCTCAACCAAAACAGGACAATGTTGATTCAGTACTTCAAAAATTCAAGTACTTTTAGCTAAAGGATGAATCTAGTAAGCAGAGGCCAAGGAAAATGGTGTCAAACTCAACTGAAAGACCTAGCACAAGACCCAAATCAGAAGCCCAGATGTTTCCAGGTTTTTGAACAACCACCATGAAAACTAACATAATTTTATTATAACTGGTGAGAAATATCATGTTTTTGTTATTTCTTTAGCAACCTAAGTGTTGCAGCTGTCTATGGGTTCTTGTCAGGCAGTACTATACTGTGGGATAAGATAAGACTTCCCAAAAGCTACATAGCTATTTAAAGTTGCAAATACAAACTTGATATGAGCAGTGTTCGAGCAGATGAGCAGTAAAATTCATCCCACTTCTAACATTTATTCAGTAGTTATGAGAGAGCCAAGAAAGAAACAGACTGACCACTTAGTTGTTTTCAAAGCCTAGGCCTGTATGATTTGTAACTGACTCTATTGAAGTCTTGAATTCAACCAAAGTCTTTTTGCCAGATGAAGCTCAGTCTTTTGTGTTTCTAGACTTGCTTTTCTCAAGCTAGCCCTTCTTTTTTCCCCAGGATGAAAATTTTGCTTTTCTATACCATCTACTTTATACGCCATTTTTCCACTAAAAATGTATCCAAGATCCTTCAGATTTCACTGTACACACATAGCTATGTAAATCATTAGAATCAAACCCATAGCTATTTTGTAACTAATAAAATACTTCTCATTATTGTATGCCAAGATCCAAGCACTACACTCACTACTTCACATCTCATTTATCTGCCAGCACAAAAAAAGAAGAGAATATTACATACTGTTGCTCTCCTGTTCCCGTTCAGCCACAGAGCCAACTTCTGCATGCCAGGCCATTGTCCCTCCTGCATGACCTGGTGTCTGTGTAACACTCCTGTCTTTCTCTTGACCATGTGCAGCCTTTGCTACACTGTGTTTTTCCTCTGATGGGAGATGCTGAGATGGCGCTGTACATGCTGACGGGAAGTGCCCCCACTGCTAATGAGAATGAACTTGTTGGGCCCGTTGTTGCCACATTCTTTTCCTTTTGCTGTTAGTGCCTCTATGATACTCTGTATATCAGCATTTGTAGGGATGACTACCACTTGTGTGTTGGGCATGGTAGGGTGGTCAATAATCTTTATCCCTGCTGGGAATTTCTGCAGGCCACAGTCCATTTTGTCTCTATGATGGTTATTGTACTCGTCCTCTTGACTGTGCTCTTGCTTAGGAGCTTTTTCATCCTGACCACTGTTCTTATCTTTTGCTGAAGCAACAGATGCATCATTCTGTGGGAGGGTCAGTTTCCTTCTTTTGAGAATTAAGGGCTTGCGAGGGCTGGTCTTCATTATGGTTCTGTGCAGTCACTCTCCATTGAAAGGAACAAGAACAAATCCTGCAAAACAAAAGAAAAACAAAAGTACAGAGGGTAGGAATAGCTAAGAAAGGTGCAGCTAATCACCATGTGCTTCCCACAGAGCACACATTCTCAGCAATGGTTACACAGCTAGAAACCAGGATGGAAAATTTTAAAATGAAAGTATTTAATAAGGTTGATGAGGCTCTTGGAAAACAGTACTGTACCTCCTGCATCCACACCTGCTGTAAACAGGACGCGAGATATTAGCAGAGTAGGTAACATGCATCACAAGTTGGGAGCCAGAGAGCACATACCAAGGAAAGTACGTACTCTACAGAAAGGGAGACTAAAACTTAGCCATAAAGTAACTTAACAAGCATCAGCCAGCAAGCTGTCAGAGAGAGAAGCTAGAACACAGAAATAGCCATCCTGATTCTTATATGGCATTGCTGTAGCCAGCAGATCGTGCAAGCTGAGAGAAAAGGGGATTCAACAGATGGTGCAAGATCTGGGAAGCAGAGATTTTCCTGAACATTTCAGAGACTAACAATGAATGCAGCAGAAGTTGGATGCTTTAAAAGAAGGATAAAGCAAACGTTTTAATCATTCCAGAGCCGGATAAATCAATCATTGGGCAGCATAATATTTAAATGTCAAACTGTTGGACAACAGACAATTTAGATTATAAAGCAGAAGGATAAAATTCAGAGATAGTGCTTTCAGAGACGCAGTGTGTCTGCCTTTTGAGAACACCACTTACAAGTATCATGCCACACGAGAATCACGTGGAGGCTGCCTCTTGCAGCAAACTACACCAGAACACGAATACACAAATTGCATTTATTATCATTAGGGATGGTAGGCAGAATAGGAACAAATCACAAAAGAGGCCTTTTGCATTAGTAGCTTTGACTGGGCCGGCTACTAGAAAATTACCAGCAGGAACCCCCTGCACAGATACAGCCCAGAAACTAGGCATGAGATAAGAAGCTGGGTCTGTGCCCTGGTTGCAGGGAGCAGCCAGCCCTGCTGCCACCGGGTGCTGCCCGGCAGCCCAAGGCCGCCCGCAGGAGCCTTCAGTTACAGCCCCCGAGCACATACATGGCCCTTTGCGGCCTGCTCTGCTCCCTTAGAGAGAGAGCCCCGTAGGACAACGACAGAGGAGCAGCCCTCAGCCAGCCCCGAAAGGCTGCACGCCCTTCAGGTGAGCTCCGCTCCCTGGGAAGGCCTCGGGCTGCTGCGACCGGCTCGGCGGCGGGAGCAGCCCCGCGTGGCCTCGGGGAGACCTAAAGGCTCCTGGCTCCTTCTCCACCCACCCCTGCCCCGGGCCCCGCCCCACCGCCCTCCCTGGTGGGGCCTCCGCCCCCCCCACGGCC
>NW_009954317.1:285044-288917 GCF_000747805.2 Chaetura pelagica | reverse complement strand
GGGCCGGGGAGGCTGCGGCTCCGGTAAGCGGTCGGGCGGCGGCGGTCGCGTGTGCCCGCGGCAAAGGGAGCGGGTCTCTCCGGGCGGGTTTCCTGCGCTAACCTGGTTTGGGATGCAGAGTTACATGTCACTTAAATTAAAGCTTATCTGCTGCGGAAAAATAAAAATCACGCGAGATCTGTAGAATCCAGGAAGGAAACATAAAGCCTGTTCTGTATTCCCAGACTGAAACGTTCCTGAATTTACAAGTTAGCAACTAGCAGTGGTAAGACTTCTGGCTGTCTCAGCCCTACAATATATCTTGATCTCATGAGCCAGCTTTATGGGTTAAACTGAAAAAAAGCAAGCAAGCTTTTCTGACTTCAAGTTCCTGAAACATTTTTTGTCTGTGACTAGAATAGATACATTATTATTTTTTTTACAATGCTCTGGACACAGCTCTGGTCAACGACTTCTATTACATTTTTTTTCCTTTCTCCCAACTGTTTTAATTTCCTTGAAATTTCAGTGACCATGTCTGTTCTTAATACAGTTTGCTCTGTGTTTCAGTATTTTAGTCAGGCCTTGTAACAGATGGATATCTTTCAAATTCTAAAATATTTTCATGAAGAAAAATGTGTGAATATGCCTGTCTTATGTATTTTCATAAGAACCTATTTTTTCTAGTAACATTGAGTCTTGCCCAAAAGCCAGTTCAGAACTCATTTTGCAGCTGGGTCACCTTTTTTGTCTGCATCTCTGTCTTTCCCCAGTGTATTTGGCCATCAGCTTTTGTGAAGCTTTGGAGCATTTATCTGTTTCTTCTGCGCATTTCCAAATCCACCTGAAGGAACCTTTGCAAGGAACCTACCTTTGGCAGAAGGTTCAAAAACTGCTGGTAGGAAAAAGTCTGCATAGAGATGCATACACTGCACTATTACATAAATGTTTTATTTTTGTAAAAAACGAAATCTGATATTTCTAAACAAGTTTGCCTTCAAATCTATTTATTTGTCCTCAACAGATGTGAGAGCACTTCAGCATCTCCTGTTCCCGCTTGGCTCTAGCAAGCATCATGAGGTTTCTAAGTCATTCTACTATACCTTTTAATGCCTCCAAAGAAGAAATATATTCCCAAGGCCAGGAAGGCAGAGCTGGTGTTCCTTGAGAGACCACAGGAGAGACCCATCCATTGCTATGCAGCTCCGCTGCCTTCAGCCAAGAATCCAAGACGTGTTCCTACAAAGCCTGTAGACCAAAACACTTCTGCTGCCTGGGTTGGTATAGATCATCCTTCCCCTTGTATCCTGCAGCAGCAGGTTTCAACTTTCTTCCTCAACTTTCTTCCTTATGTCTCAAGAGAAAGGTATCAGTTCAGAGTACTGAGAATTAGTAGAGTAACCTGAAATCACTGAAGCTGCCTACAGT
Organism: Chaetura pelagica; assembly: GCF_000747805.2. Classification (NCBI taxonomy): domain Eukaryota; kingdom Metazoa; phylum Chordata; class Aves; order Apodiformes; family Apodidae; genus Chaetura; species Chaetura pelagica. The sequence continues at coordinate 287,510 of NW_009954317.1, read as the reverse complement.
GCTTTTGAGTTGCTTCACCTTCTATCTACAATCACTAAGGTATTGGTTATTTGATGGCATAAAACTGTATACCACGTGTACTATTTGTTTTCTGAAAAACTTCTTTTTTTGTCAGAAAAACACTGTTGTGACATGTGGTTTGAAACCTGGATGAAATACTCCTTTTTTTGTGTGGTGTTTTTTTTGTGTGTGTGGTTTTTTTTGTGTTTTGTTTTGTTTTTTTTTGGTTTGGTTTCTTGTTCTGGAGTTATTTTTGTGATATCTTAGTCTTGAAGTAGAACATGTTCAATTTTTTTCTCATTCATTTTTTTTTATATGCTTGAGTTGGTTAATTCTAGGGCTTTGAAACACTATGTAGAATAACTGCTCTGAAGAAGCATTCTTTATGTTTGGAAGAGGTGGAAATATTCACATTAGTACTTAGCTCTTCGATTTCAAACATACAATTATTCTAAAATTTCTTTGGAGCTATCAGCACTGAAGCTTTTAGATATTTTTTTTTCATTTGAAAATCCTGGTAGGTTTGTAACCTCTTGAAGTGTGTTCTGCAGAGTGTCTGTCAACTTGCAGTGGCAACTGATTTTCTGCTTCTCTCTTCTTGATGTTATTTAAGCTTTTCATACCCTCTTGACTGCTAGGCTCCTGCTCTGGTAAAGTCTACCCTACATATTCTCTGAAGCAAAGGAAGTTATACCCCAAAGTCAGCAAGTTCACCTGTGTTCCTTGGAGTATATGCCAGGATACAATTATCAGGGAATCACGTCTCTCTTTTCCTGCACAAAGGCTTTGCATTCAAACAGTTTCAAACATTCCTTAGTTAACTTGAAATTTTTGAGCAATTTTGTAGCAACTTAGGGATGCAGAAAAGGACGTGTAGTTATTGTAGCTAGAATCCAGTTTAGTGTGCTCTAGGGAAAAGCAAATTGCAAGAAATGGAACCTGATTATCTTTGTTGATATCCAGGAAGGTAGAGAATAGAATAAGGATTTCCAGGTTTTGAGTAAGAATCTTTCAAAGAAATGCAAATTGCTGAGCTTTGACAACCTTAAATAGAAAGCCGATTTTGGAAGTGGTGTTTGGGTGATGTTACTCCAGAATACAGAGATTAACTGTGTTTTGAAGTAAATGTGTTTGGGGGGAATATTCTGAAAGCCTTATTGAAATAATCTAAGGTGGTGGAGCTAAGTGGGCATTGCTCTTAGGTCAACTTGTTCAGGAGACTGAGGATATAGTTGACTCATTGAATCTATTCAGAGTTATGCAAAGACACAGAAAGAAACAGGATCCAGCTCTGAACTGCTTTAAATCTGCAGGGATTACAGGAGTACCAGTTAGACTTTCCTTTTTCAGAGAAGACAGGCAGAACATGATGTTGAAGTTGAGAGGTATCTTCCCCTTAGCAGCTTGGTTAGTGACTGATTTGCTCTACTGCAGATGAGATAACCTACTTACTGAACACACTGAAAAAAGATGGAATAAGTGGGGGGAGTAGAATCAGGTTGCCATATCTTTGTCTGGAAAAAAAATGTTGGTTTTTTTTCCTATTACTATCTATTTCCATTCAGGTGTGCCCACAATTTGAAACAACTAAGTCAGTGGTGCTGAAAGCATGCCAGAAGAAGCATCGTGGCCTTCACAAACCCCAGAATCAGGATGGCAACTACAGTTTACTTCATGCAGGAGGAGCCGGAAGAAGAGCCTGCAGATTTCCACCTTTAACTTTTGAGAATCCAGAAGGACATGCAGTCTGCCCCTCTGGTAGTCCGACTTGCTTGAGGAAGAACCCATGGCACTCTTGCAGGCAGCCCAAGAAAGGGGCAGCAACAGAAGCCAACGTCCAGGTGAACGCTTCAGGGAACTGTACAGAAACACCTCTGTTCCCGGCTCCCCAGGATGTGGAGCCACAAGTCTTTGGTCCACCAGATGCAGAGACTGCACAGGTGCTGTCCGTGAGGAACTGGCGAAGCAGCAGCACCCCGGCACAAGTAACCAGCCATGCCTGGCATCCAGAAGAAGCGCTGGCGTTTGGCGTGGATCCCGGCGGGAGCAGGGAGCCGGCAGCAGTGCTGGTTACAGACACGCCTGAGCAGGAGTACGGAGTGAAGGTTACCTGGAGACGGCGCCCTCACCTGATGAAACACCTGCGGGAGAGAGGGAAGCTGAGCGCCGCCGAAATCCTGGTGAAGGCGACCCCCTTCTCTCCAGGAGAGCCCCCGTCTCTCCAGGAGACACCCTGACGCCTCAGTCGGCAGCAGCAGCGGTTTCACGCGCAATGGCGCCTCCAAACAGATACCGCTGCTTTCAGGGAACGGCCCGCTCTGCCTCCGCCGGCTGAGCCGCCCGAGACACCCCGTGCGGCTGCGGACGGGCGTTTTCCTGGGGGGGACGGGCTTCCCTGAGGAACGGGGAGGTCCTGGAAAGCACTTTCCGACCGACGCGGCCTCCGCCAGCGGCTGCTCGCCGAGC
>NW_009954317.1:250603-284573 GCF_000747805.2 Chaetura pelagica | reverse complement strand
CGGCCGCACGCGCGTGGGGCGGCCCGAGACCCGGCTGTGCTTCGCTCCGGGGCGTGACGTGTCGTGCTCCGTGTCAATACTTGCACATTAAACTGGTTTTGTGGGGTTCCCGTCCGCCCGGCTCCTTCCTCGGTGCTCATGGGGCACGTTTCTTGCGGTGTGAGTCTGCTCTTCTGTCGCTAACGCAGCTCCTGGGGTAGATGGCAACGTGCTCCGTCTGGCGTTGCGAGGAGAAGGAAGAGGAGAGGAATCACGGAAGGAAACTTGGTGATGAAACGGGAGAAACAACTGTAGACTTCGGGGAAGAGGTTTTGGAAAGAGATGATGCCTGTGGCACTTGGAATAAATAGCTCAAAACCGAGATGAGTTGAAATGAAATGTGGGGATGCAGGCAGGCAGTACTGACAGAATTAGTGCGGTTGTAAAAACAGGAAGAAAACCTCTTGTGCCTCTGATGTTTGGATGGGGAAAGGAAAAAGCAAATGGGGAGAGAAAGCTAAATTGCTTGTAGTTGAATTATAAAGAACAGGGTGTAAATGAGATGCACTATGACATACACTTCATAATTTTAATTGAGGGTGAGAAGAGACAACACAGTTAGAAGGGATCCTGAAGCTGCTTTGATCCACCAAATATGCCATGAAACATCAGGATTCCTTGCATAGATATTAGAGATTTAAAGTTTGGCAGAGTTGAAGCTATAGGAAATGATGCTGCTTTTCAGATAACAATTGTACTAGTATGATTTATTTCTGCTAAGAAACTTGTTTTGCATACTTTTATGGGTGCCTTGCAGAAATAGCTTAACGATTATGGCAGTTGTTGCGATAGCTGCTTCCCTCCCACACCCAGTTTATTAAAAAGCCAGGTAATTTCCTTAACTTTCTTAGGCTCTATAGTTAAAGTAAGAAAACGAGAATGCATTAAACTGAATAAAAGTATATATTTTTTTACACAGATCTTTAAAGCCTCTTTATTTTTGGGGATCTAACTCTGAACTTACAATGTACTACCTAAAATTGCAGGAAAAGACTGTATTCTTGAGAAGAATATTTTTTTTCCTGAGAAAATAATAGTGAAATTATCCATAAATTACTAATTTAGTTATTAGAACTATTGCTTGGTAAAATAATTGTCAGTTGTCCAAACTGTGGTTTGTATAGAAAAGGTATATGTGATACATAATCACTGGCAGTTTATAGCAATGAAGGTAACTACCTACTTTCTTACAGAAGAAAGGCTCTGTAAAGTTTAAAAAGTTGTATCTGAGAACCAGGTGGCAGCTTTTTTGTTTGGTTGGGGTTTTTTTTGTCCTCTAAGGTGGAATACCTTTACTGTTAGCAATATCTAAAATGCACATTAAGATATACGAATATTTCTTAGTGGACAGAGATGAAGGAAACGACAACAAAAAATGCTGACAGTTTTGAAAATGTGCTTTGGGATACTTGATTATGGAGAAGCAGCTGAGATCTTGGCTTTAGGCCATCTCTGAAACAGGCTGTGCCACGAAACTAGCATTTCATTAACTTATCTCTTATCCAACATTATCTTCCATTTGAGGTGACAGCCACTGAAATGGCTTGAGTTAATTTTAAACTTTGATTAACTTTCAGGTAGATATGCCACAACTATCTTAATGCTTTAGAGAATGATCAGGTTGATAGTGCTGTTTCATGGGTTTACTGTGTGCTATACCTTCTCTCTTAAATTGGGAATATCCATTTTGAGACTTAACATGAAATTAATGATCTTGAATACACATAAAAGTCTAAATCGTTATAAGCTTTTAAAATATTGAGAAGGGAATTTGTTTCTTAGGGTAGTATGCATTTTAGAATCTTGGGGACTGATGAACTTCATTTTTTTGCACAGTAATTATTCAGTATACAGGAACACTTAAAGCTTTGCATATGCTGCCTTCCAAATGTGCTTCACCTCCTAACTTGCAGATGAAGTATGTAGAGAACATAATTTTCAAGGCACAAAAATCTCGACTAAGTCTACAGAGACTGGCTGTCAGCTACAGTGGTCCCTCCTGTAATTTGGGTGCTTCTTGGATGACTAGATGTGGATGAATTAGTGGTTTGCAATTTATCAACTCAGGAACTGTGGGGTACTTCCTCAGTGTCTTCAAAAGTTAATGAGGGAAAAGGACCTATATAAGCTTAATTTTCAAAAGAATTTTGAGGGAAAAAAAGGCAAAGTACTTTGATAATGCTTTTAGCTATACTTGTATCCAGAGAAGATAAAGAAATTTTAGTTCTTTTTTTTTTTAAAGATTCTCAGCATCTCTGCTAGTCCCTGGGTATTTTTATTTGGCTACATGTGACTTTCTGGAAATTACCAAGCACTGTGTTATAAATTATAGGAATTTATAGTTCTGCAAATCTTAACCTTAGATAAAAGAGAATTGGCTTAATACCTTGTTTCATCCCTTTCGAGTCTGAACATGATGACCAAGAAATCTGTCCAAAACGAGACAAATCTGTAAGTGTTTTATAAATGTAGTTGAGTTGAAGTCTTAGGAGTACAGTTTCGAAAGAGAAGAAAACCTTTTGCAGCTGCAATTTGACCCTGCGGCTGTCAGTGTGAGTGAAGAAGGAATCACCTCCATTTCTGTGATGTGGATAGCAATGGCAAGAGAGAAGTAGCAACACTGTTACACCTCTCCCTCCAATTTCCAAATACAACTGGAAATGCACTTGCTGACTGCCATTGTTAGAAGAAAGACTTGTCCTAAAGTTGAAGGTTTTTTTAATTGTCTCTGCAGTTTCTATTAAGTTTTCCCATCTCTTACAATTTATAATTTTGATTACTGATGACTTGTCTTTTTAGAGACAACTCTTATTTTTCTCTTTTCCTGACTTTTTTTTTTTTTTTAACAACTATTGATATGGCATCTGTAGGAGAGAGAAGTGCCCTGATTTCAATGTAATTATTACTTTGTGTGTGTGAAAACATTCTGCAACCAGACTTACAGTGGGATAGCTGCAGTCTCTTGTTTTCCACTGAGGCAGCTGGGTGATCTCCAGAGTAAAACTGTTGACTGTGTTGTGATTGGGTAATGGGATGAATTCTCTTCTCAGTGGATTTGCTGATATGCCTGGAGCTGTTGCCTTAGAGTAGTGCGAGAACATTTATTTTTACTCCTAGTGTTGTTTAAAACATTTTGTGAGATGTTAGAATTCTAGCTGCCTGTGGTATTGTTATAGAAGTCCATGGCCACTTCTGCATTCCCATTTAGTGTCTGAGGCAAAAAAAAATCTAGTAGCAATATCTTGCTGAATCATTTAGCTTGGGATGAAAATGAAATTTTGCTGGTTTTATCTCTTTAATGGCTTCCCCTTCCAAACTTTTAAAAATAAAAAAAAACCAAAAAACTGGACTGGGACTAAAAGTCCACAGTTAGCTCTGCAATGTTGGTTCGGAAAATGTCATTATGTTCCTTCCTCCATTTTTAAATTGAAAGACTGTAAAACAAACTCAATTTGTGGCCTGAAGTGTGATATGCTTATTTTCAGGCAGTTTTGAGTTTTGCTGTCTGGTCTGAGTTAAGCACACTGTGCTGTTGGACTGCTGACTTAGTTGCTAGGAGGGAATAGCAACTGCTTTACATTTCACTGGTTTCATGTGATAGAGTATGAGGTCAACAAAAGTGAAGGAAATGTTTAGTAATTCACAAACAAAAGATCATAGGAGTCAGAATTCTAAGCCCCTGTGGATCTTGCTTTGCTCATTCCTTGGGGAGAGCAATTTCTGGAAATGAAATTACTAGGAATTAGGAGTGTGTAGTTGAGAGGACATTAAATGGAAAGCTGGTGTTCTGCTTATGGAATAAATGTTTATTTCTTTTCCTTAGCAGAAACCTAAGTTTCATCCAGTACACCTGAATAAACATGATTTTGGAAGCACAGCATTCTATAGTTGTATGGTGGTTAAGAGCTGAAAAGTCCTTACTCAAACTGTGTTGTGAATTTTTACCTTCCCTGTTAATGTTTGGATCACTGGGAGTCACCAGCTGTGAACTATCAAAGGCATGTGCATGGCAGGAGATTCCTTGTCTGCTTTCTCTTACAAATATTGTAATACAAATCCAGTTTTAAACCCCCTCCTTGTCTACACACTGAAGTATACTTTTTATGTGCATATTCTTATTTTTATGATTGTCTTCTGTGCCACCCTTCCAACATTCATGACGACTTTAATGGCTAATGGCCTATGTGGATTTCTGGCTTCTCTTGGCCTTCCTTCCAGGAAAAGAATACTCCTTTCAGTTTAGTTGTGCTGTAACAAATTACTTGAGACTTTTCTGGCTGAGGAAAACAAGAATCTAATTTCTGGTCTCACTGTATAGTAGAGAATTACATAGGCTTTCTTTTACACTCTTCTTTACAGTCAGATAGAAGATCTACTATCTTCTGTCCAGAGAGCATTTCTTTATTTTCATTGCTGTGTTCCCTTGTTCCAGGTCAGAGAAGCTAATCTTTGGTACTCGGTGAGTCAGTTTCTCAATGGCCTATAAAACACTAAGTAGTACAGTAGCCAAAATAGTTTTGAGTTCAGAATTTAACCTTTTCATTATGCTTGTGTTCCTGTTGCATATTCTTGTAACAGCCTATATTCTTCATTTTCACCTAATTTGTTCTCTCAAACTTGGACTCTAAGCTATCTTAGTTTATCTTAACCTCCAGAACGCAAACAGAATCACAGAATCATGGAAGTTGGAAGGGGCTTCTTGAGATCGTCTGGCTAAGCTGTGTCAGCTGGAGCAGGTTACACAAAATTATGTCCAGGCAGGTTTTTAATATCTCCAAAGATGGAGGAGACTCCACAACCTCACTAGGCAACCTGTAGTTGGCTTTCTGGGCTGGAAGTGCACACTGCTGTCTCATGTTGAGCTTCTCATCACCCAATGCCCCCAAGTCCTTCTCTTCGGGGCTGTTCTAAATCCATTCTCTGCCCAACCTATATTTGTGCTTGGGATTGCCCTGACCCAGGTGCAGGACCTTGCACTCAGCCTTGTTGAACTTCACGCAGGTCCCTCTGGATGGCTTCCCTTCCGTCCAGCATGTTGACCACACCACACAGCTTGGTGTCATCAGCAAACTTGCTGAGGGTGCACTTAATCACACTGTCCATGTTGCTGACAAAGATGTTAAACAGCACCAGTCCCCATACTGACCCTTGCAGAAGATCACTCACCACTGGTCTCCACTTGAATATTGAGCTGTTGACTGCAACTCTTTTGAGTCTGACTGTCCAGGCAATTCCTTATCCACCAAGGGGTCCATGCATCAGGTCCATGTCTCTCTATTTTAGAGACCCGAATGTTGTGCGAAGACGGTGCAGAACGCTTTCCACAAGTGCAGGTAGATGACATCAGTTGCTTCTCCCTTATCCAGCAATGCTGTATCCCCGTCATAAAAGGTCCTCAAATTTGTCCAGCATGATTTGTCCTTAGTGAAGCCATGATGGCTGTCACCAGTCACCTCTTTATTTCCCCTGTGCATTAGTATCATTTCCAGGAGGATCTGCTCCGTGATCTTATCAGGCACAGAGGTGAGACTGGCCTGTGGTTCCCTGGATCTTCCTTTTTTCCCTTTTTAAAAATGGGGGTTGTGTTTCCCCTTTACCAGTCAGTAGAATCTTCACTGGACTGCCAGGACAACCATGACTGCCATGCAACTTCATCTGCCAGTGGCCTCAGGACCCACAATGTATCTTATCAGGCCCCATGGACTTGTACACCTTCAGGTTCCTTAGATGGTCTTGAACTTGATCTACCCCTATCATGGGTGGTTCTGCATTCTCCCAGTCCCTGCCTTTGCCTTCTGAGACTTGGGTAGTGTGGCTTGAGCACTTGCCAGTGAAGACTGAAGCAAAAAGTCATGGAGTAGCTCAGCCTTCTCCATATCCTAGGTAACCAAGTCTCCCATTTACTTCCAGAGAAGGCCCAAATTTTCCCTAGTCTTCCTTTTGCTACCAGCGTATAGAAGTTTTTCTTGTCTTTGATGTCCTTGGCTCCAATTCTATTAGTGCTTTGGCTTCCCTAACCTGTTCCCTGGCTGTTAAGACCATTTCACTGTATTCCTTCCAGGCTGCTTGTCCTTGCTTCCACCCTCTGTAGGCTTCTTTTTTGTCTTTGTGTTTGTCCAGGAGCTCCTTGCTCATCCATTCAGGTCTTCTAGTGTTTTTGCCTGACTTCCTGCTGGGATGCATCCCTCCTGAGCTTGGAGGGGGTGATCTTTGAATGTTAACCAGCCTCCTTTTCCCTCCAGGGCTTTATCCCATGGTATTCTACCAAGCAGGTCCCTGAAGAGGCCAAAGTCTGCTATCCTAATGTCCAGGGTAGTGAGCTTGCTGTGCACCCTCTTTGCTGTTCTAAGGATCTTTTACCACCTCCTGGTCACTGCAGCATTTGCATAGAGGCTTTTAAATCGAGTCCACATTGAAGCTGACTTACTGGCTGGAGTTGCTTTGAAGCATGTCACTGCTGTTTCCTTGTTGGCTCTTATTACCTCAGGAACTCCTGGCTTATCTCCCTGAGGGTTCAGTTGTGCTGCAGTGTATCCAGCCCATCTCTGAGCAACAGGCTGTGTCATCCCACAGCTTGTCCCTCGCCCCACTTTGCTCTGGCAGTTTAGTTTGTTGCTCTTAGTAGTTCATTTTATTCAGTAGGTGAAAAACTTGCCAGGTTTTGTGAAACCTTTCTGAAAACAGCATGCTATGGGGAGTAGAAATCTCTGCATGATTGCTGAGGTGAGCGTGTGGGGTGTGGAATTAAAAGGTAAAACTGATTCACTGGAGTAATTACTGTTTTTGTAACAGAGGCTGAAACTTGTTGAAATATCAACCACTTGAAAATGTAACTGAAACGTGGATAGAACCTGATCTGTGTCACTTAGGATTGGGTGTGGCCACATTCTTAGGGTTTGGGAGTATTGCTGAGAGACATGACAACTGCTACCACATTAATAAACTGTCCTGCAAAGGAAACGGGAGCTACGGGAGCTTTGTTATGCTCTGCGTGGAAGCAGCCCTCTGCAGAGTGAGAAGCTGAACGTGACGGGATTTTTCCCGAGGTGTCCGGTGCTGCGGGAACGCCAGAGGAGCGGCAACGGGGGCAACAGGCGCTGCCCCGTCTGTCCGGAGCGGCCCTAGGGAGCCCGCAAGCAGCGGCTGCTGCAGCTGGTGGGCGCCGGGGCTGGGCCGGGGAGTGAGGACATCAGCCCGCCGCAAAACCCTGGCCTCCCTCGGCTCTGTCACACTCTGCGGCTGATGCATCTTCCCAGACTGAGCTCTCCTGGGAAAGCGCTGCCACCCAGGTGTATGGCTGCAGGGTGTAACCGACTCACACGCATGTATGGTAGCGGTGAGCTCGCCCATGGGAGGTGTGTCCAGGGGGAGGAGCTCCTCCGCTCAGTGATGGAGCTCCCGGGGGGAGGTGAGTAGGTTAAGAAGCATCAGGCAGTGGGAGAATGAAAGACCACTGGACCCACAGCCTACCATCCCTGAAACTAGACCAACAGGCTGACAGGGCTCTCAACACAGGAAAGTCCCTGCCCTCTCCTTGCCTGGGTGAACATGGTGACCTAGAGGCTGCTGCCTCCCTGAGGCATGGGTTAAAGATGTTTGTAGAAAGATCCCTTCCTTAGTAAAGCCATCAGGTTACTACCTGTTGTTAATCTTTCAAGTAGTGATGCAGTAGTAACAAGAAGTCCAAAGGCAATGAAGACTTCAAGAGTACTTCAAGGAGGAACTCTTAAAGACACAGGGGCAGGCCATCCCTAGGTCCTGAAAGATGAGCTGACGGGGAAGAAGACCAGCCTAGCTAAACAGGGAGTTTTGGCTGGACCTCAGGAACAAAAGGGAAGTTTATGGCCTTTGGAAAAGAGGTTGGCAACTTACGAGGAATTCCAAGGTGTAGTGAAGCTGTGCAGGTGGAAAATTAGAAGGGCCAAGGCTCAAGAAGAACTCAACTTGGCCACTGCTGTTGAAGACAACAAGAAGTAGATTTTTAGTATCTCATTAGAAAAAGGAAGATGAGGGAAAATGTAGGCCCACTGGTGAATGAGATGGGCACCCTAGTGGTGGAAGATACAGAGAAGACTGAGTTCCTGAATGCCTTCTTTGCTTCATTCTTCACTTCTAAAGCTGTCCCTCATGAATTCTAGACAGTGGAGGCAAGGGGGAAGGTCTGAAGAGAGGAAGACTTTCCCTAGGACCAGATTAGAAATGACTTGGTCAAACTGGACATCCATAAGTCTGTGGTTCCTGATGGGATGCACCCGTGAGTGTTGAGAGAACTATCAGATGTTGTTGCTGGGCCACTCTCCATCATCTTTGAAAGGTCATGGAGAACAGGAGAGGTACCTGAGGACTAGAGGAAGGTCAATATCACTCCATTCTTCAAAAAGGGCAAGATGGAGGACCCAGGAACTACTGGTTGGTTAGTCTCACCTCTGTCCCTGGGAAGGTGAAGGAGCCACTCATTCTGGATGTCATCTCTAAACATGTTGAAGAACAAGATGTTATTGGGAGTGGTCAACATGGATTTACCAAGGGTAAATCATGCTCAACCAATCTGCTAGCCTTTTATGACATCCTAACTGGTTAGCTGGATGAAGGGACAGCAGCAGATGTCATCTACCTTCACTTCAGCAAGGCTTTTGACACAGCCTCCCATAACATCCTCATTAGGAAACTGAGGGAGTGTGGGCTAGATGAGTGGACAGTGAGGTGGATTGAGAGCTCAGACAGAGCTCAGAGGGTTGTGATCAATGGAGCAGGGTCAAGTTGGAGGCCTGTAACCAGTGGAGTTCCCCAGGGGTCAGTACTCAGTCTGGTCTTGTTCAACATATTCATCAGTGACCTGGATATGGAGACAGAGTGTATCCTCAGCAAGTTTGCTGGTGATACTAACCTGGGAGGGGTGGCTGACACTCCAGAGGGCTGTGCTGCCATCCAGTGTGACCTGGGCAGGCTGGAGTGCCGGGCAGAGAAGAGCCTACTGAGGTTCAACAAGGGCAGGCGCAGGGTCCTGCACCTGGGGAGGAAGAACCCCGTGCACCAATATAGGTTAGGGGTGGACTTGCTGGAAAGCAGTTCTGAAGAGAAGGATCTGGGAGTCCTGGTAGATAGTAAATTATCCATGAGCCAGCAATGTGCCCTTGCTGCCAGGAAGGCCAATAAAATCCTGGGGTGCATAAGGAAGAGTGTGGCCAGTAGGTCAAGGGAGGTCATTCTCCCCCTCTACTCTGCCCTGGTGAGGCCACCTCTGGAATACTGCATCCAGCTCTGGGCTCCACAGTTCAAGAGAGACAGGAAACTACTAGGGAGAGTACAGCAGAGGGTGACAAAGATGACTGGGGGATTGGAACATCTCCCTTATGAGGGAAGGCTGAGAGAGCTAGGACTGTTCAGTCTCAAGAAGACAAGCCTCAGAGGAGACCTTATAACTGCCTACAAGTATCTAAAGGGTGTGTGCAAGGAGAATGGAGCCAGACTCTTTTCAGTTGTTCCAGTGAGAGGATGTGGGACAGTGGGCACAAACTGGAACATATGTTTCATTTAAATATGAGAAAAAAACTCATTATGGTGAGGTTGACAGAGCAGTGGAACAGGCTGCCCAGGGAGGTTGTGGAGTCCCCTTCTCTGGAGATATTCAAGACCAACCTGGCTGCAATCCTGTGTAATGTGCTCTGGGGGATCCTGCTTTAGCAGGGAGGTTAGACTGGATGATCTCTAGAGGTCCCTTCCAACTCTAACAATTCCTTGTTTCTGAGGCAGTCCCATCAATATTGAAAGAATGTGTTTGTTGAAGTAAGTGTTTATGTGTCAGGTGATAGAAAGTATCAAGTTATTTGTAACAAGGTGCAGTAAACTCAAAATCTAATCCACTTGAAAAGGAGGTAAAAGTTTCTGGTGGACACTTTTGTCTGAATCTCTCTGCCAAACTGCAGAGCATCCAAATTTTTAGTATCTTCCCTAGAGCTGTGCACGAACAAGTGATAACTTCCTGAATTTCTCTCACCAATAATTCAGTGTATATACAGTGCTAGAATATGCTCTAAAAAGCTTAGAGCAGTGAAAAGGCAAGACAAACTATCCTTCTCTTGATTCAGATTTTTTTCTGAAGGTTGGGGTGGGGTCTGTTTCTGTCAGCTAGTCTGACCTTCTGCTTAAAAGAGGCCAGAGAACTGTACTTGTTATTTATCAACCCTATAATTACTTGAATTGCAGAATAGATTTAGCTATTCAGGAAGCTTTTAAGTTGGCAAGGAAACTTTTAAGTTTTGTCTTGCTTGTTTAGGAGGAAAAACTGAATAGAATATTTCTTTAGTGGACTTATGAGGAATATAACTATTTTTTGAATGCAGGAAAATCTATAATGAGTTTTTTCCTTTGTTTAACATATTTCAGATCTGTCTGTCCAGTGAATTCTTGATCATGTAGAACATTTTTTTCTCTCCAGGCTGCTCTTCCTGTGGCTTTTCTTGCTTTCTCTGCTTCTTGGCTCTCACTCACAGCTACAACTAGTCAATTCCTTGCAAAAGTAGCCCATAATAAATTCAACCTTTTATTTGCCTCTTTACAGCTTCAACAGTCAGTATATAAAGGGAGCTTAATTGGTCCCTTGAAACAACTTGAAAGAGGGAGGATTCATATTTGGAGCCTGCAGCTGTATTAGCACACTGCTTGCATTCCTTAGTTCTGAGCTGTGGGAGTGACTGGCACAGCCTTTTCCTGTAAGGTCTGTAGCAACACCAACCCCTCTGTGGTGGGTAGAAAAAAGTTTGGAGTCTGTGCATGTGTGGGAAACTCTTGTTTTGTCTGGTTGTTATGTTATACTTCAGTGATGACGAAGTGCTGGAAGGAAGATTGCAAGACGAGTAAATAAAATTAGTGCAATATTTTTTTCCTTATTATTTACTGTTTAGAGTGCCACAGTGCTCTTAGCTTTAATTATTTCTTTTTATTTTGCTCCTTTTATGAATCCTTGCACTTTATAATTGGAAGCATTGATGGCTGCTTTCATTTTGTGGCCTGCTATGAGGTGATTTTGGTCTGTGCTTAAAAGTAAATTGTAAAAGTGACCACTCTTACTATCTTTTGGCTTATCAAGCTCTGTGACCTGTTAGAATCTTGATGTATTTCAACCATGTTTGAGTCTCAGTTAAGTGTTTGGAGGTGAGGCATTGTGCAATTTGTGTTACAGTCCTGCTCCAACAGTCTTCAGACCTGTCTTTGATGTTACATAGCTTCATTCCAGTATGGATAGAAAATAATTTTCAAATAAAAAGGAAATAATTTTCATTGAGGATTTACACGAGGCATCTAGGTGAGTCCTGATATTTCAGCTTTTTGGCATCTTCCAGGGAAAACAAAAAACCTAGAAACTTATTTCCAAAGAAGTAGGGTTTAAATTTCTTTTTATTTTCTGAAGAGGAGGCTCAAATTATTGAGGATGCATTTTCTATTAGGCAAAGCAACAGAATGACAAACAGTAGGTTGTATCTACAGAAGACATCTTTATACTTCTCTTTAATTGGAATATTCTGTGCTCTTACAGTGCAAGAAATTTAGTAGCAATATTTAATTTGTTTCTTTCCCTTTTCCAGCATCTTTGAGGATGAAAGCATGAAACTACGACAGCTGAAACTGGAGAATCAGGTAAATGATGGTGCTAAAGATGCCACTCAGTAAGAAGTTCCAAAACTAAGGATGGTCTAACTGGTTGGTGATGAACCTCAGTGTTTTGGGGTCTGTTGCCTTGGGTTATAAGCTGGTAGTAATCTCTGGCTCCTAGTCCTGTGGTCACTGTGGTCCCTAGTTTCAGACCTTGCCATGGGGATGCACTGCTGTTGCACTAAATCAAAGCTGCTGGGTTGGGTGGAATTCCCTCAGAGCAGCTGTCAGTTGAAGCATGAAGAGGTGAGTTTAAAGAATCCATTGTAATTTTGTTTCAGGATTTCTTGGATTTGGTTGAGTTTTCAATCACCTGCAAAATGAACAGCTAGCAAATTTCACTAAAATACATTTTAACACCACCTCCCCTCCTTGCAAATGAGATTTGTTGAGAGACGCCAACAGCCTCTAATTTAGGATTGTATACTTAAGCTTGAATATTATCTTTTAAAGTCTACTTTTTACTTTTACATTAATAGTACCATGCTTTCTGAAGAAATCAAAGTAAATAGGAAATCACTATCAGACATTATGGACTTGTTGGTTGTAGCTGATTTTGGTTGTAGCTAATGCCCAGATTGATTAATTTGTCCCAAACATTTATAGGAATTTGTTTTAAAAAAATGCAAAATGTTTTAATCCAGCAGGATCATGTTTAGAACCTTTGGCTGTACAGAGAATCTGGAATAAGTGTTTGCCACAGCAAAGACATAGGTCTATCAGCCATCTTTAAGATGAGTTTGGAAACCCTATAATTGCAAAAAGGCAGTATTTTTAATAATGCATGACATCAAGTTCCATATGTGGGCCAGTACTGCCTGCCAGTGTGCTTTTATCTAGACTACTGCCTCTTCCTTGAGGAGAGAATGTGTGGCTACTCAGACAGTTCTTACTTCCCCAGCAGTAGAAGGTGATCCTAAGCCTTTTGAGACACCTGCTGCTCAAAGCACAGTCTCCCTGTGGGTGGAGAGCATGAAGCTGAGCACGTATTACTGCATGCTCTTCTTCTTGACATGAAGTTTTATTAAGACCATCACCACTAGGGTTATCACTGTTGCCTCAGCATGAACTGAGGAGGAGCTGGGAGAGTGGAGAGGATGTTTCTGAGCTAGGATCCATCCCATATGGCCTACTAAGGTAGGACCATTCCAAATATTACTAGTATGGTATTGCACCTTCAAGGATGGAGTGGCTTAAACTTTCCCCTATACCATCTTCCTGTTCATTACAGTTGTAGAAAGACTACAACTCATCTTGTTAGTCTGCTATGATATATTTGATGTATCTGACTTCTTAGCTTGTTTGAAATTCATTAGAACTGAAGTTGGTGGTTTGTGGTCTTTTAATCATCCTGTATTCTGACGTTATGCTTTGCTGTGGTGCAAATTTTTTTTTCCCTGAAAATATTTAATACGTGGAGTTCACAAACAAATAATGATAATATGTATCCATTATTTAATTAATTAGTTGTGTGTTCTGGTGTCCTGTTCCTGAACTATGTATTTTTGTTGTTGTCGTTTTATTATATGAACTTTTAATGTAACACAGAGCTGGAAGAAAAGGCTATGTGGTAGACAAAATGAAATAAAATAGTTTCCTTTTTACGACTTCATCTTAGTGGAGCAAGTCTGAGAATACATAGTACTGAAGGTAAGGCTGTTCTGCCACCTTATGGAGAGAAGATGAATTGCTACTGTCTGCTCTGTCAGTGGGCCTGTAGATTCTTTTAATCTCAGTAAGCAAAGTAGTAGAGAGAAGCCTTTTTAAAACAAACTAAATCATTATCAAGTTTCGACACTTTGATTATCCTGAAATTCTTGCAAGAAAAAGGCTAGTCTTATCTACCAGGAGTAAAATATATTTCTCAGTATAAATCAATATAATCTCATTTGATCGGTGAGTCCTAGAAACTCTTTGATGGAACAAAATGTGCTATAATAACAACAACAAAAATTTTAGTCTGATGCCCAGTAAAATGTTTGATTATTCAATTAGATTAGCTTTATTAGTTAAGTAGTTCTGAAAGTTATTGTATCCTATATTCATCCCAAATTCAATTTCCCATTCCAGCAGTATCTGTATACTTTTGAGTGCCTTTGGGATGTGTCTGTTTTATTTTTTTCTTGTTCATCTATTTGAAAGGTAGAGAAGCTTTGGCAACGTTTTTTTGCTAATCTTTATTCAGAGTATAATGTTTTGATTCTTATTTTCCCTCTCCTTTTATTTAAAGTAACAGAGATGAATAAACTGTCATGAAATCTTTCTTTTTCCCTCAGCATTAACTTAAAAAACAAACAAACAACACAAACCTATGGAAATTCTTCTGAATGATCTGATTATCTTCCAAGAAAACAAATTTTATCTGTAACTAGCATTTTCTAAGAATTTGACCTCTGCTTCTTCGTATTATTTTCTTCTTCTAGATCAATGTGATAATCTCTTTGGAATACTATGTAATTCTTGCCCTCTATGACAATCTTTACAAAATTTATGCAGTAACAAACACTGTTGGTATTGCAATCCAGTCTTCAAAGTGTAATTATGAGTTTAAATAAAAAAGGTTGTTTTGTTTTGTTTTTTGTAGCTTTTTTGTTAGCTTGTTGGGTTGATTTGTTGGGTTTTTTTGTGTTGGTGGGTTGTTGTGGGTTTTTTTAAATAAGTGCTTGTGTTTGTTTTTTTTTAAATAAGTGCTTGAAGAACACAAAGAATAAAGAACCAAGGGATGAGCTGTGTTGGAATGCCTCATTGCCTGAGAAACTAACCTCACTTGAGATAAAAAGCCAAATAGGAGAGGAAAGAACCAAGAAGAGAGATAAAAAGCATAAGAGGGGAGGAAAGGGTTCCAAAGGTGCCTGTGTCTCAAGTGAAGGGGTTGAATTGTTAGTACTGTTTATCTGACAGATCCTTGGAGACTGAAAAGAATTTAATGGAAAAAAGGTTTCTATCATCAAGAACAAGTTTCAGGGGGTGTTGAGGTACCTAAGAAGCAGGCATGGATAAACTGCACCTGTGACAAGGGGCTTGCACGTTGTTTGTGTAGTGGTGCATTACATAATATTAGAATGTGGTTTTTCCTTCTTCTTCATGCATCACTTTAAGGATTAAGTGTGGCTGTGTTTAAAATGGTGCGGTGTCCCCACTTCCCTTGATTTAAGTCTAGAAGTTGTTTGTATTCTCCTTTAATAGGAAATAATAAACATAGTATATATATGTATCTTGGAAAAATTATTGGGTTTTTTTAGCGTTTGGATTTACCATTCTTTCCTTTCAATCCTGAATTACATGGGGAAAAAAATTCAAGATAAATTTTGCTTTTACCGGATCAGTCCTATTTTAATGACTGTCATTTTAATTTTTCTTTTCCCCTTGAATTTTTATCATATGATAGCTTTTGATACATAAACCTTTTAATTTGGAAGTCCTGACTTCCTTTTCATGCTTTGTGACAGCATGTATAACTGCATTGGCAAAGTAATCCCCAATTAGGGCTTTTTAGAAATGTTATGCTAATAAGGTAAAAGACTTAATTGCCATATAATGCATAGAGCAAGGGCTCTCATCTTTATTCTGGCATTTTCAAATAGTTTTGGAGATTATTTTTAAGGTCCCTTCCAACCCAAACCATTCTATGATTCTAAGATAGTTCTTGTAATACAGTTATCTTAATTGTACAAAACAGGGAGGAAAAATTTTAATTCCCTGTATGTACAGGAAGTTGTTGTCCTAAATGATGGAATGTTTAGTCCAAGCATAACTGCAGCGGAAAGAGTCTGTGACCTGTTTTGTCTACTCTTATCATCCTAAATAAGTAGGATACATGGAATAATAAAATTGCCAGAACATGCTGTGTATGACAACATTTACATTGTGTGATGTTTAATATTGGATAGTTAATGACTGCTGAATTTGTCTGTTTATATTAAAGATTGCTGTAGTTTAGACTGAGTAAAGTGAGTTAAAATTATCTGCTGATGGTCCCAGCATAGATCAGAAAATAAGTGGGGGTCCTCATCACCTCTTGAGGGCTCATGGAGTATCAAAGGCAATGTCTCACTCCAAAAAACAGTTATATCTGTGTCTAGAGTTTTTGTAAGAGATTACAAGAGTATTTCAGGTTTGTTGGAGAGCCTGATCAGTGACACATTATTGCCAATGGCTGAGGCATAGTTTCTACCTCTCTGGATGTGGTTACTCATCTTTATTTAATGCTTTTTCTGTATTTCACAGAGAGCTCTTCTAGAGAAGAAGCAGAGGAAGAAACGTCTTGATCCTTTGATGGTACAGCCAAATCCTGAGGCAAAGCTGCGTAGGTCAAAGCCCAAAGGGTGTGAGGAGCAGACTCCTTTAGTAGAAACTCCTGCCCCTTTCAACAGTGATGTTATGTTACATGGTAAGTAATCAGTCTGATTGCAACCATGTTCCCCAAAATGCCAGTGTGCATTTTTTATCAGGGATGGGCACCTACACTGCTGTGACAGTGGTCAGATCATAAACAAGACTGATTACATAACATTCCATGTACAAAAGCAGAATTGTAGTACAGTATGGTTGAGCAATACTGAACTGTAAAACCAAATTAAAACCTTACCTTGAATTTTGTGACAACTGAGTATCTTGATGTGCCTTTGAGTAATCTCTCCCTTGTGTTAGGCTGAGAAGAACTGCAGAACCTTCTATAGGAACTTTAGGGACTTCTGTAAAGGTAGGGAGGTACAAATTCAAAGTAAGGTAATTTTCTGAAGCTGTAGGAAAAAGAAAAGGAAATAATCCAGTAGTGACTATCGGTACTTTTCTTCATGGTATATTCCATCTCAAGATTGCATATGACTGAATGCTAAAGTAGATGAGCAAAACAAAAGTCTAGGGGATACTGAATTATTCTTGCTGTTTCTTTCCCCATCTGTTGTTTTCTGTGGGCTTCAGGGAGACAGCTGAAACATGACAAATGAAACAAACATGACAAACATAGTCACAAGGGCAGTAACTCAGTGGTCTCAAAACATTACAGTAAAATAGTTACCAGTCTGTCAGGAGTGAAAAGAAATACAGTAGTGAGAGCTTTAAGACTTCCATGTCACAGGGAGGAAAAAAAAGCAGCAATGTAACTTCTACATTCCAGTGTAAGTGTCAGGAAGTAGTTTATGAGAGCCAGGATCCCATCAGCCTATCAAGAAAGTAACAGGGATCATCCTAATACTTTGAGATGCATGCTAATTCAGGATTTTTTAGTACTGCCATTATATTATTACAGAATTAATGTGTAGAGTAGAATTTAAAAACCTCAAACAAACTAGCATTACCAGGTTTGAAGATCACATTTGGAACTGTCTTAGCCCCTGTCTTTTGAATGTTTTTTCTTGTTCTCCGGATGTTTTTCAGGATTGTAGAATGGGGAGGAAAACGGTGATGTGGATGGTAGCATTTATGTATTTATAATCAGCTGAGAGAAAGCTGCTGTTAAAAGATGCTTTTAAGTCATGAAGAGAGTGGGAGAAAAGACTGACAGAACTTCTTAGGAAACTTCAGTAGTACTGAAACTACAGGAAAGAAAAATTAAAACTAACTACTCTTTCACTGGCTTCCATATTTCTGAAACTTCCTCAGTACAAACAAATCCTGTTAAGAAGTGATAACAGCAGTAAACGTGTGAAATCTGATGACTAGATAAAACAGTAAAGTTTTAAGAGGAAACTCAGTGGGAAAGCAAGAAATCCAAAGCTGGAGGTACCCTTACATATTGTGTGCTACACAAATGCGTATTAAATATTATGTCAGACCCTGACATCGAGATGCCTCCACGAGTTGTGAAGTGCACTGCACAGCTGTGTTGCATGTTTAAACATGGAAATTTAATTTCTACCAAAAAGATAAAGGGTACTCATTCACAGTTTTTTCTGCCTGTGGCCGTAGATATTTTTGTCAATTTGATTTGTGATGTTCACTGTAGAACACTCACTTATTGGCGCGGAAGCAAAGGAACTTGAAGGAAAAGAAAACAGACTAGTTGCCCATAAATAAGTTGAATTATATCAATGTGCATAACCAATACTACTAATTTTAATTGCTTAAGCCCTTGGAAAAAAAGAGTAGATACAATCACTATATTTATAAATGAAGAAACAGATGCCTGATGTACTTAAAGTAACAGATGGTTTGTACCAGAGTCAGGCCTAACTTCTCCCATTCTAGCAGAAGTTGAACAAGTGTATGTCAGTACTTGAAAGCAATGCTTTAGCAAGGGAAGAGGAAAAGAAGAACCATCCTGGGATGTGTCTTTAGCCATAATAAATAGACTTTAGCATTCTGTTTCATTTTGGCCTGCAGGCATTGATGGACCAGCTGCTTTCCTGAAATCAGAAGTGCAAGATTTGGGGACCAAGCTCCAAAATCTCTCTGCTGGATCTTCCCAAACAGAAAACAATACAGATCAACAAAATGGTGGAGAGGCTCTAACAGACGCAGAAGGCAAGCCAGATCTGCAGGAAATCTTAGAGAAACGAGGTAAGAGTTGACAATAGGCAAAGATCTTTTTTGTGTTTTTTCTACTTACATTTAATTTTTTCCAGTAGCTTTAAAAAAACCTGAAAAATATGAGGAATCATTAAACAAGTGTGTATAGGATATTATTTTCAAGAGTAGAGCTAGCAGATTCCACAGCATTTAGAAATGCAGAACTGCATTTCCTTCTTCTGATATTACTTGGTTATGTTATGTTATGTTATGTTTCAGAGGTTTATCGATTCATGTGTAGTTTCTAGCCTCTCCAGGGAAGTTGGTGACAGAATGCTGCTATACTTCCTATTTTGCTAAATTTTGGGGTATTCTTATTCCAGATGAATTAGATCTGGATATGATGCTTGAATATTTTCACAACAGCAGAACCCTCTGTAGCCAGTACATGCTGTAATTAAACTGTTTAGGAGTCTAACAGGAAACATTTATTCCAGAGTCAGAGGCTGTCACAATCAACAGTTCTAGAATTTTATAGTCAATAGTTATATCCCATCGAGTAATTTCCTAGTGGAAACTTTCTCTCTCTGCCAAGAATCTTACATTGCTGCCAGTACCACAGGAAAACATTTTTTTTGCATGCAGCTTAAGCATGTTGCAGCAAAATAATGGCTAGTGTTTAGTATGGTACCCAGCTTGTTTTTATTCTGCAGATCCTGTCTCACAGAGTGTTTCCAGAACACTACCTAAGGTACTACCTTAGGTAGAAATACTTACATTCAGTTGTCAGATGCAACAGCTGTTTACCTATGGATGGCAACATTACACAAAAATTAGTTAAGGAAGCAGGAGAGAATATCCAGAAACTTAAGGGGAAATTAGTGGAGGTAGAATATAAACAGTGAATTTTGAAATTGGCTGGAGTACTAGGGTTAACGCCTTTCCTCTTTCCAAATGTGCTTTGGGAAGTTTACTGATGAGTTGTTAGGACTACATTTTCTGTTTCATCTGAGTCAAAGAACTTCCAGCAGTGCCCTTTCTATGCAGTGCCATGTTAGACCATTGTTATAATATTGGCTCTCAGAAAATAGTTCAGCTTAGGCTGAGTGTGCTTTTTCTATAGTGCTTTATATGCTTTTCCATCCAAATTAAAGAGTGGTCTCACAGAACAAGATGATGAAGTTGCAAGTGGAAGGAAACACCAGTGATAGTTAGAGAAGCTTTTTATAAATGCCTTTATCCTGAGATCTTTTGGTTATGTGCCCACAGTCATCTCTACGTAACTGTGCTCAGGTTAAGATTAAATAGGTCCTGGCACTAGTCAGTCTGCACTTCCTTTTTAAAACTCAAATAATTATTAGTATTCATGAGACTGGAGTTATTGCTACTGATGTAAGAGTAGGAGGAGCTCTTACTGAAAAATTGTCATGTGCAATTCAGTGTGTATAATTCTTAAGGGGAAATAGTAAAGGATGTAAAGTTGTACAGAGTCTGACCTACAGGATAGGTGTCAGCTTTTTGATCTGGATTTCTTTTCCTTTTTAATTCTTAAGGCATGGAAGGGTTTTTTTGCATTAAAATAGGCAAAATGAATTTAGTGGAAGCACATACTAAGCAATATGTTGTATCGTGTGTCATATAAAATAGGTATCAATAAAATCCTGACAGCTGCTTAATCATTTGCACAGTGACAGCTGCAAAATGTCACTAGTGGTTTGGATTACAAGGCTTGGGAAGCAATATAGAACATGAGGAAAATCAGCAGATGAAACAACAGAAATTAATAAGAACAAGAGCAGAATAGCTATGCAAGAGTCATGTATGAATTAGTGGTGCCATGAACTCATGACAGCTTTTTTCAGAGGTTACCTGCTTTATCCTCTATTCTGACAGGAATTTCCGGCAGTTTGAATTTTGATGAGGAGGACACAGAAGAGGAAGAAACTAGTAAGAGATCAGCATATCACTCAAAGTATCCTGAATCTGAGAGGCCTAGTTCTGCAACCAGTGAGAAATCTTTTGCAGTGAGTGTCTTGAAATGCATTTCTGATAAGAGCTGGGCATATGCTAGATTTTTAGTACTAACCCCATGAGCACTAGGTTAAAATATAGTAGTTGCAGCTACGGTATCTAGTATATTAATTCCTGAAGGCAGAAGAAGGTTGTAATTGTCAGGTTATCTGACTGAAAGACCGTTGAGTTAAAGACAAAGACCTAGTAATGATCAAAGGAAACATGGTGGGTGGAGGAACTCAACTAGTCTAATCACTGAAGACAGGAACACAATGATTCAGCTATTCTTATGACCTTCAAAAGAGACAGATTAGGCCATTGTTTCAGGTGTAAAATCCACCAGGATGACTCAGAGAAACTCTGAAATGCCATGCAAACTCAAGATAGATCACTACCTGAAGGTTTATAGTATTTATTGTGAGATGTGAGGGGGAACAGAATTTTGGGATGGAACAAAGATTTCTGGGATTTGACAAAACTTGTTACAGAGTGTTTAGAGGAAAGGACTCATGAGGGGAAAGAAAGGGTCAAGGTGGGTCAGGGACTAATAAGCACAGGAAAATAGACAGTAAAGGAGGTAAAAGGCACCAGATGCATGTAAACAGTTGCAAGACAGTATGTTTTTCTGGCCAAGACCCAGTATATTTGTGAGGTGACCATATGTGTGTAGTGCTGCACCAGTAGGTGAGTAGTACTAGAAGTCTAGATGTTAGCTATTTGGGAGACTGGGCTATGGGTGTCAGATATAGGATGGGAAGTGCTGGAGGCAGAAGAGGTGAGAGCCACTAGTGAATTTCAGGTCTCTGTGTATATTCAGACTTTCTACTGGCTGTGCCTGGGAATGGGGATAAACCAACAACCTCATCTCTGAGGTCCAGTAAGGAAGGAATTTCCTGGGTTCTGCAATCCATGGAAGTCAGCTGCTTCTAAGAAAAATTACTTTAATGACCTAGACCAGATTTCTAATAGAATACCATTTCCTTTGGTGACTGTAATTTGCATCCTCACTGTACATATTGGTTCTGAGGTTCTTCCAGCATTTAGTTGAGATGGCTCCACCACCAGCTTACTCTGTTTCTCCTACTGCTCTGAAGTAATATAATCTTAGTGCTCCTTTCAGTCACACAAGTCCCAGCCTGTCTTACTGCATCCTCCTGATGGGTGCATAAGCTTTTCATGCTGCCTCATTTCCCCACAGGGAGTCTGAAGCTCTAAAAGTAGAGGTGCTCTTCGCTTAGAATGTTATTTACAGCGTCTCATCCTGTTTTCCCCTTCCTAGCAATTAATTCATCTCTGATTAATGGGTACTTTTTCTCCCCTCCCCTTGGAGAGCTAGTCTTTCCTTGGAGTAAATGTTTAGGAACTTTATTCAGAGAAACACAGGTGGTCTCTTGTTTAACTTCCTTTTTACCAACTCTGTTCTTGAGACATGAGTTCTTCTGTTTCAACAGACCTTTCTTTTACTGGGGAGTACCAGAGCCTCTGATCTGATATTGATTTGCTAATATGATGCTTTTTCCCGCAGGAAACAGGTGCTTCCTGTAGTCCATCCCCTCAGGCAGATGCACAGATGGGAGAAGTAGAGAACTTAGAGGATTTTGCATTACGCCCTGCACCCCGTGGTATTACAGTCAAGTGTCGAATCACTAGAGATAAGAAGGGAATGGACCGGGGCCTCTTCCCTACTTATTACATGCATCTGGAAAGGGATGACAACAGAAAGGTATTGGAAGCAGCACACAGTGTATTGGCTTTTCACTCCTATCACAGAATATGTTTGGTGTATGGGAGAGCTTCTGGTAAGAAACCAGAAGCTGAGGAGAGCTAGCATGCAGATGAGGACAGCTTATATTTGGCTAAGGCACTAGGGAGGGAATTAGCAGGTTTAAAAGCCGTAACACTATGAAATATGAAATTTAAACAGTATAAAAATTTAAAGGATAAAGAAGAGCAGGGAGACTGAGCTGCTTCAGAAGAAAAGAAGGGAAGACTAGAAAGGACAGTTGCTTTAAATCTAGACTGCCAAGTGAGGTGATTGGAGGAACAGAATTTCAGGATATGCACTTGTGGAAGAGATTAAAATTGTGAAGACATTAATAACAGCACAGAACAAAAAGGGGAATGGGTGCAGGAAATAGGGAGATAACAGTTTTGATAGCAATGCCTAGCAATGCCACTGCATTCTTACAAAGATCCAGTCTTGATCAAAGTTTTCTATTTCCAGACATTCCTTCTTGCAGGGAGAAAACGAAAGAAGAGCAAAACATCCAATTACCTCATATCAGTTGACCCAACTGATCTATCCCGGGAAGGGGAAAGTTTCATTGGGAAACTCAGGTGAGAACCATAGATGAAAACTACAGATTGGAGAGACTGGATTTGCATTTTATTTGAGCTGGGTTTAAGAACAGCAATCTGGTATCAACTCAGAAAGAATGAACTTGTATTGTTCTACTTAATGTAATCTTCATTCACCTGGGCTGGCAGCCTTTTTAAAGTGTTGCCATTCGCTGTGGCAATTCAAAGAAGGAATTATGGATTTAAGCCTTTCCTAGATGGGTTACAGATTCAGTTCCACCTCCTGTGGAAGCTCCTTACTGAGCTGGCAATATGTAGATTCAGATCACAAGAGATGTGTGTTTTCACTGTGCTGGACAAGTATATTCAGAAAATGCCAATAATTTCCACTTATGCCTCTCTCTGTCTTTTGATAACCTGACATTCATACTCCTTTCAGGACATGCTCTAGTGGCATGGTGGGTGGTGTTGTATTGTTGTTTGTTTGTTTGGAGGGGAGTGTTGTTGGTTTGTTGCTGTTATTTTTATTGTTTTCCTCCTGGGTGGACAGTTGGACTCAGTAATCTTTGAAGTCTTTTCCAACTGTGACAATTCTGTGATTAGGTCAAACCTCATGGGAACTAAATTTACAGTCTATGACCATGGAGTTAGCCCAGTCAAGGCACAAGGTCTAGTGGAAAAGGCTCATACCAGACAGGAGCTTGCAGCTATTTGTTATGTAAGTAGTGCCTCTCCTCTTTCACCCCTTTGTTTTTTGTCACCTGGTTGAGTTTACAGAATTATTGGCAGCCACCCCCACTTAACTTTGGAACCAACTACCAATTTCAACCAGATACATCAAAGGCTTCAAAGATCAGTTCTTACAAGTTCAATGAGGAAAAAAAAAAAAAAAAATCAATACCAGGAAAGAAGAAAGACCCAAACTAACATCCTGATGACCTTCTTACCTGGCCTATCCAGCATGAGGCCAGTTGGCATACCCTTTACATGGAGTTAGCCACAGCATGAGCTGCCTCTTGCCCAGCTGATATCTGGTGGACACCAAGAAGAAACTGGGAATATCCTATGAAGCAGAGTTATTTTTTGCAGAACCAAAGGCATTTTTGTGGATAGGAAGGAGCTGATATTATTTCAATAGCATCTTGTTGTTGATAAGGATTTGGTTCCAGGGGAAAACTTGACTTGCTAGTACCTAAAGAAGAACATCATTCTTAGGAACATTTTCACCTAAATGGTGATATATGTATAATGTAAGACTCAGGTCAAAAATATATTTGCCTTTTATCAAACTTAAGGCTTGTCCACTAGCAGGATTTTAGCACATTTTTGCCTCAGATGCAAAAACTTATGCCTGGAAATTGCACTTGTCTGATTTTGTTATAAATGTTTCATTAGGATAACGGATGCACTCTAAATTAGGTAATCCTAAGTATGACTCTTAGTCAGTTCTCAAAATGGGAGAGAAAGCTATTCTTTGGGATTAAACATTAAGCATATAAATAACTTCTACTACAATCATAGCTAGCCAATCTCTAAAAACCAATATAAATGTGGATTCAAAGTCAGTTTTGCTATCTTTCCTTCTTTGAGATAGAGTATCTCACTTATGGAAAATAATGTATTTCCTTGTCTTTCAGGAAACCAATGTGTTAGGATTCAAGGGTCCCAGAAAAATGTCTGTGATCATTCCAGGAATGAATATGAATCATAAGCGAATTCCAATCCGTCCACGAAATGTGAGTTAAAGAGTTTGGTTATGTTCCAGATTGGAGGAGGAGGCTGAAACTTTCCCATAGAGGTCTGGTTGTTACTGATAATCAGAGTTTTTAGAACAAGGTTGCTAATACCCAAGGCTTTAGCAAGTCTCTTGGAGAGTAAATACAATGTAGCCTAAAGGTGTTAATTTGTTCTTGCCTTTTTCCTAATTTGTAGCCTTGTGAATAGTGTTCGTGTCCTTACTTGTCCTTTGGTCATCCTAAATGTTATTTGCTTATTTATTGCTAGTGTATGTTGTTGCGGTTTTATGTACAACCCCTCCTCATTGGAGGAGAACCTGTTATTTGAGAGATAAACACTGAACAAACTTGCTTCTCCTGGGAGATTAGATTCTTAGCCAGTATATGAATTACAACAGATAGATAATAGATAAGGTGGTATAGAACAAGGGGCAATGGTTTGAAGCTTAAAGAGGGGAGATTCAAGTTGGACATTAGGAAAACGTTCTTTCCTGTGAGGGTGGTGAGATGCTGGAACAGGTTGCCTAGGGAGGTTGTGGTTCCCCTATCCCTGGAGGTCTTCAAGACCAGGTTGGATGGGGCTCTGAGCAACATGGCCTAGTGGGAGGTGTCCCTGCCCATGCAGGGGGGTTGTAACTGGATGATCTTTAAGGTCCTTTTCAACTCAAGCCATTCTATGATTCCATAATTCTATGATCATGGTGTAGTAGCAAGAGAGTAAAAATATTTTTTACAAGAACATTGTTAGTCTCAGTAGGAATTGAGTGGATTCTTTAAGGAGAAAGTGGAATGAGGAGAAGGATTGAGTTTTGTGATAACTATTTAGTAAGGATTTCTCACACATACGGTGAATGTTACAACTAAAAGCTTACTGACCTGTATCTGAAGATATATTAAGATATATGATGAAAATTGTTCCATATAAATATATATATATATATAAAAAATTATACTTGCAGCCATATTGTGAGTAGATATGAGTAGGACAAGGGTGTATTTGTTGAGGTCAGAGAAAAAGACCTGAACTGTGGAAATTCAGAGTCATGAGAGCCTAAAAAGAGGTTTAATTTTGTGAATGGGAAGGAAAATTGTATCTCTAGGTTGTCATTCATCATCTTTCAATTGATATTGCTATCTCTCCTGTATTGTTTCCATGGCCTTGCCTGTATGTTTCTCCTCTATTTTCCTAGCTGTTTTGCTGTACTGAGAGTGGACAAGGCTGAAACAAAAAGCTGTTCTGAAAAGCTGACAAAGCTTTCAGCGAGGGAGTTTGACTGTTTTTTGTCATTCTCTGTAGTGCTGTTTCCGGTTAAGCAATACTGCCCCCACTTTAAAGGAGGAAAAATTGAATCTAAATGCTCTTTGATGGTGTCAATTCGCAAAGGTTTTTTTGCATCTTTAAAAAGTACATAAAGATAAAAAGTATACGAAATAGCCAGTTTAAATTGAACAGTAAATTGTATTTAAGTTATCCTCAAAAATCCGCTATCAAATCTGTATACAATACTGCAATAGTTAATACAGCAGCATCAGTCAGACCTCCACAACAGGTTGTTTTCTAATATTTTTTTCCCATAAAAAAACTTCAGTTTGGATTGTTTTTTCTCAGGAGTTTTAGCATATATGATTTCAATTTGGATTTTTGTTGCAGAACTTTTACATTTAAACCACATTCCATGTTGTTTCACTGACTATTATTTGCAGCTCCTTGTAATTAGTTCTATTTGTCAAATTTCATGTGTTGGTTTACCTCCATTTTGTATCTTTCTTTTTTTTTTTTTTAATTCTCTACCCAATACAATGACATTTAACCTACTTAAGGCATACTTACAGTCCACTGCAACCTTTGGACTTTCTACTGAAGCACCCCAGAGTCTGGCACTATGCACATAGTTGTAGATTATTTTCCTTTGTTTCAAAGTTTAGAATGTTAAAAATGGAAGTTGGATCCAACAGAGTTGGCTAAAACTTATGAGACTCAGAAAGAATTCCTGCCAGCAGGATGACAGTCACCTGCAGCCTGTGAATTGCTGCCTTTCCTGTATATGTATTTATTACTCTGTCTCTCCTTTTTTTTTTTTTTTTTTTTTTTTTTTTTTTTTTTTTTTTTTTCTTTTTTTTTGTGGGCATATGAGCAAGTTGTTTCTGGTTGTTTTTTCTTTTTTTTTTTTTTTTCCCTGTTCTTGAGTGGACATATGGTGATAGCTTATTGAATGGAAAAGAATGCTTGGACTGGAAATCCATGAAAACATCTTCCTGGTACTTGCAGAAAATTTTCAGTAGGACTGAGTTTCAGTGCTGTCGTGTTTCGCTAAACAGGGAATGATCTTCAAGTGGCAGAGTACACACACATGAGAGAGGCAGTAGTCAAAAGCAGAGCCATTCTGAATCTGATCAATTTATTTGTTTCTTCTGAACAGGAGCATGAGAGTCTGCTCTCCAAATGGCAAAACAAAAATTTAGACAACCTCATTGAGTTACACAACAAGGCTCCAGTCTGGAACGATGATACTCAGTCCTATGTTTTGAACTTCCATGGAAGAGTCACTCAGGCCTCAGTGAAGAACTTCCAGATTGTCCATGACAATGACCGTAAGAGTCTGGTGGAGAGTGTGTGGGGCTTATTCCAAAAGGGAGAATTCCATTTCTTTAGTGAGGTTTGGGAGAAATGGGACACCCTTCCTGGAAAAGGGAGACTGGGTAGAGGAATTCAGCTCAGGATTACTGGGCACTTCTCAGCTGTTAAGAAAATTATATAAGGCCTCCCTTTTTCTGGGATGGGTGCAGAGACCACTGTCCCTAGCTGCAGCAAAACAGGGAGCAAAAGCAAGCTCCCCAAAAGCAAAGGATTAATATGGCACCCTCAGCCCAGCCCAGGAGTGGTTTGAGCCTTGGGTCTGAGAAGAAAAGTTATCTTTAGTAAAACACAGTCATTCTAGAGGACAGATTTCAAGGCCACTCTGATGAGGAAGGATGGATACACCAATCACATATATTTGGAACTGCCAGACATCTGTGGGGTTTTGTTTGTGAGGGTTTTTTTGTTTGATATTTTTTGTTGCTTTATTTTTGGTTGCTTTTTTAAATTATTTTGTTTTACTGTGAAATTGTTTTTCTCTGAATCTTTTTTTTCTCCCCAGCTGACTACATTGTGATGCAGTTTGGTCGTGTAGCAGAAGATGTGTTCACTTTGGACTATAATTATCCTCTCTGTGCTCTTCAGGCCTTTGCTATTGGACTTTCCAGCTTTGATAGTAAATTGGCCTGTGAATGAGAAACAAC
This sequence comes from Chaetura pelagica, assembly GCF_000747805.2. Taxonomy (NCBI): domain Eukaryota; kingdom Metazoa; phylum Chordata; class Aves; order Apodiformes; family Apodidae; genus Chaetura; species Chaetura pelagica. The sequence continues at coordinate 257,103 of NW_009954317.1, read as the reverse complement.
AGACTTGAAACATGGAACTTGTTCTCATCCCTGCATCATGTTGCAAGAGTTCCAGGTGGAGTAATGAAAAGCACATTGGGGATGGAAGGGAAATGGAGAACAGATTCCTGCGGGCTTATTAGAATACAAATACCAGGCCTCACTGCATTATGGTAGTTGATAGCAGACCATGTTAGGAGACTATCCCAAGACTGAGCAGTCTTTATATGCATTGTGGAAGAACAAGAAATATGGGTGATGCTTTTGTCATTGATGTTGATTCTGCTTTCAGAATCCTTGTAACATATGCTGCATGAGGCTGGGCTAAGAAATGTAGCCCACTAATTGGAACCCCCTGCAGCTAGGATTAGAAAAATAATAGGTTAGTGTTTATATACCTTGGAAATTCCAACTTGCAGATGACACTACTGAACTGATCAGGCACTCTTGAGTTCCTGATGAGATCAATTTAGAAAAGAGGAGGACAGATATTGGCATGTGTTCTCTTTTGCCCTGTGTAGCATTTTGCAGTTACAACAATCAGACAGAGAAGGATTCAGTTTGTGGCTCTGTGCAACCTTAGGTAATGTTCAAAAAATATAAAGCTGGAATTACATTGGCTGTAATAAAACACTTTTTCTCATACTCTGTTAAGGCTGATAGTCCAGTTCCTTTTCGTTAGTGTAATTGATCTGTATCTCTTGAGAGTCTTTTTACCAAATGAAGAACAAATCTCAAACACTCCTTTTTTAGTTGGTGATATGATATCCACTGCTGTTCTTCTTATTCTCAACTATGTGAAAATTGATACTGAACAGATCATAGAATCTAACTGAATTTGACAGAAGGTAGTATTGTAACCACATACAGTGCTATTCCTGAAAATTGGTGTTCTGACTGATTGAATTTAGACTGCAAGCTGATCAGAAATATTTCTTTAATTTGCCCATTGTTTGTAAAATATGCTACTTTCTTTGGAATGTTAGTGACTGATTTCATTTTTATAACATGAGATTATCTGAAGTTAATGATTTATTAAAGTAGATTTTATAGAAATAATTTTAACCTGACCATAAGAATGAGTTACCTCAAAAGGAGATTACAGTGTTTTCAAAAGTATCAGGAAATTCAAAAAAGTTAATAAATGTATCACAGAGCCTTACAGTGTGTCTTTCCAGTGTTCCATTTTTAATGCTGGATATACAGTATGGAGACTGCAGGTCACAGCATAGAGTGCATTTTTATTCATATGGCCTTCATTGATCAGAACGAAGCACTGCACACATGTAAGTCAGGGGAAACATCACCTCCATTTTCAGAAAGGAAAAAAGGAAGACCTGTGAAACTACAGTCAGTCTCATCTCTGTGTCCAGCAAGATCATGAAGCAGATCCTCCTGAAGGCTCTGGTAAGGCACATGTAAAACAAGGAGGTAGCTGGTGGCAACCAGCATGGTTTCACCAAGGACAAATCCTGCCTGACAAATTGTATAGCTTTTATGATGGGGTCACAGTGTCAGTGGACAAGGGAAGAACAACTGATGTCATCTACCTGGACTTGTGGAAAGCATTTGACACTGTCCTGTGTGACACCCTGGTGTCTAAATTAGAGAGACATGGAACTGGTGAATAAGGAATTGGCTGGACAGTCACACTCAGAGTGTCTCAATGTCTAAGTGGAGATCACTGAGGAGAGGAGTTCCTCAAGAGTCAGTACTGGGATTGGTGCTGTTTAACATCTTTGTCAGTGACATGGACAGTGGAATTGAGTGCACCCTCAGCAAGTTCATCAGTGACACCAAGCTGTGTGGTGTGGTAGACACGCTCCAGGGAAGGAAGGCCGTCCGAACGGGATTAAGAGGTGGCCCTATGCCAATTCATGAAGTTCAATAAAGCCAAATGCAAGGTCCTGCACCCGGGTCAGGGCAATCCCAAACACAAATACAGAGAATGGATTTAGAACAGCTCTGAGGAAAAGGACCTGGGGGTGTTGGTTGATGAGAAGCTCAACATAAGCTGGCAATGTGGGCCCAGAAAGCCAACCATGTCCTGGGCTGCATCAAAAGAAGCGTGGCCAGCAGGTCAAGAGAGGTGATTCTCCCCCTCTACTCTACTCTTGTGAGCCCCCACCTGGATTACTGAGTCCAGCTCTGGAGCCCCCAACAAAAGAAGAACATGGACCTATTGAAACGAGTCCAGAGAAGGGCCACAAACATGATCCAAGGTCTGCAGCACCTCTCCTATGAAGACAGGTGAGAGAGTTGGGGCTGTTCAGCCTGGAAAAGGCTCCAGGGAGACCTCATAGCACCCTTCCAGTACCTGAAGGGACCTACAGCAAAGCTGAGCAGGACTTTTTACAAGGGCTTGTAGTGATAAGACAAGGGAGAATGATTTTAAACTGAAAGATGGTAGATTTAGGTTGGGCATTGGAAGGAAATTCTTCACTGTGAGGGTGGTGAGACATTGGAACAGGTTACCTGGAGGAGCTGTGGATGTCCACTCCCTGGAAATGTTCAGTGCCAGGTTGGATGGGGCTCTGAGCAACCTGGTCTAATGGGAGGTGTCCCTGCCCATGGCAGGAGGGTTGGAACTAGATGGTCTTGAAGGTTCTTTCCAACTCAAACCATTCCATGATACTATGTAAGCCTCATAGTGTACACATCTGATCTGTACTAAAGCAGAAAGCAGTTACCATCTTGCCTGCTTCATGGCTGTTATGCATGTTCGTGGTGATCCTGGAAAGCTCTCTATTGAGAAAAGAATAGGTGTTCAACTTTGGATATTGTCATTGTCAGCAAACTCACTGTTTTAAACTCCAAAGAGCCAGATTTAATGCTTTTGGTCTCTGGATTCTTTGCAGTGGTAGATATCACTTGCTCTTTCAAAATAATCAAAGTTTGTAATCACATTTTCTGATATTGCCAGGAAAAAACAAACAAACAACAATGATAATCATATATAAACTCTGTATTTAACTGTAAAGTATGAATTGATGCTGAGAATTCCAGCTCTCTTTTCTCTCAGGTGCCCACTCTACATTAGCTGGCCTTGAGCTTATTTCATCAGCAAAGCAGCTGCAAAGAGAACTTGAATCATGGATTTCTTTTGTGCCTTCATGTACTTCCTGCTTATCAGGCTGGGAGCAAGATCTGGCAGTGTTTTCCGGTTGTGCTCTTCTGAGTTCTTGGCTGATGGCTCTGCATTCCCTCTACCCACCCAGGAAAACTAAGTCAGTTTGTTACCCATTTGATTATTTTTCTGACTAGACTGTGGGAAAGAAACTGCCTGACATTAGTTTGGGGTGACCTGAAGGTAGAATCCTAATTCCCAAATATGCTAAGAGGGCCACAGTGAAAAGCTCTTTACTCACCCTTTCAGTTACACTTGTCAACTGTGGCTTTTCAAGCTATTTGTTCACATCAAATGATCTTAGCAGGGTAAGGGCCTCTAGGTCTCAGTCAAGTTATGCAGACAGATGAACTGATGCAATGCTCTATTATCAGATACGATTTTACATGAATTGTATTTATATCTTTTATATCTAAATGAAATAAACTATTTTATATATTGGAAATATCCTTAATTCTAAGTGAGTTTATTTGTAGCACTTTGCTGTCACTTGAGAGTGTTCTTTGTTCCTCCTGTACTCAGTTTCTTCCTGTCATCTTGTATCTCACCTCTCTTCTTACTCTCCCTTTGTAACTCTCAGTTCTCTTCCTTTTTGGTGTATTTTTTTGCCATCTACTTAGAAATCTGGAGATAACTGTAAGGTTAGTCTCTCTAATACTTTCCTTCCTCCCCATATCAGCAGGTCTTCCTATATGGTTCTTGGTTTCCATTTGAGTCTCTCTTTAAGCTAGTTGCACTTCTCTGTCCCGTGTTTTTAATGTTTCTCCCAGTGTCCAGTTAGGGCTTTTGAGATGGTTCTTTATGCCTTTTCCTACCCTCCATCTGAACCTGTTCTACCATTGAAGTACAATACTATATATTTCCAAATCAAGAACTGAAATAATACAAGGCTAGGAGGAACACTAAGTTGAGGTGATTATTTTTTTCCTATTCTCAGGAGATGTATGAACTTCAGTAAGAGGAAATACTGTGATTCTGATTATTATAAACTGACACAGCTCTCAATGTGTAGGCCCTGTTCTTCATGCACCTCTTTTTTGCAATATGAGATTTAATTGGGAGGGAAACCTGAGCAGAAAATTCTCTTAGGCATTTGTTCTTACTACAGTAATATTAGTTGCATACATGCAAATTTAACATTCTTGAAATCCCAAAGATAACAATGAAGGAACCATATTAAGCTGTTAAATATGAGTCCTAAAGGCGGGCCTAGCAGAGTAAAACAGCTTCTAGGCTGTGATAAGCTCCTTGGCTTACAAACATAAAAGGCAGTTAATATTTTCATGCTCTTTTAGCAGACAGTCTCACCATCATTGAAGTTCTGCTGCTGAACTTGGTAGCAGTAGGACAGGGGATTTTGTTACTGTTGGTATGATAATGATACTTTGTGTGTTCCTCTACTTGCTGGTATTAAAAGCTCTTTAAATCTCTCAGTTGATAGTGATTTAGATGTCATGTTCCTGGTACAGAAGACAAGCAAGGCCTTCCCCATGATATACAGGCTGTGTGAACTCTTGTTAAACTGGACAGATTCTTCTTTCACAAAGCCAGGAATCTCATCTTCTCTGCCAGTGTCAAACTGTTGTACATTACTGCAGTTTGGAACTACTACAGCTGAAACCTAGAACTAAGAAAGACACTTAAGGTGTCATAGGGCCAAGAGATTAGGCCCAGCACATAGTTATGAAGATGAGCAGAAAAGTAACAAGTGGTGTGCTTGCTTGCTAACAGGAAAAACAGGCTGCTACAACTGTGAAGTGGTGAGAATTGAAAGCCCTGCCATGAAAGAAGGCAGAGGTGTTGTGCCTACTGTTATTCTTGTAGCTCTGGACTGTACAGTCTACAGAGTTTTTGTCCTCTCATTCTGTCCCTTAATGTGTTCTATATGGAACTGTTCCTTCCCTGCTAGAAATTGGATGTCACTTCTTTGGTCCCAAAAGGGGAGAAAAATCCAGAAGCAAACTTAGCTTCACCAAAACACATCAAGGTAAAGGCTATTACAACTGCAACTGCTCTGGTAATTTAACATTTGATTTAGGGAATACATAAATATCTCATCCCTGGAGTTCAGTGCCAGGTTGAATGGGGCTCTGAGCAACCTGGTCTAGTGGGAGGTTGGATCTAGATGATCTTTAAGGTCCCTTCCAACCCAAACCATTCTGATCCTATTCTAGAGGATGGAATTTGTGATCATTTACTTTTATTAAACTAACATTTCCAAACAAGGTAAATCATTGCATTGTCTGCCACAAAATACCTTAAAATGATGAAGAAAACAAAGGATTGATACTTTATGTAATGCTTAACTGAACTGAGCCCTTTATTAAAGGGAAAATACTATTTTACCGTGAAAAATAAAAAGCAACTAGAACCAAAACAACCGCCAAAAAGCCTCTTTTATCTTGAGTGGATTTCCATCTGCAGTTTACGGGAGTCCTGCAAACAATATCTGTGATGATTCACAGGAAGGAATAGGTTTCAATTCCTTCTCTTTGAGCTCTGTTGATTTTGCAGGGAAACGGGAGCAAAACAATGTTAGTCACATAATCATGAGACGTGGCCTAGAATTCACAGTGAACAGATGTGATGAGAATGAGGTACCTTTAATATATATTTGATTTTCATTAAATTACGTTTTTAATATGGCTTAGTACACACAGTAGTTAAATGATATTATTACAGGGCCTTATGTATCAAGAAAAACCCCACAAAATAATTTCATTTCTGTTTGTAACTTCCTTTTATTTACATTGTATGTATCCTCAATGAGAGCTTTTTTCTTAAGTATTTGTAAAATAAAATTATTGCTGCATTGCCTTGCAAAGAAAAGTAATTGTATTAGAAAGGATTACCAATATCAGTTATCTTCAGCACTACCGAAGTACAAACTACACTGCCTAAAAACGGTGGAGCTGGCCTTACAAATCCCAAGACATATGAAGTTTACAGGGTTTGCCATCTGGTTTCTGCAGCCTTAGGACACGTTTAGGTCCTGGTTTCAGTCTGCTCTCTGCCACTCTTGAATGAGTTAGGAACTTTTCTAGCTTTGGTTTGGGTTTTGTGTGTGTTTTTTCCTTTTTTTTTTTCCCCCAAACCTGAGGTTTTTCCTAATAAATTTCTTAAGCATATTGAAGTGTTTTAAAAAGCCAGCTGTGTTGTAACTACTAGAGGTACTTTTGTGCACACCAGGTAGCTGTGAAGTCACCGGCTTGAAGACATTTTAAAAGTTTATTTTGCTGCTGTAGCTGCACCACCCACAGCTGCTAAGAGCATGTAGCTACATTTAATAAACTTGCTGGTTTACTACTGCTTGTTTCGGGTATGTGGCTTTCCAGCTCTAGTGCAGGTCTAAGTCTTGTATCAGCTCTTTGCGGTGCAGCACGTTGGCATTCCT
>NW_009954317.1:203989-249258 GCF_000747805.2 Chaetura pelagica | reverse complement strand
AAAGGTTTCCGTGCTGTTCGTAGAGAAGTTCTTGGCGAGGGTGGAGAGGAGGGTCAGTACTTTCTGTAAAAAAAATTGAATGTAAAATTTTGGAAGACACTCTGGGGAAGATCTAACCAACCAAAAAAACCCAAAGTAACAAACAAACAGAAAACCCCACAGAAAAAACATCCGTGAGAAAGCGTGTGAGTTGGTACAGAGCATTTACCCAAAGGTGAGGGAATGTTTTCACAGATCAGTTATTCCGAATTTAAGAGTTTGGTGGCATCCCTCTGGCAAGGAGTTAAATTACCAAAAACCCCCAATGAACCAAACCTAACCAAACAAAAAGCCTTCCCAATGAATCGTTTACCTTATGTAGATCATTTAGTTTAAACAGTTCCATGCAGAGGAAGCTAAAGATGGGGATTTATTTATTTATTTATTGGAAGAAGGGGAAGGAGTGTAACTCACAGTATTTTAAGGACTTCTGTAAAGTACTTTATGATGAGCAGTCATATGTAAGTAACAAAAAAACACCAACCCCAAACCCATACAACTAAATACCAATTTTCTTGTTTGTTTTTATGTAATCTGAAGATACACTCATGTTACTTTCTGACCTTAAGAGCTGAGTTCTGCAATTCCTCTGCAAATAAACAAAAGAAAATACTTTTCAAACACGGAGTCTGGGTGGGAAGGAAGATTTAGGGAATTTTTCATTTTTGTTTTTTTCCTGTTCCCTATTGCTCAGAGCAGATCAGCTTCACCTAGACCTGATTGCATTGTCTGTGTGCAAAGTGAGTGGAGCATTGGTTCACCTGGCTGTCCATCTATCTGCTTATGTCAATGTAAGCTGGTTTATTGTTCTACGAGAAGGAAGTGGGGAAGTGGTCAGTAGGACAAGGACGGGGAGTAACGGGGAGGAGTGAGAGGAGCAAAACAAGGGGGAAAGCAGACTGGCTATATACCAAGTGTTGGCTGGGCTGAAGGTGCTGTACTATCATTAGAGCCTTTTGGTCCTGGTAACTTCTTCTCATTACAGAAAAGAGCGCTGCATTGAATACAGAGGGGCTTCTAGGACTGTTGAAGGCTGAGGGACTCTGTTTTTCTTTGGAACTTGGGTTGGCAGAGCAAAGGGCAGCCAAACAGTGGGCACAGTCACCTTTTATGGCATTTTCCTAAATCCCAGCCTGGATGGCTCCCTTGGGCTCCCGCGTGCACGCGACAAAGTCACATCGTCTCTAAAATGGACAATCAGCTCATTGCTCTTCATTTCTGGGAGGTGGTCTTGGGATCGATCAGCATGTGCAAAAGGATGGGTGTTAGGAATTTCTCCACTGTCTTGGTTTCTGCTGCATCTTTTGGATTTAAAAATTAATTTTACCCATGGCTTTGAAGTATTTTAGGTTATTGTTGTGATAAGTGTTCTAATAGTCATGTATTACAAAACATCTGTGGGAACACAGTGTGAAGATAGTATGGCCAACTCTGAGAGCTTGTAGTTTAAAATAAAATCACAGTTACTGTTGGTTTTCTTACTCAGGTATTAGTTTCACAGAACTCAGATACAGTAAGGGTTTTGAAAAGGTTGCTGAAAAGTACAGCTTCTAATAGATGCTGGTTGCACCTCTGGGGTGACTTAATACTCACTGACAGCTTTCCTTCCTTAGTAGTACGTGTCTTTTTTCTGATTGTATCTTTCAGCTCTGGTTCCAGCACAACATAATGCCAGGTGTGAGTCCACAAAGGCTTTGGTCTGGCACTGCTGTAGGCAGAACTTCTCTGCACAGCCTCAAACAGTCCATTTCCATACATGTCACACCTCTTCCCTTTGTTGCTGGCCATGGGTATGGGCACTGCTGTTTACTGACCCAGGCCAGGGGGCTGATCCAGATCAAAAGTAACACACTCTTTCAGGAAGTTAATTTTCTGCCAGGCTTTTCTCCAGTCCAGTTAAACATCTGGTCACATAAATGGTGTGTCTGGAGAAGGGGGTGCAGTGACTGGGGGGTGGGCAGGGGGGGAAGACTGAGGATATTTTCCTAGCAACATTGCCATCTTTTCCTACCTTGGAACACCTGCAATAATGACATTATTTTCAGTCTTATCTGGCCACAAGTGTATCTTAAGAAAGCAAAAATTCAGTGTTACTTTTTTTAAAAGGTCTATTATACTTTCCCTGTAGCTTAGATTTTTTCTTTGTTCATCTGTTGGTGTTGTTTGGTTTTGTTGGTGGTTTATTTTTTTTCCATAAATGATATGCAGTGGATCCTCCAGTAATTTTCTTAGGCAAATTTTCCATTGCTCAATGTGTTGTAACATCAGAAGAGTTTTCTTGCTCTACTGCAGCAGTTTTTGCCTTGGTGTGTATATCTGTAAAAAGATTGGTTATACTCTCTCGTTTTCTGTGTATTTGTATCTTGTAAGTTCTTACAAGTTACTAATAAGACTAAACTTTTAATATGTTTCAATGTCATTTATTCTAGGCCTAATGATTGTTTCTTATACTCTGCTCTTCATTTTCTTCAATTTATCCATGTTCTTTTTTCAGAATGAGGTCTGATATTCCACCTGTAGGACATGAATCTTCTCTTTGTTGCCTGAAATTAATCTGGGTACAGGCAGACAAAAGTTACATTGTCATTTTTATAGAAGCATTTGCTTTGCAGACACTTCTCTCCAGCTTCTGCCAGGGCTTTCTCCTTCATTTATCTCTGCTTTTTTAATTGTTGTTTCTTCAGTTTCTTTGCATTACTTTTCCCACATAGTCTTATTTGTCCTCCTTGCTTCTCATGTTTGTTTTTGAGTTGCCTGAATCGCTTTGAGTTGTTTCTATCCACTGGTGTTTGTGAACTTGATTTGGTATCACCTGCAAGTTCTGTTAACCTTCCTTTTATTCAGTCTTAGATCTCTAATTAAGATGTTAAAGAAACCTGGACTGACAAAGATCCCTGCAGCAACCCAGTAGGTGGCCCCTGTACCTGTTGGTTCCATTGGATTATATGATTAAGCTTAGTTTTGCAGTCATCAGTTAATTTTCTAATGAGCAGTACTCTCCAAAGCCAATTTGAAGTAGTAGTTTCTCAGCTATGATTTCCTTGGAGAGAAGCAAATGCTGTTCTAAATCTAAACCTATTACATCATGCACTGTATTCTTTATATTACCTTGCTTCATGGCAATTCTATCCTCCTTTGAAAAGCAGTCAAGTTTATCCAGATTTACAGTAGTAGTGTGTGCTCTTCTCTCTCTCAAACTTCTGCATTAGGCTCACCACCATGCTAAATAAATGCCCTACATGTTCATTTGTAGTTAGGAATTTGCATGCCCGGAACTCATTATAAAGCTGAGATCAGGTGACTAGAAAGGGCTCTTCAGAGGTGGTGGTTTTGGGTTTGGGTTTTGGTTGGGTTCTTTTTGGTTGGTTTGATTTTTTTGTGGGGGTTTTTGTTGTTGTTCCTGCCCTTTGGGTACTTCTTTTTCTGGAGATGATGCAGTCACTCCCCTTTGTTTTTAACACCATATGAATTACACTTTTTCCTGCTAGGGAGGGGCAAGTTTTCCAGATCCCAGTGCCACTGGCTGAGTCACTGACTCTATTTTTCTGCTCTGTAGTACATTTATAATTACTTTGATTCTTACTTTCATTAGAATACGATTGACGAAGGGGAGGTGTTTTACTTTGCTGTACTTCTAAGACATGAGTGCCAGTGGCTTTCAGAGCCTGGATACAAGCCTTAGAAGCATCTGCTTTGCTGTTGCCAAAGAGAAAATAAATTAGCACAGTCCTCAAAGTGCCTCCTTTCAAACAGTATGGTAACCATTAATGACAGATGTCCAGGCAAAGTCTAATCTTTTGTAACCAGGACTGCTTTAAGGGACGGAGGAAAAGTCAGGAGAGTACTAAGCATGTGTATACTGTAGTGGAAAGGGAGGATTTGCTGATGTGTTTTATGTTATACCTTCTCCATAGCTGGTCTTTGAAATAAAAATCACTGATACCAGACTGGCAGGATTTAGAGAGCTTCTCTTGATTTGAAAATCTTGTTGGCTTAGGGGCAAAAAAGGAGAGATTTGCACGAGGAGATTTTCTCCAAGTACATTCACTGCTTTTTCGATTTACCTTTCTAAAAATAATAAATAAATTCCTGTTTATTTCCCCACCCCAGTTTGTGAGGGATCTACGTGAACAGAAGGAAATAACTGTGCAGGGGAAACAATGTGAATTGCTGCTTCTGTCCACCCAGAAAGCTAACTGAAAGATAGAAAAGCAGCATCTTTTCCTACTGTTTTTAGTGGCAGGTTCTATTTGTAAGAACATGTTTTAAAAACTGGAGTCACGTCTGTGTCCCTTTAAGAATCTAGTGTTGCTTGGCTGGCTGCCCTCGTTCTCCTGTAGATTAATCCAGCAGAAGGTATATAACCTGTTGACCTTCCTGGTGAGAAGGGTCTGGAAGGGCAAAGAGATAAATTAGAAGGTTTGTGCTTTCCTGTAATATCTAATGGCAATTTTAACCTGTGTTTTTCAGTTTTTGGCGTTTTCTCTCTCTTTTTTTTTTTTTTTTTTCTTTCCACTTAGCTGGAGGGTTGGGATTATACTTACAGGTTCTCATGATTTTCACTTGCTTTCTGTGAAATCTCTCTATGTTTGGAAATGACAGTGAGTTTATGTCACAACTGAGAGGGCAGAGTTCTGAGCTCCAAATTACAATAATCTGAGTTGAGGACAGTTCTGCTCTCCCTTGTATCAAATTGATAGGATAACTGGAATCTGGCTAAAATAGCTGGCATCTGTTGGTTTGCTAGGAAGTTTTGGACTGTTTTGCAGAAAAACTAATCTAGTGGACTTCCCTCACTGTCATCTTAGTTTTAAGCAGTGGATGTTCACCTGCTGCATGTTCCAGGTGGAGTGTGTCCTCCAGAACTATTGTGGGGTGGTTTCTGAATACCTCAAGAGAGTGCAGCTTGGTTAATAGCCATGACTAGGGTTCCTTCATATGATGCAGATTGGTAGGCATTGGTTTATCAATCATAGAATCATAGAATGCCAGTTTGGAAGGGACCCATCATTACTTGACCCATTGGATCATCTGGTCCAACCTTTCTAGGTAATAGTACAGTTTAAATGAGATGGCCCAGCACCCTGTCAAGCTGAGTCTTGAAACTGTCCAGTGTAGGTGAATCCACCACTTCCCTTGGGAGATTATTCCAATGTCTAACTGCTCTCATAGTGAAAAATTTTCTTCTGGAGTCCAGTAAGAATCTCTCCAGGAGTAACTTGTATCCATTACCCCGTCTTTTCCAACAAACACCCCTTGTCTTTATCAAACACCTTTCAGCTCCCCTCTAACTACAACTAAAATCAAGGCCCATACTTAACCAGTTTACTGAATTGGGGTCCCATTTTATACACCTGTTCTGCCTGTTCGTGGTTTGCGTTTGTCCTGAGGCTTTAGTGAAGGGTTAGCCTTGGCTGGACAGGTTATGCCCAAAACACAGCCTACCTGCTAGCACTGCAGATGCAGAAATCTGGCTGTGTTTGGGAGTTGTGTTGTCGGCGCTTCTGACTATTCTGTGATAAAACAGCTTAGCCCAGGTTCAACTATTTATTTTCTTGGAGACTGGCTGTAGTCTTGGAGCTAAACATTTTCACTGCTTTGGTTGAGATTTTCAAACATCTGTCTCCTGTCTGAGTTTGTGTAAAATTATGCTGTGAGTGTCATGCAAAGCTAAGTATGTCAGAGTTGTGATTTTTTTGGGGGACATTTAACCTTGAGACCTAGGCAATGGCTGAGGGATGTCTGGAACAACAGGCAGGATTAGGAAATAATAATTCAGTTGGAATATCATAAAAAGGGCTTTATGACCCTATCAATTTCATGTTGCTTGTCAGGGAAGACTCAAAAGACAGCTGATTTCCAGACAGTGTCAAATGTGAGCCTCTTTGAAGTTACATACACCACTTGCAATTGCAAATAACTTTTAAAGTTCAGCCTTTCAGTTATTATTATTTTTTTTTTCCCCTTGAAATTTGTGTCTGGATTTTGCCCCCAGTCTGATTTTGTCATGGGTTGGTTCACTTAGGTCTTTGTGCTGTATTTTTTTCCATAGGTAAAATGGGGGGTTTTGAGTCTCATGGAGAGGTTTTCAGGAAAGCTTTCAGTGAGTTCAGAAGCAAGGCTTTTTTAGGTTGTTATTAAAGGCTTCCTATACTTAAATAATTGAATAATTCTTTTTGGGAAAATGCTAAGCATGATTTATTTCTATCTCTATCTTAGTTTGGTGGGACCCAAGTAATATTAATTGGTCAATGTCTACACTTGTCTATAATTGAAGGGACAGTTGTGATTTAAAATGTGTTGGCAAACACTGCTGATGATTCGATAGAAAAGGGACATGATTATTGGATTTCCTCCTGTTTTGTTCTATTCTAACCAGCTCTGTACTTGTCAGGAGAATGAGTCCTGATGACTGCTGCTGCTAGCCTGAGGGTGGCTAACCATTTTCACCCTGCTGCAACCTTCATCTCTTTGGGAAGCTGTGAAATACACGCCACATGTCTTGGAAAGTCAGGGAGAATGGGAGCTCTGGGAACAGTTCCCGGATGGGAGATAACAGTGACTCCCCAGGAATTGCTCTTTGAGGGCAGGGGCCAGTCCAGTGTGTGGCTCAATCCCAGGGCAACCTGACAGTGTCAATCTCTGCTGGCTTTGCTGTCTCAGTTGTCTCTCCCAGCTGAGATGTAAATCATTCAGTAGTCATTTTGGCAGCTCAATGCTGGTGGCCTTGTGATGTAGCCCATATGTGGGAGCTGTGCATGAGCTGCCTGTGGCTTAGGACCAATACCCAAGTTGGCCACCCCTAGGCTAGTAGGAACAGAACCAGCCTTTGGGTTTTGTAGTTATTTGTTGTGTATTTTGTTTTTTCTCCCTTCCTTAGGGGAGCAGGGCTGTGTGTTCTGTTTCCTTTATCACAAATGTAACTAATTGAATGGTGTGGAAGGCCACACACAGCCTTATCTCATCACATCCTGTTTGATTACATTATCCTGGGCTGCACTGATAGAAATTCTCTCTCCTTGTTTTGATTTATATCACTGTGCTGCACACTACATCCTCTCTGTTCCAGCCAGAGCTCTGCTGCTGCAATAATTTAAGAGTGTTGTTTTGCTTTGCTCAGGAAGCAAGGTGCCTTTTGAACAGTAGCTGCTGCAGGCAGTTTCAGTGTAGCAAGCAAACCAAGGTTGATTTTGTGCTGGGCCGTGAGAGAGGCATTCAGTTGGCACCCGAGCCTGTGTTGGATTATCACAGTGTCACAGAATCATAGAATGGTTTGGGTTGGAAGGGCCGTTAAAGATCATCTAATTCCAACCCCCCTGCATGGACAGGGACACCTCCCATGAGACTGTGTTGCTCAGAGCCCCATCCAAGCTGCCCTTGAGAACTGCCAGGGAGGGGGCAGCCACAACTGCCCTGGGCAACCTCTTCCATTGTCTCACCACCTTTACAGTAAAAAATTTCTTCCTAATGTCTAACCTAAATCTCCCCTCTTCCAGCTTAAAACTCTTACCCCCCATTCCTATCACTACCCGCTGTGGTGAAAAGCCCTTCCTCAGCTTTTCTGTAGCCCCTTCAGGTACTGGAAGGTGCTATAAGGTCTCCTTGGAGCCTTCTTTTTTCCAGGTTAAATAACCCCAAATCTCTCAGCCTGTCTTCATAGCAGAGGTGCTCCAGCCCTTGGATCATCTTCGTGGCCTTCCTCTGGACTTGCTCCAAGAGCTCTATGTCCTTCCTGTGTTGAGGGCTCCAGGAATGGACACAGCACTCCCGGTGGGGTCTCACAGGAGCTGAGTAGAAGTGGAGAATCACCTCCCTCGACCTACTGACCACGCTTCTTTTGATGCAGCCCAGGATACTGTTGGCTTTCTGGGCTGCAAGTGCATGTTGCAGGCTCATGTTGAGCCAGCATGAGTGCAACACCCTCAAAAGGCTCAGTGAACGGCACCTACCCATCTCTGGATCCACTGGATCATCAGTGGAAACTGTATTACTGTGACTCCAGGCTTATTTAATTAATGAAGTACAGTTCCTGAGGAGCTTGTCAGCAGCTGGTTGCTGGCTGGTGCTGCAGAAGTGCTGTTACCTTCCTAGATAGAGTTCAGTACTAGATGGTCTTGCTAAAGTTTCTTGATTATTTTGCTTTGTAGAGACCCTGTAATGGTCATGATTTCTGTCCTCTTTTGCCTGCAGGCTTTAACAGATTTTAGTTATTATTGAGTAGCTACTTTCCTATGTTTTCCCTTTCCAGTATGTTGTTGGTTTTTTCCTGTGGTCTTTGATTTGCAGCCCCTTGGAGCTTCTCATCTGCTGATTACACTCATTCTTCCCTTTCAGAGGAATTGAGCTATCACTGTAGTGTCCTGTAGAATTACCCAGCCTTCTTCCCCTGGTAAGTTTGAATGCCATCTTCCACCATACCTTGCACAATAGGTTTTGTAGCATTCTAAACTGTTGCTTTCCTAAACCCAAATCTTGTATGACTGCATTATGGAAGCTCAATTGTTAATGTGTTCTGGCTGGAAGTAACTGGTTGGTTGTTTCTGTTTCCAGGTTTTCCTACAATTATAAACTACTCTAAGGTTATAGTTTGAGTAGCAGGACATCTTCTGGCCAAACTAATTATTTTTTTAAATTCTCTGTTTGACTGCTGATCAGATACTAAAATGCTGTGGTTTATATCCACTGCAGTAGCAATATTTGGCTCATGTTACCAAGGAGGTGAATACTGGGATGGTTTGTTTTTACTTGACATCAGGGAATATTTGTAATGAGAAGCAGTCCCTGCCCCCACAGCTTGCAGCCCCATTAAATGAGACCAAGGATGAGGGGAAGTCCTTGATAAAATTAAGTGACTTGCTCCGAGTGCAGCCAGCTCAGAAGCAGGAGGGGGACCTTTACTGCTGGACTCCACATGGCTGTGCTGGCAAGTGTTCCTGCCTGGTAGGGGTGAGTGAATAAAGACGTCTCTGGTTCATGTGTCATGCTTGATACTGATTTCAGCAAGGGAAGGGGGTGGCCAGGGAGTTGGGGGAGTCTTTTGGACAGAGCAGCTCTAAGAAAACTGAACAACTGGGGACAGCTGGCTGCAGTTTTTCAGATCCTCAGGAAAGTATGGTTTTGTGCTGAGCAGCTGCCACAAATACGTAAAAGAGAGCAGTTACCAACAGTAATGACTGAGGGATTGAGTTTAGAAAGCAGATGTGTCAGACTGTGGAGCCTGTTAAAGATGTGCTTCCTGTCAATGAGACCTCATTGAAAGGCTTTTGGCAGCTGTGTAGCCCTGAGTGATCTCTAAATCTCAGTGAGATACCATGTATGAAAGGAAGGAGAGTTAGTGTTAAAATTGCCAGCATCAGAACAATTAACCAAAGCTGCTGGAGCTGAAAGATTTTTGTTTTCTTCCATGGTTATGATTTCCTATGACCCAAAAGCCTGGCTTTGTGAGTGACTCATTAAGAGATGGGCCATGGCAGAAAGAACAGGGACCAAGAGTGAATAAGAAACAGTATTTGGACATAGGAAAATCATGAGAAGGAACTAGACATACTGCAGTGAGGAGGTGGAAGTGTTGTTAGGGGTTTGTGTCTTTGATCATGGGAGAGAATCCAGGACTGGACCCCAAGAAGAAAGGTAGTTAATTGTCTCTCAGTGAAATGAGAGTGGGATCACAACAAGAACAACTGTAAGGTACAGTACAAGCAATGCAAGGGCCAAGAAGTGGAGCATTAAGTTCAGACTGAGGGGATCTGAAAAGAACAAACACCAAGCCTGGGACCTCTGGCAAAACTTCCTGTTATGAGAATGGGACAACATCCTCTGATTCCTCTGGTTATAAGAACTGTGCGTGGCAAGGGGATTCAGATGGGGAAGAAATTGTCTTAGCATGCCTGAGAAATCAAGAATCAGGATCAAATTCCCTCCGCATCAGAGTAAAGCTTTGGAGTTACAAGCTCTTACATAGTTAAAGTAGAAAAAAATTTAATTTACAAGTACAATATCTAGTTACATGAGAACATTCAGTAATACAAACCACTGTTACCAAGCTATATGTGTACAGTTACTATACGTTGAATGGGAAAACACAAGCAAACTGAAAGCTAGATGTTTACTGAAACATTTGTGTTTTTTTAAAGTAGTTGCTAATTAATATTGTTCAAACCTTTCTTAAAAATAACACATTCAAATTTAGCATGTTTCTGAAAAATGCTCATTTTGACCTGATTGCTTTTTCAACAAGAAGTGATTTCACTGACAGTTTTTCAACTTGCCATACTAATAAAGCCATTTACCATAGAGTTTGGCCCTCAGCTTCCCTACAGGTTGCTTTGCATAATTTAATAAATGTCCACTTTGGCCACCAGTGAGTTCAGCATTCATATCAACAGTGCAGTAAATGGAAGGCCTGAAGTGTCCAGCCAGAGAAGACACCCACATAGGACCCAAGGAGAACTCCTTGTGTTACTGTTTATTGCCTCTGAGCACATAGTATTGCCTGAGATTGCACGTGGAGCTTCCTGTTTAAGCAACATTAATTAAGAAAACTTTGCAGGCCATTTGGCATCTTGCTGAACTAGTGACAGTTATAAGGATTTTTGTGGTCATTTCAGTCTATGGAATTTTTTTTGGAAGTTATCAAAAACAAGGCCAATTTGTGTCTGGGTGATTACTGAGGTTCCAGCTAGAGATGTCCAAACATCTGTACAGTTTCACCTTTCTCAACAACCATCAGGAACAGCTTTAGTGCCAAGAAGGTGCCCCAAGGTGTAGAAAAGTTGGGCTTGGCCACAACAGCATATTGTGGTGCCTGCTGACTTACCTGTACCTTGGGACAGGACTAACATTGCTGGTTGAAGCACAAAAAGTAAGAAGCATTTGAAAAAAAAAAAGGTATCTAGTCACTTCAAGATTTACGTAATTTCTTCCCTCATTGCTTTTATGTTCCACATCTCCCTTGGTTCAGACCAGTGCAAGATAAGGCTCACATATTCTGTCTCTTGCTTTGTGGACTTCCCTGCATATACAAGTGAAATCTGTTCAAGTTGGCACAACTTTTCGTTTGTATTTGGAGAAGAGAGTCTTGAGAGTTCACACTGAACTGAATACAGCATGTTTTTTCCTCCACTTATTCTGGAGCTTGGATCAGAAAGGACCCTTTGTCACCAAAGGTGATTGGTGCAGATGTGAAACCTTGTAAAATGTGAAATGATCAACATGCAGGGGTGGGGCAATCATAGAATTATAGAATGCCAGGTTGGAAGGGACCTCGAGGGTCATCTGGTCCAACCTTTCTGTGTAGAAACATGGTTTAGATGAGGTAGTCCAGCACCTGTGAATCTGAATCTTTTAAGTGTTGAGTGTTGGGGAATCCACCGCTTCCCTGGGGAGATTATTCCAATGTCCAATTGTTGTTGTAGTGAAAAATTTTATTCTGGTGTTCAGTCAGAGCTTCTCCCCAGGAGTAACTTGCACCCATCACCAGTCTTTTTCATGTGACTGCCTGTAAAAAAGGAGTATCCATCTTTTTGGTAGCCATGCATTAAGTACTGTAACATGGCAATAAGGTCTTCTGCTCTAAGCCTTCTTTTCTCCAGGCTGAGCAAACCCAGCTCTCTCAGCCTTTCCTTGCCTGGCAGGCTGCCCAGCCTTTGATTGTCTTTGTGGCCCTTCTGTGGACCCTCTTGAGCTTGTCCTCTATTTTTCTTTGTACTGGGGACCAGAACTGAACACAGTGTTCCAGGTGTGCCTTGACAAGTGCTGAGTAGGGTATGATGATGGCCTCTTAATCTCTGCTGGTGATGCCCTTGTTGATGCAGCCCAGCATCCTGCTGGCTTTGCCCCTGCAGCACCCTGCTCACTCATGTTGAGCTTGTTGGCCACCAGGACCCCCAGGTCCCTTTCCACAGGGCTGCTTTCCAACCAGGTGGATCCCACTCTGTGCTGCACTCCTGGTTTATGTTTTCCCTGTTATGCTTCAGGTACATTTGCTGAGTTTCCAATGTAATAGTGTGCCATGCTGAAATCATCTGCTACATATTAATCTATGTCTGGATGAATATTAAGGAGACAAAAATAACTGAATTTGAAGTAGGTGCTTTTTATAGTTAGGATGGCCATACATTCCCCAGGAGATGACTTTGTCTACTTGTATGCATTGCTATGGGATTTGGCTCAATGGGAGAGGTTATATCTTCCAAGAACCATGGCTTTGGGAGTCCTACAGCTGAACAGTTTTCACTTGCTGTGGAGCCTGCTGGCTTTTATTTGCAGATCCAAATGCAGGTGAATGCACTTGCTGTCACACCTTAGGCTTCTTGCTGAAGCTCTCAATTTCTCAGTCTGTCAGCTTAAGTTAAGACTGGTCTGTGCTTTGTCTTTGTGGAGATTTTAAATTGCATTTAAAAAGAAGACTCTTAGCAGCCTCCAGGGACTAGAGATGCTTGGAGAAATATTAAAAGAAGAACAGCTGGAAAATATAGCTTCTGTTCTCTGTCAGAGTCCCCCTGTGGAAAGCTTCCCCAGCAGGACAATCTCTCAAATACCCATGTAATTTTTTTATTGAGCATCTGCCGGTGAAAGGGCTTGTACTGGTCATAGACACTTGGACTGTTATCATTAATTCCTGAATCTCTTAAAGTCACTGCCTGCTTTGGTGCCATTCACAGTGTCTTTGGAATGCCTGTCCCAGTGGTAAAGGCTAAGTGTGAGTTCCTTTTTTTGCCTCCCTCACCTCCCATTTTATTCTTTCTTCCCATGTTCATAGAGCTCTGAAAATTTCCAGCATGGGTCAAGAGGATTGAAATAATTTAATGGTGGGGCTGAATGGACAGATGGACAGTGGTTACACCATTATGTTGTCAAAAAAAATAGTGTGATCTTTTAGCCAATATGCACACGAATAACAAAATCAAGGTATTAGTTGTTTAATAGCTTCAGGTGCACAGGGAGGGGTGCTAGGTGAGATTTCACAAAGCTAGTGGGCAACCCCACTGCCATGGGCAGGGACACCTCCCACTAGACCAGGTTGCTCAAAGCCCTGTCCAGCCTGCCCCTGAACACCTCCAGTGAAAGGACATCCACAGCTTCCCTGGGCAACCTCCCAGTGTCTCACCACCCTCACAGTGAAAAAGCAGACTATTTGTCAGAAGGATTTGTAGAAAAGACTTGAATCTCAACATTAATAGAAATCAAACATGCGGTTGAGTTACCATTTAAAGTAAATTTGATGTAAAAACCCTCCTCACTGAGGATTTTTAACTTTTTCTTTTTCTTTTTTCTTTACCTCCTCATTTTCCCAGAGAGAAGGGTTTCTAACTGACCGATGGGATTTGTTTGTCATCACAGGTTCTGCATCTGCATCCCTGCGTGGCACCTGGGAGTTTCTAGCTGGCACCATTACCTCCAACGAGTGGAGTTCTCCCACCTCCCCTGAGGGGAGCAACGACTCAGGGGGCAGCGAGGCCTTGGACAAACCTATTGACAATGATGCTGAGGGTGTGTGGAGCCCGGACATTGAGCAGAGCTTCCAGGAAGCGCTAGCCATCTACCCACCATGTGGACGGCGGAAGATTATCTTGTCCGACGAAGGCAAGATGTATGGTAAGGAGAAAAGGGCACATCGCAGCACTCCGGGCAGCCTGCCCCATGCAGCCCACTTGCCTTGTACCAAATAATGTTCTGAATGAACTCTTTTCTTTTTCTTGGGCATTCTTTTGTTGGATTTAGGAAACTCGGTGAAGATTTTAATGTTCAGAGATCAGAAAAAAGTACAGATGTCTTTTGAAAAAGGGTAGTATCAATAGTGGAGTAGTAGAGAGTTGGGCATACTACTGGGCTGGTTCTTTGATAGGTATCATATCATGTCTTCATGGTGTGACTAAGTTTATCTCTTGCTGCTGTGTCCAACACTCTAGTTATCCAAACAGGTAAGGGTCTGCACCTTTAGTGCTGAAGGGCAGAAGTTCAGCCCCTGAACCCTGGGATGGCTCTGCTGGTGGTGTGCCAACACCTGCAGTTTTTTAACTATCTACTCTTTTCAGATCTGAAGAAGGGCAGGAAACAGACCTGTCTGGCTACTCCCTTTTATTGTGGTTTGCCCCCTTGTAGTCATAAATGTCTGTCACCTGCGGGTTATCCTCAGGTAGCTAGATACCCAGCCCTGAATGCAGAGAAGTGCTGGCTTGCAGCTGCAGCAAAAGTCAACTTTTTAGGTGGTAGACATGATTTTAAATTGGTTTTTTTTACCAATTCTGCTGTTAAAATTTCTCTCTTGATTTTGTCCACAAAAAGCCTTGTTTGGCTTAGTTCTCTAGGTAAGTGTTGGAAGAAGCCACTTGGTACATCTATGACTAAAAACCAAAGCCAAGGCTGGGAGTGTGCAACATTTGTTTAAAGGTCCCAAGGTTTTTAAAACTGTTTCTCAGAATACTAGCAAGGATCTGCAGCCCTCTTGCTACCCAGTCAGTCCTTGTTTTTGTTTTTTTTTCTCATTTATATTGGTGTATTGTGTGTCTTTGCAGGCCCCATCATGGGAACACCCTGCCCAAAGCTCCACATGGAGTACTTCACAAGTAGTTCTGCAGGTTCCTGTCCACCCATTGGGCCATTGTTCCCTGAGATAGGGAATAGATTGCTCTCACTCTAGGGGCATAGGTGGGCAATGTTTACACAGCCTTATCTACAATGGGTAGTTTTATTTAGTACATGCATCATGATAGCTGTACAGAGCAATGTATGTTAAGTAAGGCTGATCACCCTGAGGCTTAGCAAGTGTCAATATTATTCTGATGTAGGCATCAATTTCTGCTCTGTGCTGGCACAAACATTTTTGTGATTGTGCTGTGGAATCCACCATGGTGACTGAGTTTAAAGCTACCACAGCCATAAAGGGGGAAAAAAAGTGAACTTAAATTTGGATATACCCCCTGATTTATTTCACTGCCCAGCTGCATGTGCTGATCCTCAGAGAAGATATTACGAGTAGGCACGAGCAGCCACGGCTCAGGTGAGGGTAGGACTGCTGCTCTCAGAAGCAATGCTTGCTTAAAATATTATTTGAGCTGAAATATTACTTGAAAATCCACTGCATGGTTGTTAAGGATAAATTAGTGACATGCTCCTTGCTGCTGTAAGTCTGCACTAGTTTTCATGACAGGTGACATTTAAAATTAGTGGTGAAAAAATACAGTTGTGTTTTAAGAATCTCTTAATTTACTAATCGTTCTACACAGTCTGTAATACCTCAGCTTTGGAATGAATGTGTCAGAGCAGGGAGTGAAATGGACCAGAAAAGAATTGACAGTGTGAGCAAAAGTAAAAGTGAAGTAGAATGGACTACAGAAACCACCCAGACTTAACTGGGGCCTGACCTAGCATCGACTGGGCTTTAGTGGACAGTCTCTAGTTAATTGCACTGGTAAATTGCAGGGTGAACAGTCTGGGCTAGGTGCTGGGAGAAGAATTGAGCAGCTTTTCTGCAAGCCCTTCCCCATTACTCCAAATGGGACAGTGTCCCTGCTTGCCTTCAGTGCACCTGTTCCCAGTGTGGATGGTTGGTTTGATTTGCTCCTGACAGAAACCAAAGAACTGATATATGCTGTCCTTTGCTTACTAGTCTCCAGGATCCACGCCAGGAGAGTGGGGCCCAGACTGGCATCTATAGAAAGATATGACCAGGCAGGGAGAATAAATATAGCCTCTGATTTAATCTTCACTCCCTACCAGGCAGCTCACAGAACAGGACAAGCTGTATGTAGAGCTGGCCCCGTCTCTGAGGGGCGGTTGTTTAGTTGTCCTGTGACTGACATGCACAGAGTTCATGGAGCCCAGGGGTGAGGTGTTATGGACAACTGTATATGCCCCTTTCCTTTGACAAAAGAGGAACCGTTTCACTGATTCCTAACAAGGAGTGGCTCCTGTGGCACTTCTTCTTGGGCAGGATGTTCCAGGATCTTTTCTGTATGCAGTTTTTGTACTCCTCACCTGTTATGAGGCAACCTGTTATCAGTCTGAAGTTAGTAGCATGTTGAACAAGCTAAAGTGCACCGAGCAGATACAAAGAACTTGCAGTTTTGTTTCAATACTTATAAACTTACACAGGAAGGCCTGTTTAAGTCTATAACACAGGCCTCATGCTCCCTAGCCCCTTCAGAGTCACCTTGCTGCTTACAGTTTCTTAGATAACATGCTGCTGATTGCTGAGTGGACCTGATTCCTACGTCACCTGAAAGTCAGCCAGCTCTTCTCTGTACGTGAAGGATTTGTGTCTTGATGCCTTTGTTGCCTTCTTTTCTTTCATTATGTTTTTTGTTCCTAGACCTGTTTCATTACTGGAGACAGCATCCTGACTAGATAGGCTCATACCATAGCATTGCTCTGGATGCAAGCCCTCACTGTCCTCTCCAGCAGTGTCTGCTCACTACCTTTTAAAGGCATATAAAGCTGCCTTGTCTGCTACAGGGTGATGTCTTTTCTCCTAATCTTTGTGTTGACATGAGAAGCAGTGAATCTGAAGTACCATTAACTTACTGATCTGGTGCCTTCAGGTACCACTAAGGTCCTGCAGGGTAATTTTCTAAGTGTTGCCAGATAGAATACCACGGGGGTACAGTACTACAATTTGGGATCTTACATTTTTGCAAGTATGTTTTTCCATGGGAAAAATAATACCTGTAGCATCTGTACCAAATAAGCAAGTACAGACCTCGGTGTTAGTATCTCCTGGCATCTTCAGTACTGTTCTAGAGAAAAGAGAGGGGGAAAAACTTACTACTTCTGTGTGATTTGCATGGAGATCCTAAATAGACACTATTTACGACAGAGAAATAAAAAAATAGTAACCTGCAAAGTTATATTTGTTTTGTTAAAACACTGCTGGGGCCTTGATTTACAAGTGAGGAAGTAACAGCTTGAAAGAAATGAGCTACTGCCTTAGCTGTCCAGTGTTCCCTTTCACTGCACAAACATCTGGCTGGGAGCACCTTTTTGTAGGAGCTAGGTTTGGCAGCTGTTTGTTACATTGCTGTTCTGTAGGAGGCAGTAGTTTAGCAGCTGGTTACAAACACCTCAGCCATTTCTGTGAGCAGACAGCTGGGTATAGTAATATGTCTCTCAGTCTGGTGCAATCCATTTTTGAGTCAAAGCCCTGATAGGGCTGTTAGGAAGCTCTTGAAGATGTTCAAAGCACAGAGGCTGATTTATAGAAGAAGGATAGTTAACCACGTTACTAGTTACAACCTGGAGCAGGCAGTGAACTGCAAAGGCTTGACCTTGCAACATGAATTAAGTTGACATAAAAAGTCATGCCAAAGGTCATGTCACAAGTGGTCCATCCTATCCCTGTTCTAAAGTAATGAGGTAAATTTGCAGGATATATTCTTCATCTCAAAGGTGTATGTTATTTGTTAATGCTTTAACCAACCTCAAAAAGTCACTAAAACTGAAAACCAACCAACCAACCAACCAACCAAAAACCAAATCACAAAGCATACACTGCCTGTCTCAGCTCACAAACACAAGTTCTGCTTGAGGGGAGGAAGGAGCATGGCACCTATTACAAATATAAAAACCTTCAAGGTGTCAGTCTTCAAATACCTGATGGTGTTCCAGTCAGAGCAATTGGAACGTGTTGACACTGAGCTGGCTGGCCCAGGTAATTGCAAAATTTTGATTTCAGCTGTGATATCCCTCAGAGAGGTACTGCTGCAGTTCCTATCCCTTCCATTATTGTGATCTAGTGAACCACAAGACAGCCCTTCATCCCACAGTTTTCCTAATGATATTGAATCTCCCATTTTAAACAGCAGAAAACAGATGAAACAGATTTGTGGACAATCTATCAGGATGCAGACTTTCCTATCCTGCCCTCTTCTCTTGGTCATACGTGTGATGTTTTTGGTCAAAAACAAGGTTTTGTTTCACTGAGTCAGCTTTAAACTTTACTTTTGTGTGGTTCTGTTTCTTTTCTGTGGACTCTGTGAAACCAGATTTCTGGAGACCTTTACAACAGGTTAAACTTCTGCTGGAGTTTGTCAAGTTTTTCCTTTCTAAGCTGAGTTCAACATTCTTCATGTTAAACTGTATGGCAGTTTAACTGGTGTTTTCCCCATGCAAACATAGAAAGAAGTATTTCCCCATGAGTTCTAAGCATTTCCTGAGTATTAAAGAATTTACCACTTCTGAAATACCAACTGCTTTCTGTTTCAGTTAATAGAGTTGATAATAATGCCTGTGGCATCTTTCCTTGATGTGCTTAGTACTGAGCAGTAATATATTAGCAGTTTTTGATAACATGTAATACACAATAAATTATTACGACTACTGGAGGGAGGGCTATATTGTGTTGTTTCAACAAAGAGCACATTCTGTGCTTTTTGACTTTCAGCAGCTTCATAGTCCCGTTTTTATTTGCCAGGCTTAAAACCAAGTGTGATGTGTAGGATGATGTTTTTCTCACTGTATATGTCTGTAGCCAGGGAGCTTTTTTTGTCCTGTTGAAGTAACTTCTTAATTAGCAGCATTGCATTACCCTTTTGGCTCTTCCTCTGACTTTTTAATTTCCAGCTTTATGAACTCATCTGCCTTGTACCTGAGAGACCATTTAATTTTCATTTGCCAGCCTTTTCCATGCTAGCAAGTAATTGTTTTGCTTCTGCTGGGCTTCTGGATAGCTTCACTCATTTCCAGCAGTTTTCTGAAAAGTTTAGTTTAAAGACCTTAGTGGATTTTTTGCATTTTTAGAAACAGTCTTTCTAGATTTCAATTCTAGATTGAATTCAAAACCTGGGATAGATTTCAATTCTAGATTGAATTCAAAACCTAGGAACAATATCAGACATGGGAAAAGATAATCCAGAATGTCCACTAGCTTGGGTTTCTTTTTTCCTTTAAAACAAGCACATGTAAAGAACTCTTCTGGACAAGTTTTTGGGAGCACGTTACCAGGAAGATTTCAAAAACATGAAGTGAATTCTGAGAAGAGCAACAAGCATACCACATCTAACCCTGAGCTCTGGGAGTTGAAGGGACTGATTTAGGAGGAAAGATTAAAGTAGCTAAATATACATAGCTTGGCTAAGCGATGACTGAAAGGTGGAGGGGTGGGGGGACACATAATAACAGTCTAAAAATATTTGAAGGGTGTTAACATTTGGAGGGAGAGGGATTTTGTGGAACATGTGAGCATGACTAGGATTAATGGGAAAGAAAGAAGAAATATAGGATGGATATCAGCAGGAGCTTCTTGACAGCATGGTGCTCATTGTTGAGGGTTTTGTTTTCTGTGAGGAGTTAGAATGGAAATGCTGTTGATGTTTTAAAATTGTATTGGACATAACTAGTCCCAAGGCACAAGTTTTTGCGAGTGTATGTGTGTTTTGATGAATGACAGGTGGATTCTAGATTAAATGTACTATTATTTTACATAGGAAACAGAGAACATTGGGTGGTAACTGAATATGACATTCCACTATAAATATCTGCCATATATTTAAAAAGTGGTTCACTCAATCTGTGGTTTTGTGACACGAATAAGTTTATTAGACTGATGGGCTCAGAGACTCTTTGTCAGGTCTGAAACAGGAAGAATCATAGAATGGTTTGGATTGGAAAGGATCTTAAAGATCATCTGCTTCCAACCTCTCTGCATGGGCAGGGACACCTTCCACTAGACCAGGTTGCTCAAGGTACTAAATGCTAGGGGTGCTTTTTCAGAATTTGTCTTCTTTTGATGTGTCAGACACTGGGTAGTGTAGGGCGATAGCATTTCTCTAGCAAGTGTGTGCACATACACAAAGGGAGCTGAGAAGTGTCAATATGCAGATTACGTGGCGACCTGGCATAGGAAAAAAGCTGTCTTATTTCTGCAGTGCAAGTAAGCAAAAGCTGTCACATGAACTCTCTTTTAAAGTCTCTTTCAAATACCTTACTGCAGGAGGGCATGTATGAAATACAACTTAACAAAACTTTATTAGGTAGCCCTATACTTCTGTTAAGCAAAAACAGTACAAGAGAACATAAGCTTTCCAGGTTTTACTGCCCAAAGGGAAGAAAGTGGCTAGATCAGGAAAAGAGAATATTATAGCTAAAAGAAGAGCATTCTTATTCATGCAGGATACAGATAATGAGCACAGGAGAACTAGGATTGTCTATTGGTTTAAACAGTTGCTCATTAGCTAATTCGTAACAAGTCCAGTATTGGCTGTGTATGGTGAAAGTCTGGGCAGCAAAACTGGGAGGGCTGTGTGCAGTTTGTGCCCAGACAGTTGGTCTTGTAAGTCTGTTGGTTGCTGGCAGAGCTGACTTAAACCTCTGGGGCCTGGGTACACCTGCTGCTGAAGGGTGCATAGCCAGCAGCTGTTCCTCATTGCTGTCACCTTGAACTTGTGACCCATCTTCTGGGTACTCCTTCAAATCCTCTGAGGCTCACTGCATGCACATATAGGGACATGGTCTTGCTCTGTCTCTAGCTGCTGGAACAGGAAATGGCTCTGTTTTCATTGAAACTTTTAAAGTAAAATGTCTCTAGAATCACTCTTCTTTCCTCTTGAGTGTGATTTGTGTAGCAATTTCAAATCCCCTTTCAGGAGCTTACATTGGGGTCTGTGGACTGGAGTGCTGGAACTGTAACCAGTGCTAAATGAGGGAACCCAGGAGGAATGACCCAAGTTGTTGACTGCAAGTGCTGAAAACATAGGCCTATTTCTAAGTGTGACAGTATTACAGAGAAACACACGTGTGTATATGGTATTTAGCCCAATATTGCCTTCAACCGTGACTGGGGATTATTAACATTCCTGCATATGAACACTACACCATCACTATTAGTTGCAGGGAGGGGACTTCAAAGGTGATCTCTCTGTTCTTGTGTTTGAAGGCAAAGCTAGCTCTACTTAAACTGTTCAGGTGTAGTCTGATCTTTTATGGCTAAGACTGGGAGAAAGTCATTTGACAATTCTAGAAGGAGCAGCTTTCATCTAGAAGGTAGTTGAAGCACCTAGATACTTGCAAACTTCTCTCTGGATCCTGATGCATTTTTATGTACCCCTGCAGCTTAAACACTTTTGTCATCCTCTGATTTCTGCTCTCCTGTCACTGCCTGAATCATGGTTGCCCAGCTGTCTATGAGACTTGCCCTGGGAACTCAGGGAACAAGAAGGTAGAAAAGAATTGCTCCAGTGTTAGGAGCAGAAAGAGAGAAGGAATGGAATATGACAAGTGTTCTGGTTTGGTTTGAGGGTTTTTTTGATAGTGGGGGGGAGGGCCCCAAGGGTGGCTCCGGTGACAAGCTGCCCCTGCTCTAGAACCAGCCAAGGAGCCATTAGAGAGACAACAGATGCACCTCAGTGATTAACATACAAAAGAACTGAGATAACACCTGAGCAGGGAAGTGGGGGGAGAAGAACTGTGCTGGAGAAGAGCTGAGCTGGGGGAGGAGAGCTGGACTGGTGGTTGGTGAGGAAGAAGGGGCAGAAGGTGCCCCAGCAGCAGTTTCCCTGCAGCCCATGGCGAGATGGCAGCTGTGCCCCTGCACTCATGGAGGAACGTGGTGGGACATTCCCTGAAGGTGTCAGGAGGGGGGAACTTCGCCACTGGACATGGATGTTGTGGCCAGAGGATTTGCTGCCAGTGGGCTCTGATTGCTCAGCTGTGGAACCCCCGGGCCAGGGGAGGTGGCTGTTCCCGAAGCCCCCGTGACTCTGTGGGAAGCCCAGGCTGGAGCAGCTCCGGACCTGGTGGGAAGGACTCAGGAAGGAGAGGTTGGTGGAGGCCTCTGTGCCATGGGAGGGACCCCGTGGGGAAGCAGGGCAGGACTGTCAGGAATCCTTCTTGCTGAGGAGTGTGAGAAACATTTGTCATGCCAGTGAATAGGCCCAAACAGATCCTTTGGCAAAGCACAGTTTACTTACACTCTTGCAAGAATGGGTGACCTAAACAAGCAGGCACACCTGATAGTCAGGTGAATAACTGTTTATATTCCCTATTCCCAATGCAAAGTTCCCTCCCGTTTCCCCACTGGCTGGGTACTCCAGGGTTCACAGCCCATCCGATGCTTCTAATTACCCTGTAAGTTTCCCCCCCCTGTTTACACATTCCATTCTAGGAGTTTACTTTTTACCTTTTAAGGTTTAATTCTGACCTTTCTTGCCCCCTTGGCTGTCTTCCCAATCACCAGAATGATTTATACCATCTGGTGCCATCCTGTCCCAGGGAGTAACATAGGACTGACTTTGTTCTGCCTTTATAATGGCCTTTGCCATGTTCAGATATCTCAGATCCCCCAGATGGAGCCCAATTAAGTCCCTCAGTTTCTTGGACCTCAGTGTCCTTGGAATGCCCGGATATCTCCCTTCTCTCTTCAGTCACCATAAAGTTTCTTTTCACTAGGGCAGAAACAAGCTGTTATCTTCCTAACACTAGGGTGTGAAAACAACACTACATTTCTGACACTAAGATGCGAAGACAATGTTACATTTCATTTCTAACAAGAGGCAGGAGCTGCAGGAACCCCCAGCCTGTGAAGTGACTCCAAACCCCATCCCCTGTCCCCCTGTGCCGCTGGGGGGAAGGAGGGAGAGAAACCGGGAACCAAGGGATTGGGGCCCGGGAAGAAGGGAGGGGTGGGGTAACATCTGCAAGCCCTGCTCTGGGGGAGTCTGTGTCCTGGGGGCGTGTGATTAGGGTGAAATTAAATTATTGTTTTTCCCCGAGTTGAGTCTGTTTTGCCTGGGGCCTTTGGTGAAGATCCCTCCTTGTCCTTTGTCTCAACCCATGAGCTTTGTCCTCCCCATCCCAGAGTGTGTGTGAAGGGGGGACGTGAGTGAGTGGCCATGGGGCTGTTTCTTTGTTGTTGTGTTGGGCCCAAAACCAGGACAGACAAGCCTCTCTAATTAAATTTTATGAGGTTGGCATAAAGTGTAGCTACCCAGTTATGAAGCCTGTGTTTCTGTTAGGCTTTTCCATAGGAATTCTCTTTTTACTTGTTACAGAGTGTGACGTCTTTAACAACTATTTTTTATAGTGCTGGGTTATTGTAAAACTGTTCTGTGTTGAGACCAAGAGTATATATCCATCAGAAATGGTGAGATTACCTAACAGTTCACTACAGAAGAAAAGAGGAAGAAAACACTCCTGTTTCCTTGCTTCCCTGCTCTGCTCCTGGTTTTGTGCTCCCAGCCTTTAGAATAACTTTGTTTTCCAGCAGAGTCCTTGCTGATCCATTTGATAAACTGACAGGAAACTACTCTGGCAAAATGAGCTGGTCAGATTTCTGTCAGATTAGAGCGCTGAACTAACCTGTGGAATGATCTGGTCAGAGGGAATTAGGGGAAAAAGGCAAATAGCCAGCTGTTCTTTTAAGCTCAAGCTGTATCCTCATGGTTTAAAGTAATCATGGACAATCACTGCATTCTATATTATGATGGCAAAAACTGAGAATGGGTGAAGGCAGCCATTACACTTACAAAACCAGTATTTATTTATTTATATAATGTAAGAACAGTTTCTGGGTTCTTTTGGTCTTCTTGAGGCTGCTGCATAATTTTCAGTCAGTTGGTTGGACCTAGGTCCTGGTGTAGTCTTGTGTGTCAAGTCAACCAGTCAACTCCAAACAGGATTAAGCCAGACCAGGACAGGTGCCTTGAGAACTGCATGGTTCTGTGCTGGTCATGGAGCAAGGGACTAAGTGGATCTCACAGGCTCATTTTAGCCCCACTTTCCATGGGAGTTGAAGCTTTGAGTAAGCCTGCCTTCTGGAAACATGCACAAGATTAGCACTCGGGGCAGAAACATGCAAGAAACAATATACTATTGGTGCCAACAAAGGCAGCTGGGTGTAAAACAGGGAGAGGTGCTGAAAGTTTTGCTATCCTTTGAGGCAATATTGTTACCATTGAACTACTGAGAGATGCTGTCAGATACCCTACAGCTAATAGAAGTTATTGACCTAAAGAAGAAATTAGCAGATGTCTGGGTCTATAATGCAGACTTGGGCTCATGGGAGCTGGAGGGTGCTGTTACAGTTAAGCACTCGTTTCAATGCCACCCTCAATGGTCATGTTTTTCTTCACCTGGGCCTTAGTGAGTAAAAGTGTGTTTGTGCGTGTATAACGTTATCATTCTTGAGTGTCATAAGAGATAGAAAGCTGTTAGTGTGACATGCCTTTCCATACAGGATTGTTACTGGCTGTTTCAGGTGGTACCTGATACACTCTCAGATTACTACATGCAGCTGCTTGTTCCCCAGGCAAAATGAATCTAAACAGTTTTTTAACATTCTTATCAGTCTACTCTGGGAAGCACCAGAACAAGTCACTGCTCTGTTCCTGTTGCAGCCCTTTATGTGTATATGGAGGAGCACTCATTGGATGGGTTATCTTACACTTCTATGGCCTGAGGTGATAATGTGGGAAAACAGAGCTGATGGGGACATTCAATTTATGCACTGAAAAACTGAGGAGTGGTAAAGAGCTGCATAGCTGGGAGCTTTCCATTAAGCTGATGGGGAGGGATTGTTGCATGCACACATTGTTGTACCTTAGTAAAAGCTCATCTTCACAAGGAATAGCTCCACCTGCCTTTCAGGCAGTAGTTAGGAAGCACTTTAAGTCTGGCCTTTAGACAGTGATGCAAGCACAGAAAAAGCCTTTCTTATCAGTCTCTGTGTGTGTAAGGGTTGGGTGGAGTACAGCTCCAAACTGTAAACTTTCTGTGGTGGCAAAACTGCTTAAAGAAGTTCTGCCCCAATTCTTTCTCTGTTCTCTCGGCTGTGCCAGTGCCGTGGTTCATGTGGTCACAAAGCTAGTTTACCAATATAATTAAAAATAGACTGATTGGGAAAAAAAAAAACAAAGCCAACAGCAAAATCCAAATTGGGATGGCCTTACTGTTGAATATTTGGTAATTAGTTGAGAGTGGTGTGTGTCAGTCCTTCCCCCCACAACCCCTCCCCTTTTTCAGCTGCACAAAGGAGTTGCACATAGGCATATGCAGCTGCACATGGATTATTGTAGGAGGAGGAATGACCAGCTGAGGAGAGGGGAGCCTCTTCAGGTTGTTTTCATGTTGAGGAATTTGTTGCTATAACTACACTTGTGGTGCCTGACTTCTCATTTTTCGCCACTCCTTGTTTGAAACCAGTAAGAAGCTTCCAAGAACCCGCAGGTTCTGTAATTATCATCCCTCAGTCATTAATTTCGTGTGAAGCATCTTAAACTGGCCATCAAGAATCAGCAGTTTCTAAATGGGGTTAGCCATGTCTTATGTTTCTGGGTGTGAATTTAGATTATACAGTGTAAAAGGAGGAGTGAACACTCGCCTTCCCAGCAAAAAGCCTTTTATGTGAGACAAGTTTTCAGTGTTTAGACCACCTAATAAATGAGACACCTGAATTTTATGAACTCAGATCAATCACCCAACTGCCATTTTGTCACCTGAGGTGCTTGGCTGGCATATTCTGGCCCATATTCTGCTTCAACTTCTTGGCCACTTCAGAAGAGGAACTCAGCACTTGCAGAGTCAAATGATGAAAACATATATGTTGGGGAAGAGCTGATGATGTGGTGGTGCTAGTTACTTTGATATTGTGTTTTTAGGGGGTCTTATTGTTTTGTTACTCTCTAGAAGTACTGAATCTGCTTTCTTTGAGTCTTCATCTCAAAATTCCCTTATTGTAGGAATCGCATGAGCTCAGGGAATCTTCTTGTGGAAGGTTAAGACTGAGCAATTTCAAGCATGGAATAAAGGATTAGAGTGAGGAAACTTTCTTCTCACAGCTGAATATAAAATCCTCTGGTATGTGTAACTGTGCTGTGGGAAGTTCTGCACTGGGATGGGGAGAGATGTCTTCATAGGACAGGCCAGTGCAACAACATGTAGTATGGTGTTCTATGGTCTCTTTTATGGCATCTGGTCCCAGTATGACGGTCACAGTGGTGTATTACATTCTTCTATTGCTTCCTGCATACAGTTCTCTGGATTCAGTATAGAGTATAAGGAATAAAAATACAGGTTAAAAACGCCTTAGAAGAAGCTTGATCAGAGTGAACTTCATAATTATTAATGTATCGTTTAAAGAGTTGTCTCCAGCTTCTAACTAAAAATACACATGCTGCTCTTGAGATTCTGCACTGCTGAGGGGGCTACTTACCACAGGGATCTGGCACAGTTGCAATCCAGATAAATGGGAAAACCAAGACACTGTGCTGCATTACTTACTTTGCTATGTTTAGTTTATAGGCACCAACAAAGACTGAAGGCTGGAGAAGAGCAAGCAACTTAAGAGATTAATAGTGTGTGTGTGGGGGGGGTATGGATGTTCTTAAGGAGAGGTGGAAAGATAGGGATGAGCAGGGAGATGGTTATTCCAGAATTTTTATTGACTTTGGGGATAGCCTAAGCTCTTATAGTGGAATTAATAGTAAAAGTGGGACCTGAAACAGAGAGGGAAGGAAGGACTAAGCCTTTCAAAAATTTTGGATGCTGAACATCATCACTGTATCATATAAATTGTACACCAAGACAAAGCTCAGAGACCTATCAGAGAGATAGATGCCAAAGTCTACTAAAGTATAAACAAATTTCTTAAAAAAGAGAGTTTAAGGTTGAAAGCAAGCATGCTAAGTAATTAAGAAAGTCATGCCAAAAGTCAAGGAAGATAGGAAGGCGTGAAGGGAGTCCAAACCAGAGAAGAAAAGATCGTGTACTGCATTTTATCTCACCTTGAAAAAGTTGAAATAGGAAAGCTAGCAGAATCTTCTCACCAAGGCTTTGGTAAGTAAAGATGGTTTGTGGTGAAGGAAAAGTCTAATAAAGTTAACATTAAAACTAACCTTAAGAATTGTATTAGTATGAGTCAAGTGTCTGCATCTGGATGAGTAGATGGGAATAGCTATGAGAAAGAGAAATATGTGGGTTTTGACACATGCAGCACTGTTTCTGGAAAAGGTGATGCCCAGGAAGGCATTTAGTGTAGCTGGGAGGAGGAAGCAGAGGAGTGAGAGCAATGGAAATAAGCCTGTGCAGACTGTGGTGGCAGCAGGGCCCATATAGCACATGTGCATGTGAAGGTAACACACACTGGTTTTTGCCAGAAGTGCCATGCTGGTAAAGCTTGCTCAGCAGTTAGTTTTTCTTCCTCAAATATCCCTCTTGTGTCTACATTTATCTATTATGTTGCCTGAGGCAAGCAGTTATGCTTGTGTTGGTTGTAATAAACAGTTGACTAAATGCTTAGCAAGTTCAGGAGGCAGCAACGCCCCAGGAGCTATCATTAAGTGACACAAAGAGATTGAAATGATAGTTGAGGTTGCTTCCTTGACCTTGCTTTGATTAACCATTCACCAGACACAGCTGGATAGTTGCTTCTGTAGTTCTCTTTGCTGCACTTCACAGCTAGGTGCATATGTTTACTTACCACTACCAAGAAACAGATACTTTCATGCTGTTTCCCACTGGAAGGATTTTGCTGAAATCAAGTTATTTGCTCTCACCCGTCATAGAAGTTTCCCCCTTCCTTAGAGGCAGACAGTTCTCTCCTCTTAAATTGCAAGGAGCACAGGCATAGAATGGAGAATAAAAAATCTTCTTTATTCATTGCCCATAGCAACACTTTCCTGGATAACTCTTGAATGCAAAATTCTATAATTTAGTGTAAGACAGAGTGGGAGCTACATGAATGCCCTTAGAAATTTTTCTGTGAGGAGTGAGAGTAAGATACTCATGAGAGTATCTCTTTACTCCCTTTTTCATGCCATGCTTCCAAAGGGAAGGCTACACAGAGGATAAAGAGCTTTTGGGTGCTGTGCTACCGTTGGTATGTTGGCTAGAGGTCCATGAAACCCAATGCGTGGTTTCAACAGAGGAGGCACAAATGTTGGCAGGCCTCAGGAGTTATTCTAAGAACACAACATATGATCAGATTACTGAGGGACACTTTACATGGCTCTAAAAAATGAAACATCTGATGGTTTATGACACTTCTGTCTGTTCCAGCCAAGTGAGGTCTTTGCTGACCCTGCAGCCAGGACTGTGAATCAAAGCAAGAGCTTTTCAGAGGCTACTAACCTACAGGCTTCCAGCCACATACCTGCTTACATCTAGTTTCTGAAAAGAAAAACAAAAGACATTTAGGACTTGCTTCTCTTGCAGTGTTTTTTCATGGCAATTTAATACACTCTTGCTGCAGAGTTTCTGGGGCTTGGCAATTTGCATAGTTCTATATTCAGAATACCTGTGCTGCTAATGTCTTTGTAGAGGGATCTGGGTTTTTTTGCTGTGAGTATCTTTATTAGTTTAATATATCCTGCTACATTTCTGTTTTTTCCCTGTAAGGACACACTTCTAGAAGAAGGCTAGCAACACTTTCCTGGATAACTCTTGAATGCAAAATTCTATAATTTAGTGTAAGACAGAGTGGGAGCTACATGAATGCCCTTAGAAATTTTTCTGTGAGGAGTGAGAGTAAGATACTCATGAGAGTATCTCTTTACTCCCTTTTTCATGCCATGCTTCCAAAGGGAAGGCTACACAGAGGATAAAGAGCTTTTGGGTGCTGTGCTACCGTTGGTATGTTGGCTAGAGGTCCATGAAACCCAATGCGTGGTTTCAACAGAGGAGGCACAAATGTTGGCAGGCCTCAGGAGTTATTCTAAGAACACAACATATGATCAGATTACTGAGGGACACTTTACATGGCTCTAAAAAATGAAACATCTGATGGTTTATGACACTTCTGTCTGTTCCAGCCAAGTGAGGTCTTTGCTGACCCTGCAGCCAGGACTGTGAATCAAAGCAAGAGCTTTTCAGAGGCTACTAACCTACAGGCTTCCAGCCACATACCTGCTTACATCTAGTTTCTGAAAAGAAAAACAAAAGACATTTAGGACTTGCTTCTCTTGCAGTGTTTTTTCATGGCAATTTAATACACTCTTGCTGCAGAGTTTCTGGGGCTTGGCAATTTGCATAGTTCTATATTCAGAATACCTGTGCTGCTAATGTCTTTGTAGAGGGATCTGGGTTTTTTTGCTGTGAGTATCTTTATTAGTTTAATATATCCTGCTACATTTCTGTTTTTTCCCTGTAAGGACACACTTCTAGAAGAAGGCAGCAGTATGAGAGGTGGTGGCAAGTGGGAAGTGAATTTGAAAAGTGGAAATTTTGAAGATCCACATTTGAATGCTCCTTCTAGAGAATCTTTCCCGAGAGAATTTCTATACCAGCTTATAATATGTGCAATTTTTTCCCTTCTCTCCAGTCTTCTGTGGTGAAGTACGTGGCCTGAGAGAGCTTTGGAGTTTTTGCAAACAATTACACTTAGGGAAACACCTCCCACTTTCCCAGGCTGCACTGCAGTTCATCACCTCTTCTCTGCACTTTGTAGTCTCAGCTTTCCTTGTTTTATTCTCTATATAACATTCAGTCCCTCCTAATTCCTTAGAGGTGCTGGGTGACACAAGGAGGTTGGGGTTACTGTGTGAAGGTTCCTTTCTGCCAGTCCTTGCTTTTTAGTTGTTTTCCCACAGATGCTCCTTGCTTCTTGCGGGTCCTCTGCTCCTACATAGATTCTTGAGGGGCTGCAGTCCTTTCAGGACTGCCCCTGCTCTGTCATGGTTCCTGCATGGGCTGCAGTTGCCTCAAAGAGCTCCCATGGAGCACCACTTCTGGAGAGTGCTTTTCCAGCCATGTCTGGAACAGTGTTCTCTACCATCTTGTTCCTTTTATGTGTCTCCTTATGTGTCTCCTGCCCATAGTGGCTATTGCCCTTTCCAAAATGTGTTTAAGCAAAGGTAGCTTGTACTCCTCTGCACCTCTGGATGTTGTTTTCATCCTTTTTGGGGATGGCTGGAGTTGACTGTGACTGGCATGGGGCTGTTCATGACATCCTTTCACACAGAGTACTGCTGCAGCCCTCTACAGCTGGAGCAGGAGAGTGCTCTGTCAGACTGCTCAGTCTGTATAACCTCTTTGACTTTCATGGAAACTCAAGAAAGCTGAATTTGCACCATAACATTTATTATTTCTGGTTGACAATCCATTTGAATTAGGTTTGCAAAGATGATGCATATTTGAGGAAGTGTCTGGAAATTTTCCATATGTTCAAACCAGTACAGCTGAATATGCACCCTTTAAAAGTTTGCCCTAAATTCTCCACATCTATTCCCTCTCAAGGCTAGTTTTCACTCTCTTTTCCATTAGCTCATTCCCGTTTCTTCTCAAAGGGTTCTCTTGGTGTATATAAGTTTTCTGTCTTGTTTCTTTATAGATAATGGGGTTTGAGCTCCTTGTATTGTTCTGCACATTTCCCACTTCTGACCTGTGTCAAACTGTCCTTCTGTAATTTCGTATATGTTGATGTCTGTGTGAAAACAATAACTTCTGTAGTTTCTTACCTTTCAACTTGGACCTGTGTACAACAGATGGAGGCTTTGGAAAGCCATAAATATTCTTGGCAGTAGAAGAAGGTGGTAT
Organism: Chaetura pelagica; assembly: GCF_000747805.2. NCBI lineage: Eukaryota > Metazoa > Chordata > Aves > Apodiformes > Apodidae > Chaetura > Chaetura pelagica. The sequence goes on along the minus strand of NW_009954317.1, from coordinate 218,760 downwards.
GGTTATGTGTTGCTAGTAATTGGTCTTGTCTTTGTGGAAATGGTTACATTAGTTGAAAAAGCAGCCAGGTGGAAGGTAGCATAACAGCATCTGTTCCCACCAAACTCCTGGGCATGCTGCCATGCTAATGCTGAAACTGGAAAATGAAGAGGTCAGTGGTTGCATGCTGGGCATTTGTTTCTGGCACAGAAATAATTCCTAATTTGTATATAGAGGAGCTGGAGCTGTTTTCTTTTCTCAACTACAGACCTGATTCTTCTCCCAGGGGAATAAGAAGAGCTTTTGTAATGACACCATTAGGAAGAGATTCAGATCTGTAAATCTAAAATGCTTTCTCATCCCTGTGTGTGCTTTGGTTATGCTTCAATAACATGGCCCCAGTGCAGTCATGGATATTTACATTCTTCTGTTTCAGAAACAGATGGAATTAGGAGCTTTGCAGCTCTTCCCTAAAGAGTCCTTACTTGCATTTGTTTTGTTTTGCTTTTTTTCAGGGCTGAGTTAAACGAGGGTTTAAAATAAAAACAAGTGACAACTTTTTTTTTTTTTTTGAGGAATATTAAACTATTGGAATAAATATTGCATCTATTTTCACTGTGTGCTTTTTTGATGTCTGTGATGTCCTGATGTACAAGTTCTCCATTCAGCCCATAACCTTTCCATAGAAAATAGCAGAGGTTTAAAATTTTGTTATAAATAAACTTCACAAGAGCTGTGACTTAGCTTCCCAATTATTTCTGCTTCCTAACTTTTTGTAGAGGCACTGTATAGCTACTACTGTGGTCACCACTAATGTGTTAATTTGCAGAGCATGTTCTTTGTGTGATTTTCTGCCTTGAATCAGTCCAGAGTTCAGATGTGTAGCTGCTGCTTTTCTATTTCTGCTCTCTGTTCCTCCATCTCCAGGAAGAAATTAAAAATCTATGTGTCTCCTTAGATTTGATACACAAGAGCCAGTGTTCAGAACCTGCATAATCTGCCTCATGTCTTGGTGTCCACTCTCAAGCAGTTCTGTGGTGCTGTGAATTGGGTCTAAAACTGTTCCCCCCACTCGCTGCTGAAATTGTCAGTAGCTCAGCCTTTTCTGCTTCTCTTCTTGATTTTTAAATACTGGACCTGAGTGTTCTGCAGTTTCCTGCTCTCATTCAAAGTAATTTTAAAATCTGTACCAGTGATCCTGTAGCTTCACATTTCATTAGCCATTTAAAACCATTTCCCTTATCTGCTACCATGATCTTTTCTTTACATCTCCGCACTGGCCTCTCCTCTCATTGAACATAAAGCTACTTGTCTTCATTTCCCTTGGCCCTAAAAGACGTAATCTGACTCTGTAATTTCTTAAAATCAAGGTGTAAAACCTAACTGTTTTCAGTGCTTGCAATGTATACTTGTTCCATAACTGGACAAGGATTCCTTTACTTCTCCCAGTCAGTGACCCTCCCTTCCTGTTTATGGGAACTCCTCATAGCCTTCCACAGAGCTAAGCTTCCTTCTCTCTGAAAATGCTCCTTTCTTTAGAATGCCTGTGAGAACATCTTTTTAATTCAGTGTATCATGTCACACAATCCTGTATAGCTGTTTCTGTGTACTGCCATATTTATTTTATTTTATTTTCTTGCCCTTAGATTCACAGAGTAACAGACCCATTTAGATTGCAAGGGATCTCTTCAGATTGTGTAGTCTGGTCCTGCTGCTCAAGCAGTCAGTTACAGCAGGTTGCCCAGGATTGTGTCCAGTCAGGTTTTGAGTCTCCTCCAAGGATGGAGACTCTACAACCTCTCTGGGCAGCCTGTGCCAGTGTTTGACCACCCTTACAGTAAAAAAGTTGGGGTTTTACCTTTTTTTTCCTCCTTTTTCTTGTTTTCAGATGGAGTTTCATATGTTTTAGTTTGTGTCTGTTGCTTCTTGTCCCATCACTGGGCGCTATAGAGAGGAGGCTGGCTCTCTCTCTTTCATTGTCTCTAATCAGGTATTTATATGCATTGATAAAAACTCCTCCCACGTCTTCTCCAGGCTCAACAGTCCCAGCTTTCTCAGCCTCTCCTCAGATGGAATATCCTGCAGTCCTCCAATCATTTTTGTGGATCTTTTGCTGGACTTGCTTCAGTGCATCCACATATTTCTTTTGCCAAGGAGCCCGGAACTGGACACTGTATTTCAAATGTTGCCTGAGCAGCGCTGAGTAGAGATGAAGGGTCACCTCCCTTGACCTGTTGGTAGCAATCCTCCTAATGCTGTTGGCCTTCTTTGCCACTAGGTTGCATTGCTGGCTATTTGTCAGCTCACTGTCAACCAGGATCCCATCCATTCATTCAGTTTGCAGTCCACCTCCTTGCCTGCTTCTCTAACCCATACTTTGGTTGCCTACGAGGATGTTAGGGAAGATAGAGTCAAAATTCTTACTAAAGTCACAATATACACAGCTCTGCACTCATCCATCGAGCTGGTCACTTCACTGTAGAAACTATCAGGTTGATTGACTTGTAAATCCATGTGGACTACTTCCAGTCACCTTCTTGTCCTTCATCTATCTGCAAATGGTTTCCACGATTACATGCTCCATCCCTTCCCAGTGAGGTGAGGCTGATTGGTCTGTTATTTCCTGTTATTTCCTTCTTGCCTTTGTGAATGTTTTAGGGTGAGTGGCTTTCCTACAGCTTCTACATGCCATGGTAAAGTCATTATTAAGCAAAATATATTATTCTCCTTTTTATTGGTAATTTTAAGATACACAGATACAAACTGGAAAACAGAATTTGCAGCTCAAAAGTTCTGCCTCTAAAACTCAGGCCTGTACCATGTGAACTAATGAGTACCTTTCTAAGATAGAAAGCAGTGTGACAGAGTGTCATCCCACTGCTGATCTCTAGATATAATTCCAGTGTGCATCTTTTCCCTGGGGTCATAGCTTTCTATACTTATATTTGTATTAATTCTCTGTTCCAGGCCGAAATGAGCTAATTGCCCGCTATATTAAGCTGAGAACAGGGAAAACACGCACAAGGAAACAGGTAAGTGTAAAGTTTTCTCTGTAAGCACTAGCTTCTGGGGAACACAACACATGATGAAGGCTAATGACAATAAATCCCTTGCTGTTCACTTGCTATTAGTTTCTGGCTTGGTTGAAAAGAGGTTGTGTTGCGCTGGTTGATAAGAATGGTGGGAAGAGCCAGCTCAAGCATTTTACAGTAGGATTGTAATGCTTGTGTCTCCCAGCCACAACATGACACACATTTTTCTGCTGCTGAACAGTGTGTGATTTTTATTTCTTTGGTCTGCTAATGAAGATTTAAGTGAACATCAGTATTCCTCTATATGAAGATTCTCTGTTCAGCCCAGACAGATGGACAGCAATGGTGGTTTTGAAAATACCTGGTATATGGCATGGAAAAGGAATTACAGTGCAGGCACTGAACAACCTAGAGGTGCTTTGGGTGAGGGGTTGGTGATGGCATCCAGAAATTCCTTCCAACCTAAATTATTCTGTGTTGTATATCAGTACACATTAGATATGGGGAAGTTACAAAAGTCATTATACAGCAGCCATGGAACATAAGTTTCTCTTCTCCCAAGAGGAGGCCAAGATGGAGAAAAATATTAGTACTCAGTCCCTAGATTTAAGGGTGGTTTCTTTAGTTTTAGAGGTGTGATCTGGTGGGATAAAGCCATTTGAATTAGAAAAGGACTTAAATGGCTCATCTTTCCTGGTCCCCCACCTCATTTCATGACACTTCAGTTATGTTCAGAAAAGCATCTGATTGCTACCTCATGCCCCTCCCAACCCCTTTGGCACAAGGTGTCTAAAGTATGTTTACTTTTGCAAGCAGCTACCAAGTATTCCTCTGGAATAAAAATGATTTTTGTCTTTCAATGCAGGTATCTAGTCACATCCAGGTCCTGGCGAGGCGGAAAGCTAGAGAGATCCAAGCCAAGCTCAAGGTATGATATCACACAACCCCCCTGAGTCAGCCATTCCTTCATCCATTCCCTCTTTGGATAGCCTTAAAAAAAGAGGGAGATTAGCCACTGAGCTGTAGTAAGCTGGGCAGGAAAAACTTCCCAACAAGTGTTGTGCAAACACTTGTATTGTTGTAGCTCTGTGACATCTGGAGCAATTCTATTTAAAGAATAAAGAAACAGTAACTTTAAATTTTATGTGTCTAATTTCTACCTCTGGTTTATGCTGCTGGTCATCCAGTTTTGAAAGACCCTTAGACTTAGGAGTATTCAAGGAGTGTTTACCTGGGAAGGAGGGGTTTATGGTTACAAACGCTGATCTGTAATGAATCCCTGGTTTTGTGGTTGCCTTGGGAGACAGTAGCCTTATAGTTATTGCAGTGCTAGTTCCACCTCTACTAGTGGTAATGAAGTTGTCCATGAGAAAGTGGTCTGAGTTGGCCTAGCCACTGAGAAGAAGCAATAAAGCCAGCTGGCATCTCTTCAGGTAAAATGGTGCCAGCTGAATAGACTTTGCCTCTTGGTTAATTTGGAACAGATTTGAAAGGCATGGACTTATGAGAAAGAAGATGGATGGCTGCTTTTTTGAGAAAGTCTATTTTTTCCTTTTTATAGGAAGAGCTCTGAGATCATGCTAATGAACGATATGTCTTGGTATTTATTTCCACTCAGATTTGATACAGGGAGATAGTTTATGTGCTCAGACTGAATTGCTAGAAATGTCAACAAGGTCAAGTTTCTGGGTGACAGTTGCCCCCTGTTAGACTGTGAGCCATCCAGAAAGGGCTTGCCAAGGAGGATGCAAGGTCTGGTCCTTGTTATGTATCACTGAGACAGCCAGAGAAGGAAGCTGGATGCTGGAATGACAATAAGTGATCTGGAGGGAAGTGGTTTTGCTTCCCTGATCTTCCATGCCTCAGGTAATGATGAAGATCTTAACAGCCCAGTCCAGCCCTGACTGTTGAATGGAAAGCTGTTAGTATGTACTTTGTCTTGGCTATTTGGACAACTCCTCACTGAGCACCAGGAAAAGTGGACTGTCTGAGGGTAAATGTTGGCACTCTGTCTTGACCAATGCTGAAGTGCATGCATCTTTATTGCAAGCAGTGATTAAATCTAAGTCATGACTTCACCACTCACATCCCATCCCCAGCTTCATGTTAGAAAATGGTGTTGTATCTGTCATTAGCCTATTGTGTCTGTCATTAGCCTGCTGGGTTTCAAGCTGCTCTGAAAAAGAGAAGGAGCCACAAATTACAACTATCTAATTTGGGGCTTCTAGGTGGGCTGCTTGAGCTTGAAACCTGTGGTGCTGCTAAGTGGTCAATTCAGGTGGAGGCCTGCTTGAGAGACAAGTTAGAGCGAGGAGGAAACAGCAACTGCCCAGGATGTTAAAAGATTTGCTGCTGCTTATATCTGTAACCTTGATTCCATTCCTGGAATGTCACAGCTCTGGGATTTGACATGATTGAAAAGCCAGTCAGCCAAGTCTGTTTCCACTTAACACAGGAGCTGGCTGGTTTTGTTCTTGCAGAACAAAGATGTCTTGGGGAGCTTCGCGGAACCATTGGCTGTTCTCCTTTTACACCACCACAGGCCATGCTGTGAGCTCTGCCCAGCTGCCTGCAGAGAACTGTTCCTCAGGACCAGGCTGTTCCTTTTTGCCTGCAGAGGCAAGTCGGTAGCACTGATTCCACTCATTTACTTCTTTGCTTTCACTAGTCATTTTCATAGAGCAAGGAAATTAAATCACAAAACCTGCTGCCCCTCTTTTAAGATCCTGCTGGTATCTGGGTATTCTTCTGTCACTGTTCATTTCCCATAGCAAGGATACATTTTCATATTTATATCCTAGAAATCCGAGCATGCTGACTTTTCAGAGCAGTTACTATAATACACAAATTGGAGTGTGTTCTCTTAAGTTATACTGTGCCTATAACAGATGGAGGTGGGATAGTAGGGTTGGAGAAAAATCTGTTCCCTGACATCAGTAGTTTTCCATGTCTTGGGTGGATCGTAGATTTCACCTGTACTAAAGAAAAAAAGGGAAATTATGGTGGTATTATTAAGAATAATAAAAGACAATACAATTATTGGAAATGAATGTTAAAAGTTTTTATTGTTGTTGTTTGGGTTTTTTTGTAGGGTTTTCTGTTTGTTTGTTGGGGTTTGTTTTGGTTTTGTTTTTTTTACTGGAAGCACAATACAAATCCATACAGAATTGTTAGCTGAAAGTTGTCTTTTACAAAGATATGCTTTTTCCAGCAGTCAGTCAGGCATTTAAACAGAACAGAGAATCACAAAAGCACAACAGGTAGTCAAACATGTTTTTTTCAGTGAGAAGGTAAGGACAGGAAAAATAATCCTTTCCTGCAATGGCAACTGGGAAATGATCCCTATGTATGTAATGAATAAAAGCCTAAACAGGAAAGAATCCTTAACCTTAAAAAAAAAGCTATAGGTAATGCTCAAAGTATTCCCTAAAGTGTCATTTAAATTGGATTCTGAAATCTTTTCCATAGCTTTGGAGAATCTTAGGAATTTTCACAGCAATCCAATGTTTCCCTTTCATTTGTTTGGTACTTCTTGGAGTCACAGGTACTGTAGAAAAGAAGATATGTAAGGTTTGCCCATTCCTACTGATCATTCCACTTAAATGTTATCGTTTATCCTTGAGCTTTTGTTATGCCTCCTCCAAATATTTTTGTTTTAAATGCACCAGAGTCCCTGGGCTTTGAACTTTAGAAAACTTTAGAAACAGTAGAGGGGTTGGAGAGACCTGAAGGTGAGAATTTACTGCAGTTCAATGAGTGCAGGTGAGAAGTAAGAATTCCTGAAAGGACAGCAAAAGCTTATCTCTTTCAGCAGTTTTTCCAAGCCATGAATTAGTCTGTGTCATTGCCATTATAATGTCACAGATAAATGTGGAGTGTTTGAAGGATGAAGATGAATTGTAGGGTTTGTAGGAGGAAAGGCAGAATGTGGGGAAGTGTTTGTTTGTCTCTATTCCTTGGAAGAAGAAATGAAGTATGCTGTTTCTTTTAAATGTGCAGCAAACCCCCAAGTTGTTGCAGTGTAATTGCCTGCAAAAATGTGTGCAATTCCACAGCCCTGTTAAAATACAAAAAGGAATGTCCTTGCATATGTGCCCTGGTGGGTTATTAAGATTTCCTGTTTCCCCAGGGATGGGAATAAAGTTATCAGTTATACCTGAAACTAATTCAGTCCCAAATTGAGGTAGTCTTTGCAGTGATTATGACAAGCTCCTTTTGTGAGCTTGTTTTTAGAGAGTTTGTGGTTGTGTTTTTTTTTATAAGCAAGGGTCTGTCTCATTGAATATTCTTACCAATTATTAAAACACAAGAGTCAATTAGGATTGTACTTTCTATAGCAGAATATTTCAGCTGCACAGCTGAAAGCCTGCAGACAGAAGGGATAAACACTTAGCAGTCTAAACCAGGGATCTCAGTATTTCAGAAAGGATGATTAATCACATCCAAAGGTATAGGAATGGGTGAAATATTTACATGCTTTGAAGAGTTCTTAGGACAGTTACTGGTGAGTGCGCTGTCCAGGTTTTCAGAGATGACTGATCCCTACACATAAGCTTACAATAATCCTGGTTATGTAGCATTAGATCAGGCAACTTATCATTATAATCTGTTTTTTTTTCTGTTTCTACTCTTGCCCCTAGGATCAGGCAGCTAAAGATAAAGCCATGCAGAGTATGGCTACAATGTCATCTGCCCAGATTATCTCTGCAACTGCCTTCCATAGTAAAATGGCCTTGCCTGGTCTCCCACGACCAGCCTACCCTGCTGTTTCTGGGGTGAGTGAATCAGGGTCTTGGAGGAGTTGGGCTGAAGACGCTGGAGTATTTGAAAGGGTGTTGGGACCTGCTCAGAAAAACCCTGAGAATATCAAAAAGAATGGACCAAAGGCATTGTCCCTGTAGAGCAAATCTGTCATATGGCTTCAGCAGTTTGGGTCTGATTCTTTGCTCACACTGCTGTAAATGGAGTTTCACTATACACTTTGTAAAAGTAACACAAATGAGAGAACAATCAGATTCACTGGGTATTCAACTGCCTGAAATATTTTAGGTGTCTATCTCTTTCTTAGTCCAGGATCTTGTTGGATTAAAACTGTTTGGGCCATCCTAAACCCTTTCTCAAGCTTATAATTCCCAAGCTCATCCTGAGTGCTTAGATGGCAAACTGATAGCCCTTATATAAAATCCCTAATAGAGGAGGCCTGTCAGCATCCCCATGCCTTTGAGTTTGGCCTAGTGAGCTTTTGCTGAGCATTGATTCCTGCTAAAATACTCCCATGGAACTCTAGTGAGGAAAATGATCCTTCCAAGAAAGTGAGCATCGTTAAAGCTTTGGTGACAGAGGCACAAGGTACATACATAGTATTTAAGATTAAAAATCACTACTAGGTCAATTGCCTGCATGTCACTAGTAGTAGTGTGTAGAAAGAAAAACAAGCCCTGTCAGCACCTCCACAAGTGTGAAACCAGGAAGGTAGAAGAGTTATAACTCTGTCACATCTTCGAAAGTTTATGAGCTTGCAGTTTCTTTCCTCAGAGAAGAGTATGCCTTGCTTTTCATCTGTGTCCTAAGAGTGGTGACTTTTGCCTCTTATTTTGTTTGTTCTCTTGCAGTTTTGGCAAGGAGCTTTGCCAGGCCAAGCTGGATCTTCCCAAGAGTGAGTATTCCTTCATGTGAACATCTAAAGCAGGCCCATCTGCTGCTTCCTCTATTCTAGGAACACCATTAGCTACTGCAAGATTTGTAAAATGCCAAGAATGTAATCCTTACTCTCAGACAGATTCCCTGATTGTGGATCTGACACTTAAGGCCCATGGTTGAAGGCAAACTGAGAGTCCTGAGAGACCCTTGAACACTTAAAACCCTATGTCTTCATAGGGCTTAGATGCACAGCCCACTAAGTAGCTGGATCTTCATTTTCCCTAATTTGCCTCCCACAGATATAAAAATACACAAACTTACCTTTTAGTTGATCTCCAGACTCCACAGTCTCTCTGTCACTTGGTCTGAACCTCTTGGTCCCTCTGAAAGTATCCTTGCCCCTGAAGCAAGAGAGTTGGCTCCCAAACCACCTGCTTGCTGGCTCATCAGGCTTTATAATTTTTTCACTTAGAAATAGAATTTAGTGGGAAGATAAGGCTAGTGGGTCTATTACTACAGCCCTGGGTGAGGGCTCTGTTTCTCTGATGGGGTTACTGGGGCTCCACTGCCCCAGTGTGGACATGAGCCTTCGATGAGCTGATTCACCAGGGATGGCTCTAGGGGTAATAGTGTCAGAGTGCTGTGCAGATTGCTCCCCCTGCCATTGTTCCTTTGTGCTCTTTTGTTTGTTTGGGGACACATGTTTCATCACATAATTTCACAGGAGCAATTTAAGCCAACTGAAGGCCAGGCAGCTGGAAGGGGGTATGTTTTTCATGCAAGCCATGTGTTCCACCTCTTATGATGCTACTGCTAATGACTGTGGAGCTTATCAGGAAGAAATACCTTGTGGGGAAAAAACAGTAGTAAAAGAATCAAAGCCATTCTAAGAGAAAGAAGAAGTAGATTTTATGCCATTAGCTTGAAAGTGAATGAGGAAGCATCAGTGTGAGAGGTTCTTTTAGAAGCTTAAATCATCTGCCACCCCTAATGTCAGATGATGTCTCCAGACCCTGATTTTTCTTACAATGGTGTTAAAATGGAGCTGAGCTGTCTGGAAAGCTAGGTTCAGTTGTGGATGTTGAACATCTCTGAAGCTGGTCCTAAAAGTTTGAGAGGCATCCAGCCAAGATATAGATCTACTTGCACAAATTTAAGTCTGTATGGAAGATAGGTTGCAATAAAAGGATAAATTAATTGGCCACCCATGTGTGTATGAACAAGCTGCTAAGAATAACAAGTCTGCAGGGAGAGTCTGCTGAACACCTGTAGGGAGATATTCAGTCTGACCCTGGCCTCTTACTATTTTGAGTCTTTCTCCATGGCACTCTCTTGCCCACACAGACATTTATGCCACTTTCTCCCTCACAAGAAATACTTGATCTAACCTGTGCAAATAGTTGGTTAAGAAGGTTTTGTTGTTGTTGTTGTTGGGTTGGTTTTTTTGGGTTAATCATCTCTCTTTGTGTACTTCTGTAGCGTGAAACCATTTTCTCAACAACCTTATGCTGTACAGCCTCCATTGCCTTTACCAGGTAGGCAAGGAAATGTAGTTACTTACTTTGAAATTATGTTCCAACTTAAAAAATAACCAACACTCTTAAAAGTTTTAAAATAATTATAAAAAACATTGAAATATTGAAATATTTCAGTGAGCTAAAAATTATTTTTTATATAATTTTTCTCTATAACCAGTTCCCATGTTTTTCCTTCTCAGTTTCTCCATTTTAAGAGGCTAATGGTCATGTTAATGGTGTTGCTTCTTTATGATCCTAAAGCAGTGTATATCACTGCTCATGTAGGGCTCAATCTAGGTCCTCTTAAAGTTGCTCAACATGTTTTATGTGATATCAAAAGCAGGTAGATTGTCTTTTACATCATTCCCAACACTGACAGTGCTGCCTTAGCAGAGGGTAACTGACAGTCTTCTTGGAGCACAGGTAGATGTGCTCCTTGTGAATGATGTTTTTGCATGAAGTCATAAGAAAATGGAATTAATCAGCTTTGAAAACAGGTGCTCTACTGGAAAGCTATTGCTAACTTTTATCTTTCTAAATTTTGTTACATAAATTGTGTGTGTTTAGGGTTTGAGTCTCCTACTGGCCTCTCGCCTTCCCCATCAGCACCAGCTTGGCAAGGTCGGAGGGTTGCTAGCTCCAAACTTTGGATGTTAGAATTCTCTGCGTTCTTGGAACAACAACAAGACCAAGACACAGTAAGATGCACACATGATTTTCACCTGGTATTAATCTATGGTCTTCAGGTAGTTCCTGTTCATCATGGATATGTTAAATATGGAAATACTTGCTTCATTGCTGTGTTGAGAATAGGAAGTGATATTTGGGAAACACAAGTTATCCTTCCTTAGAGTACAGAATTGCTTAAACTGATGTAGCCACCTCTGTGCCATGTGTTTCTGGCCTCCCTTTTCATATTCCTCTGTTATACGAACATTCCTTTGGATGTTTGTATACCAGAGCTCAAAGCACTCATGAGATCATGAGCACTCATGAGATCATGAGATAGTGGTACAGCCCCTGCCAGGCTATTCTAGCTGTCCCACTCAGCCTTGTAGGATAGACCCAGAAACAGATGATGGTGAGATCACATTAAGCCATATATTTCTCTGGTGGTCTGGGAACTTAAATTTGGGGGCAACTGGGATGAATTTGCATCAGTATGTTTCCATGATGCCACCTATGAAACAAAAGTGGTAAGATTTGCCTGTCTCACAAAACCTCGTGACACTGCATCTTGAGATGTACATTGGTGATGGGCCAGTTACATTTCCCCTGTCTGAGATAGGAAAGTCCAGAAAATATTACAGTATTTGGCTGGTACCTTGCTGTGGGATTTCAGACATCTCTTCATAAAACAGGAGCACTGATGTTTAACTGAACGACCTGTGACAGGTAACTCTGTATCTGTTATTTCAGACTATATAGTAGCAGCATGAGGCAGTAGTTTAGGAGTCAATATAGCAAAACAATAATGTTTTCAGAAGCACGAAGCATGGATGTATTTTTAGAAAGATATAACAGTGTGAGCTGGTACTAGCAGAAATATTTCTGCCATATGCTTCTGCTGCTTTAGAAAGCGCCGTAAAATCTTCAGTGATTTTCTGTGAAGAATTATGACTGTTAAGTACTTAGAAGATGACACTGAATTATTTCCTAACTCCATGTTTTTGCTATTCTTGCAGTATAACAAGCACCTATTTGTGCACATTGGGCAGTCAAGCCCCAGCTACAGTGATCCCTACCTCGAAGCAGTGGATATTCGGCAGATCTATGACAAGTTCCCTGAGAAAAAAGGGGGTCTGAAGGAGCTCTTTGAAAGGGGGCCAGCTAATGCCTTCTTCCTTGTTAAATTCTGGGTAAGGGGAAGAACCTTTGCAGGGTACCCATTTGCTATGAAGTTCTCACTTTAAAAGTTGTAGCCTTGCTAGCTGCCATCTCCCAACACATTTTCCCTGTGCAGGCAAATTAATGCAGTCACAGCTGTCACTGGAGATCTTTCCTTGACTGCACAAGGCTTGGCCTGGATGGAGCAAGATGTCATCATCCTTTCACAATGTCATCTGTAGAGTTGTTCTTGACTGCTCTTGATTTTATCTGCTAATGGTGACTTTAAAACTTTATGTACAAGGTAATTCAGAAGGGATTATTCTTTGCATACTCTTATATGTTCATTTCTCTGAGTATTGAGTAGCTTCTCAGTCAGGGACAACATTTTTCCATCTCTTCTCCTGTTTCATTAGCTGCATTTTGTGCTGTCCAAATACTAATAATTTACAGATGCATATTTACGGCAGGTACAAGGACAGACTAAAGAGAGTCATATAATGAAATTGGATTATGCTGATAATATATTACTGAAATTAATTCTATTAAGTTGGCAGAATTCAGACTGGCAAAAGCCTATTCACTCAGTTTGGATTTTTTGTGAATTAGCTGAAATTTGCAAAAACTGTGCCATTGTGCTTCAGGGTACAAAAAATTGTTGTGATGATCAATATTATCATAGATGTTAAAAGATTATACTGGGGCAGTTGCATGCTAGATGGCTGAGGCAATGTCTAATGGGATTTGGAGCATTTCACCTTGAGTTTACCTCTTATAATTCAATGCCAGGTGATGAGAAATAAACTCAATTACAAACTGGAGTGTCGATGGGTAAGGATGAAGGGGAAGATGTTGTGCTGGGAGTCTGTTGTAAGCCACCCAGCCAGGATAAGGAGGCAGACAAAGTATTCTATAAGAGGCTGGCTAAAGTCTCACAATGGCCAGCCCTTGTTCTGGTTGGGGACTTCAATCTACCAGATGTCTGTTGGAAATATAACACAGCAGAGCAGAAACTTCAGGGCTTGCTCTAGTGGCTGAGGTTGTATTTTGTGTGTTGTGGGGTGTGGATTTGTGGAGTTTTGTGGTGGTGTGTGTTTGTGGTGGTTTTTGGTTTTTTTTGTTTGGTCGGTGTTTTTTTTATGGTTGGACTCGGTGATCTCAGAGGTCCTTTCCAACCACGACTATTCTGTGATTCATATCTCATACTCTTCATAAAAACTGGCACTAGAAAGCCTCTTAACTGGTGCTTTCAGGAAAAGAAAGAGTTAACTTAAGTGCCTTGAGTTGCAACTTCCCAGCTTTCCCAAGCCTAGCCTATCCAGAACTAAGCTGGGGAGTGTTGTCTGGGATTCTGCTGGTCAAGTGTCTGGTGCTCAGAGCATTACTTATTGACTATTCTCAGCGACACACAATTTACTACCTGCAGACTGTGTTGAGCTGGGTTGAGACCCTGTTGAGCTGGGTCCTTCCTGCGGGATCATGAGGGACTAGATTTAGACTTTAAACTTGTTTTCAAGGGTGAACAGAATTAAATCAGGCTTGTGAGAAACAAGCCTGGGGGAGGCACCCCTTACAGAATGATGTGCTGGCAAGGTCCTTTGGTCTGCCGTTCCAGTGGAGGTAGGGTCTAGAGTGCCACACTGCAACAAGGACACATGGGATAATGATGGGCTAGAAGTTATGAAAGCACCTGAAAATGGTCCTGAGACAACTGGCAGATGATATTTCATGGCAGTCGTGGTTGTCATGGCAGTCCAGTGAAGATCCTACTGCCTGGAAAAGGGGAAACATAACCTCCAGAAGTCAGGCTTTTGAAGGATTTAAGTGGTAGGATGACATTAAGTTGGACTCTTTCTGGGTCCACATGAGGTGTCTGGTGTTCAGAGGGTATCAACTCACAGAAATTGGGCTTGCATAGAGAGGTGTGACACACCTTTCAAACACCTCTACTTCAACGTGTACATTACGCCCTGGTCTGCACCTGTGCATTTGAAATGGCACTGCTATTTCTGAGCTTGGCTTAATATTTTGACTTTCTGGTTCTTTTTTTTTTGCATCCTTTCATTTTTGAACCTCATCTGGAATTAACACCAGGTTTTATTGGTCGAAACACTACAGGCTGTCACTTACAAATAAGCTGTTTGTAAGTCAAGTCATTGATTGAATGGAAGCTGCTAAGGCTAGTAATTAGTAATTAGTTTAGTCTTGTATTTGTTTTTTAGTGTGGACAGTAGTAGGGGATGAAAGCAAACACCATTCATGATGCCATATTCGAGATGAGAAATGGGGCACTATTATGATTTGTGCTGTGTTTCACAGGAGTACTTTTAATCCTTCTGTAAGATTTCAGCTAAGATCAATAAGGCAATATAACTAAAACAGTTAAAAAAAAAAAATCTGCTCCAGAAAATTTGGACCCTTTTTGAGGGAAACTCCAAACCTTTTTGGTGCAAAACTTTGTGTTCAACATTCCTGTGGTATTGCAGTCTTATACCCAAGCAAAGCATGTGAGTCATGCCTGTAGCACACTGTGCTACATGTGTCATGGGAATTTCTGAGTTTGGTGTATTGCAACCCCCCCTCCAATAAGCACTTTCCACAGATAAGGTGATGTGATAAAAAAAAAAAAAAAAGCAAATTACTGATAACCTTAACCTTGGTGAGTCGAGTTAAATACTTGAACAGGTGTTTTGAGACATGAAGATATGATTGATTTTTCAAAGGTTCTAAATTTAAGTGGCGGGTGCAAGTGAGAAAGGCTTTTAAAAAAAAAGGA
>NW_009954317.1:183099-203324 GCF_000747805.2 Chaetura pelagica | reverse complement strand
ACAAATAAGCTGTTTGTAAGTCAAGTCATTGATTGAATGGAAGCTGCTAAGGCTAGTAATTAGTAATTAGTTTAGTCTTGTATTTGTTTTTTAGTGTGGACAGTAGTAGGGGATGAAAGCAAACACCATTCATGATGCCATATTCGAGATGAGAAATGGGGCACTATTATGATTTGTGCTGTGTTTCACAGGAGTACTTTTAATCCTTCTGTAAGATTTCAGCTAAGATCAATAAGGCAATATAACTAAAACAGTTAAAAAAAAAAAATCTGCTCCAGAAAATTTGGACCCTTTTTGAGGGAAACTCCAAACCTTTTTGGTGCAAAACTTTGTGTTCAACATTCCTGTGGTATTGCAGTCTTATACCCAAGCAAAGCATGTGAGTCATGCCTGTAGCACACTGTGCTACAATGTGTCATGGGAATTTCCGAGTTGGTGTATTGCAACCCCCCCTCCAATAAGCACTTTCCACAGATAAGGTGATGTGATTAAAAAGAAAAAAAGCAAATTACTGATAACCTTAACCTTGGTGAGTCGAGTTAAATACTTGAACAGGTGTTTTGAGACATGAAGATATGATTGATTTTTCAAAGGTTCTAAATTTAAGTGGCGGTTGCAAGTGAGAAAGGCTTGAAAAATCAAGGCATTGAATAAATAGGTTTTATATATATGTAGTTTAAGGCTTGAAGAACCTGAGGCAGGAGCCTGCCATGACTGCACTAAGCACTGAATATACCAGAACCCTAACTCCAGACACTGGGGCTGGGGTTTCTGGACGTCACTGATAGCACTTAGGATCTAATGTGACTGAGAAAGAGGTATTCATGATTGTTCAGTGGTGCTTTAAATTATTTGCACAATAGCTGAGAGTTAAAAGGTGGTAAGTTTGAAACATAAGCAGTGTTTGCAATTCTTCCTTGATTTTGGCATTTGAAATTAGGTACAATGAACTAACTCTAGGACTTGGATTGGTAGGTTGTGTATGACATCTGTTTGACATTGCTCTGTGCTCCAAGTGCATTCTAGCATGCAACAATGAGTTTGAGACATTAGCCTCCCAACACATGGGCAGTGGTAGCTCTACTCTTTTCCAGTGTAGTATTATATCTGTACTTGCCTCTCTCCCTTATCTTATCCTCGTTATTAATAATTATTCTGAATAATTATTAATAGTATTAGTAGTTATAGCATCATTATTAATACTCTGGGGAAGAGGCATTTTCAGGGCTTTGCACATAAGTAGAATGGTGCACTTGCATTGTGAAGCTTTCAGAAGTTGTAAGAATCTGCGTGGAAGACAGAAGGAAAAGAAAAAACCAGGAATTCAGGACAGGCAGTACTTTGTCCAGAGCAGCCATCTACAGAGGAGTGGATCAGAGGAAGTTCTTGGTAGAACTTTCCTGCTATTCCTGATGAATATATGTAGTGTTTTTTTATTGATGATAGGTGAGCTGGACCAATCAAGTCACAGTGTGTTTTCTTTCCTGTAAATTACTATTTTGTGGAAAAGGGGCTGAAGGAGTGGGTTAGAGACTTCTGTCCTGCACTTGGCTTGTCTCTTGTACCAAGAAAATCCAGCCAAAACAGCAGCAGTGCAAATTCCCCTCAGCACCCTGTGCTGCCTGCTGTATGGCTTCAATCCTGACCTGGCAGAAAATGCCTGGACAGCAAGGAGATGGCAATTCAGTCTTCATGTCCATTCTGGTTTTGGCATTTTTTCTGAGATGGCAAACAAGACACCAGCTAGGAAGAGAGATTTTTATGATCTTTGCATGCTTTTTCTGAGAATGGATCTGACAGCCCAATAAATTCACCTGCAGTCACCAACACCATCTCCAACCAGTTGCTGCCTTATGTAAGGGGATTTGCCAGTGGCACTTCTTCCAAAAAAGTTATTCCCCACACTGTTCAAAAGTATAGAGGTAGTTGGCAGCAAAAAGAACATTGGAAGTCTGAGTTGTGGAAGGAATCTGTCTGCTGGGTTTTAAAATAACACAGTCTGGGGGGGCTAGCTCAGGCACAGCTATGCAGACTGTTGGCTCAGAAACTCTCCCCTTTCCCCTTTCTTGGAGGCTGAAGCTGCAGTGGTGCAAGTTTTGGACTTTTCTTAAAGAATTTTTCAGCATATGCCTTCCCATTGACTGCTTGGGACCTTGCAAGCTATGGTTTCTCACGCCATTTAGACTCTTGTTTAGTCATTGCTTTTCAAAGCCTCAGGTAAGCTGAGGACTGATTCTCAAAGGCAACATTTCCCACTCCGAAGAGTTTCAGAGAAATTTTGATTCAGAGCCTCAACCTAGTGGCAATGAGGCCATTCTGGGTAATCAGTTGTGAAATTCACTCTCACTGAAGATCAGACAAAAATCCTGGCTTAGTATATGGTTGGAACAGTGCACAGTGCCAACTTTTCTGTAGCTGTTTCTTTCTTGGGATGGCAGAAGTTCAGTGATACACTCAAGTGCATCAGAGCTGTTTTCAGCAGAGTTGGTAAGAGTCTCAGACCACCAATATGTTTTGGTTTTTTTTTTTAAAAAAAAGGCATCAAAACCCCCAAAAAAGTAATACCAGCTTGTTGAGGGTTATTATGCCCTTCCCTGCATGAAATCCTTCTCTTCCATCTAGAAGTCTTGTCTTGTAGGTATTTAGAAATTGTGCTTACTTCTCTTGAAAGAAGGAAATCTCAGATGTTTCTACCAAAAGAGGCAGACCAGCCCTCTTCCATAAAATATGTGGATCTCTGAGATGGGCTAGATCATATATACCTCGGTGTTTCACTATATTTGGAAGTCATCAGGTAAGCTATGGACAAACATGTCATTGTGCTGAGATTGAACAATAACCTGAATGCATCCCAGATACATCAGGTTGCTGTTATGCTAGTGTGTGTGCAGCCTTCTGCATCTAGAGCTTCTTGGACAGAAAGCCAGAACCCTGACTTTGTCAGATAAAGTAATATGATCCAGTTGGTGGCTCATGACTCAGACTTAGCTTGTAAGATGGCTCATCTATTTGATCTTCTACCTCTGCCTTTGAAGTGATGGAGAACAGCTGTTTGAGTGCTGAACACCACCCAACTAGCTTCCCCTGCTGCTATCCCACCCTGTTGCTGGCAGTGGCTGGTAGAAGCCTCGGGGGGCAAAGCAACTCAGCCCAAAGTCCAAAGCTATGGGCTTTCCTGAATCCTCACAGTGTCTCCTTTGGCTGCATAGGCTGGGGTAAGGCATGTATTGAAGAGTTATTTCACTTGTTGGAGGTACTAATGCATTTGCCAGTGAGGAGCTGAGGGGCATCTAGGTTCTAGTCTCCAGGTCTGAATCACATTTACTTAATTGTTCAATAAGTCCATGCATTCCTAAGATACAAAATCAAGATTAGCCTTCCTACTTGATGAAGTGCTGGCAAGAGGAATTTTCTCCAAGTCACAGTCCTTTGCATCTTTGGGGGATGGAATTTACTGGACAGAATAAAGCAGACCTTTCTCTGCTTTCCTTGGGTGCTCAGGGCAGGATTGAGGGTGCTTTGACACAAGGTTTTCTTTAGAGAAATAAACTGTGAAACTGAAGAGAAAGGAAAAGTCCTTTCCTCAAAGCAGTAAGGGGTTTCTGGTCCTGATGGCTGAGGTATCGTGAGGAGCTTGTAGGTATCTAGGCATGGAGGCTCTAGCATTTTTAGATGTTAAGCTGTAAGCAGATGCTCTTTTGGTGATTAGAGACCCTGTGATGTGCAGTATGATTTTGTCCTGGTGCAATCCTGGGAAGTTTCATTGCATCTGTGATTTACTTCACTTGACATTTAGATGCTAATTTGGCTATGGCAGCTAACAGTGTTTTTCCTAAAGTTTGTGCCTCGTCTCCCTTCAGGAGGCAATAATCTCCACAAGCGAAAAGATTCCAGTTCCATTCCTGAGTGGTTCTTTTGTATTCATGCACATCATTGCCATTTTCAGTTTACACAATCTGAAGATTGCAAATAATTCAAGAGCAGATATGTGTGTGCTAACATCATCTCTGGTACAGGGGCAGAAACTTCCACGAGAGGCTGGGAACCAGCAGCTCTCAGTAAATCAGCTGTAACTCTAAGGCCAGCAGTCTCTGTCTGAGGAGCTGCATCTTCACTTTCCTGCAAACATGAAGTGGAGCCCCCAGCCAGCTGCTACTGTCATTCCCTGGAGCTGCTGAAATTCCATGTATGTATATTTATGGACTGAGATTTTCAGAGATGACAGAAGGAGGAGGGTGCACATTTCTTGATGACTGGCCACCCTAAGATATGTCTGACAGTCCTAGCCCATAATATAGTATCTGCTTTAGAATAAAAGGTGCAATGGAGAAGTCAGTGAGTTCAAACAGGACCCCCCCTTCTTTGCTGCAACAGGACTTTCAGAAACCTGATTGTACATTATGTAGTGAATGGCAGTGACTGCTTAATTCAATCAGTATTACCATAATTTTCCTTCTGACAAATAGTTTAATGTTGATCAATTAGATATCATCTAGCTGTGAAATTCTGTAGTCTGGTCTTTTGATGGGAGACTTGCCAAATTGTGGAGGCACCTAAAATGGTTTCTTAGAGCTAGTGAAGCTTTTTCTCATTAAGTGGAACTAGCACCTCTCTGCTTTGCCTCATATTGACTGCACTTAGTTTTTAATTTGCTATAAAGAATTTAGGGGAGTGTAACTTTGATGTTACTAGTGAGACCTTGAACATGTTTGTTTCCACAGTGAGGGCCTCTGCTCTGTTTATGCAGCAGTAGTCTGACCAAGCTCCTAGAGCCTTCATCTGTCCTTTGACTCAGTGGGGCAGTTTCTTTGGAAAAGCAGAATTGGGTCCATACATACCCCCAAGGGAAATAGCTGAACAATATTGTGAAGGACCCCTAGTCTAGTTTCTCTTTGGAAAGGGGAAGGAATTAATCTTTATTCAGACAGCTGGGGTATTGTCCAGTGAACAATACAGTTAGTTGCATTGACATGTAAATGAGTGTTACAGCAACTCAGTAAAAACCTAAAACAGAATAGATGAGCATTGCTGCTCTCTAACACATGTACATTTGTGGTGCAAACAAACTAGCTGCATAAATATACTGGGGAAAAATTGATAGTAAGAACTTCAGTATGACTGTAATAATCAACTTGGTAACCTGAATTACAGCTGTCTGTAATGCTGGTACCTTGTTCCTATTAATACCTCTGTTACCAGATTAAAGCTAGCCTGGATTTCACTACACACATTACTCCAGTGTAGACAAACTGTTGGGGCATAACACTTTACTGCAGTAATTCATATGGTCATGATGATACACAAGCTTCCAATATTCTTCCAGCTGTTGCTTTCAAGTCTTGTGCAACAATCATCACTATCTCAGTGTTGCAGAAGTGAATGATGTAAAATTATTTTTTACAAAAAGTTTTAAATATAAATTATTTTACTGATACATTGTAACCTGTGTCCAAATCTGTTTAGCTCAGTGTGGAGGCAGAAATCTATGGGGCAAAAATGGATAAGATATTAAGAGAAGTCAGGAACCTGTTCTGCTGGATAAATTGTTTTGTGAAGCTACCTTTTGAAGATAAGGAAACATGAGAATAAAATAATTGCCAACTTTGTACAGCTGTCTCCTGGTAAATCAGAGGATGTTCTTTAATATATAGGATGCAGGACATGACAAATTAAAAAAAAACAAACATGAAGGGATGAGCACACAGATGGTATGAACTGGTATGAATGTATTACCTATGTAGGACCAAGCGTATTCACAAGGGCTGAAGATCTGTCACTACCTCAGAGACAAGTATTCTACTTAAAAAGAGGAGTCATAGAGAAGATGGCAAGCTGTTCTGACAAATGGACTTTCTTTCATCCATAGTCTGTGGTGAAGATGGTACAACTGTTCAGGGTTTTTCTATAAACTGTGGGAAACAATACAGTCCTTTTGAAGAGCAATTTATGATCATGTATTTAAATGCTGTGCTGTTATGCTCTCCATTAAGAGCAGAGTGAAAGTTGCATGTTCATCCCTAATGTTGCCAGTGTTGATGCAAACATTGGAGCATTCTGTCACCTTGTCTGGGCCGCATCTTTGTCCCACTAGAATTATCTGAATGCTACAACTGCTAGTCCAGGAATATACCTCAGGATATGCATTACCCACTGTACTTCATGAAAAACCTATCCTAAATCTGTCTTTCTCGTGCTTCTGAGTTTGTACTTTTGAAAAAATATAATGGTAATTGAATTTTATTGATTTATTTTTTTTTCTTAAATCCTCAGTGGCATCATTTATCTAATGCAGATGGTAGTTCCTTAGGGGGAAATAGGTGTGCACAGTGGTACAGGGGCAGCAATGCCCCACTGTTGTTGTGCTAAGTGGAAAATGGAACTGGATTTTCTGAAATATAGGGGAAGATGATTTATTTTATTTCCTTTATCACCTCCTCCTTCACACACTAAAGTTACAAGTTAACAGCCCAGCTGTCTAGAGGAAAAACTTTAAAGGAACGACAACAAAGCATGTCTTCTAGCAAGTTACTGTTTTCTGTTGTAGTTACTCAAACCCACCGTTCACTAGAAGAGGCAATCCTGCCTTTTGCCTTCCTTATTGCTGCCCATCCTCCCAACAGGTTTTTTGTCTGAACATGCACAAGTGCTTCTGAATCAGGTGAGGGAACTGATTCCACTGAGAACTAGCTGAGCAGTTCCTCAGTGGGTCTTGTGGTACAGCTACAGAAACATTAGTGTCAGTACAGGAGGAATGGGGAGGCACAAACTGCTCCAGGACAGTGACACTGTTCTCTCTTGGTGTCAGGACCACACTGGTGTTATCAAATGACAAATCTGAGATGCACTTTCCCAAGAGGCTCAAGGCAACCTGAGTATGTGTTAATATCAAAACAGGCAGTCTTTGTGCCCTCAACTTTTGTGTCTCCTCAGCTCTTCCAGCCCATACAGCTTTGTCAGGATCCAGTTCCATTTCCTTGTCTGACTGAAAACTAATCCACCAAAACCACAACCAAAATTTGACTGTGCCCAGCTGTCTCACTGGTCAGTCATACAATTGCTAATGGCAGCATAAAGAGAGCAGCAAGCTTTTGTGGCTACAGATAGGGAGAAGGCTGGACTGGAACTTTCTAGATTGAATAAGACTTCTTGTGAAATTGCTGCTTAAGAGAAATAAGCTAACAGTATTCTCTCATGGTAGAGAAAAGGCAGTTATTTTATGTGGCAAAGAAAAAGGGGAGTAATTCTTGAGGTGGTCTGGTTCCAAGGCTAATCCTAAGTGCTGCTCTAGATCTCGGTTATAAAACCCTCACTGACATCAGCTAAGAAAATAATGCTAAAATGCTGGCTAATGCAGTCCTGTTCACACTGTGTCACTGTAGCAGGAACACACTTTCTTCAGTTTCCCATTTCCCTCAGATCAGTGGGAAGAGCAGAGTAATCTGAAGTAGCCTGTGGGAACTAATAATTGCTTTTCTGCTATATTTAAGCTAGCACCTGGGCTTGTGAAGCACACAGAAGCTCTACACTTTCCGTTCTGAGGGGGAGGAAGCCTAGTTAGCTGGGAATTCCCACACACCAGCTCCTGTTTTCAGAGCTTAAGGGAACCGCCTCTTCTAAGTGTGGCTTGAATGACCCCTGGTGGAAGCTCAGATAACGAGGATTTTTTAGGAGTTCAGTCCCACCATGAGGCTTCAGTTGGCCAACCTTAGGCACCCAAGTTTGGGCAGTATGGCTACTAATGGAGATGGGTTTGTATTCAGGTGGAACTGAGCTGGATCTTTTAGCAACCTACGTGCCTTATGTTGCATCCTGCCTACTTAACATTCTTCATATCATAGTACCTGAGCCTAATGTGTGTGTGCACACTGCCATATTCCTTCTCTCTTCGTTCAGTCTCTTTCCTCTTACCTGCATATCTAAGGTGGAAAAGCTTTATCACAGTTGTTGTACCCTTATTTTTCCTCCTTAGTGAGAAAGCTCAGTAGCCTGTCTGTTGCATTGCTCTGTCTCTTCAGTGCCCTCCTGTCTTCCCTCTGAATTCTTTGTGAGTATCTCCATGCTGTCCTGGAGCTGTTCAGTTATGGTAAGGCAAGAGGCTGTGTCATATGTTACAAGGGTATTCCTCTAGATTTTCCCAGTGTGTATGCAAACCCCCACCACCATTTTCTGAAGCAGGAACTGGATTTTAGTGCATACTCTTCAGATTTCCCCTGCATGCTTGGTGCATATGGATCTGCTTAAGGAACTTTGGGCATCCAGTACCTTACAATCTTGGCTATGCAACATCCCTTTAGGTAACAGTGGAAAAACACCACAACCATCTATTGATAACCATCTATTTTTCTTGCCTTTTTTTTTTTTTTTTTTTGGCAGGCTGATTTGAACACCAATATTGAAGATGAATCCAGATCTTTCTATGGCGTTTCCAGCCAGTATGAGAGCCCAGAAAACATGGTCATTACCTGTTCCACCAAAGTGTGTTCCTTTGGAAAGCAGGTGGTAGAGAAAGTTGAGGTAGGGAGCAGACACTGGGTGCAAGGTTCTCTCTGGCTGCTCTTTTGCATCCTTTGTATTCTCAAGGCAAAATATATCCCATGCTTGTTGTCAAGGAGATGAATGCCATAGATAATAATTTCTGAGACATACAGGTGTAAGATTGCTCTAGCCTGCAACATGGTCTTGTCTCAGGGCTTCACTGAAGGTCTGGTATTGTTTGCTATTTTTTCCTTAAATCTCAGTTTCTGAAGACATGAATATGTAAGACTCTCAGCTCTGGCAATTCTCTGGGGTTTTTTGGGGAGCAAAACAAGCTAGTAAACCTGGACCCTTGTTTTGTATCTAGAAAGGTGAAAACAAACAGGCAATTAGGCAACACATCACTTCCATTCGTGTTCTTTGACAGATCACTGATAGACTATAGGCATCAATTAATAGATTACAACAATTAAGCTTATCTTAATGTTTGTACACTTACAGCTTAAGCCACAGTGGAGCTGCATAATTATGCATATATCTGGTATTGAAGAAATTGTTTATGATGTCACATTCCACTGCCAAGAGCTGCTCTGACCTGCATCCTGCTGCTCTTTCTCAAAGAGCCTTTAGATGCAGGAGTGGCACTGTGTGCAGAACACTAGGTGTTCCCATGCCAGTAGTCAGTTCAAGCTACATCCTTCCCCAAGACCCCTCTCCAGACATATTATAGACATGCCCCAAGTCAGGTTATGTATTTGCACGGTAGGATAGACAGGGCAAAGAAAGGTATCATGGTGCACTGGAAAGGAAACCAAACTCTGGGGGTGAAAGGAGGTGACAGACATTTAAGGGTTTGCTGTGAAGGGGTAGAATCCAACCTAAGCTTCTGTTCAAAGGAAGATGAAATATACAGGAGCTAAGATATGAATGTGAAAAAGAAAAAAAAAAATCCCTCTGTGTAACATTGGCCAGACCCTCTCCTAAGAGGAAGCAGATACAATATTCTCTCTCAGGTACCAGAAGGCTTTAGAGCTTTCCAGCTGTGAAGTACCCTGAGCCTATGATTACCATCATTACTAGGGGGCTTCCTAGTCCTGCTAAAGCAGTAGATTTTAACTTTTTCAGTTCATCCCACCTAATATTTTCCCACTAGACGTGCAGACCATAGTATAGGTCTGCTCTTCATAGTTACCTTTCACAGATCCTAGAAAGTTTGTTGCTTGTAAATTGGAACTCACTGTTCTAAAAAAAAGAACATTGGACTAGATGATCTTTTGAGGTCCTTTCCAACCCCTAGGATTCTGTGAACATGATCTGCAAAAATTAGAGGGATCAAGGAGACTAACCTGGATGTGAAGTACTGTAGAGGAATGTTGTAGAGGAATTTTTTGTAGAGGAATCAGCTCATTACTGCCAGTAAAAAGACTTGAAAATGCCATTTTGATTTTCTGTTGAGTCCCTTTATGTGATTAATGCTGCTAATGAAACAACATTAGGCCCACATGCCCCTTTGTGTTTTACATTGCAGACAGAGTACGCACGCTATGAAAACGGACACTATTCCTATCGCATTCACCGTTCCCCTCTCTGCGAATACATGATAAATTTCATTCACAAACTCAAGCACCTTCCTGAGAAGTACATGATGAACAGTGTGCTGGAGAACTTTACTATCTTACAGGTGGGACTTTAAACTGTTTTCGTTGGAGCTTGGAAACATGTAAGCCCCAGGCAGGAGTTCACTGTGGTGTGTCAAAGCAGGTTTCCTTTTACAGTTCAGCATCTAATTGAACTTGGTATCTTCCATATGTATTGCACCTTGAGACCATTTATGGAGCTTTAGAGGTAGGAACTCATGCAGAGAAGCAGCAGAAGAATTTGAGATACCTGAGTAAGAGAGAGAAAAAAAGAAAGATAAAGGAAGAAGAAAGATGCAAAAGTTAGTGAAGGAAATGCTCATTCCTCTTTTGGATTCCACTTTGAGGTCCTTTCTGTGTACTGGCCCTTTTTGCAAGATAAAAAACCCAAGCACACTGTTAAGTGACTATAAAATTCTTTGAAACTCTCTGAAGAGTTCTTCACTGACCAGGTAGGAAAAAAAAAAAAAAAGTTGCTTCCTCAGGACCATCCTGAACCTGGAATAAATATGGAGTCACATAAAGCAAGAGGCATGTTGAGTGAGGGAAGCTCTGTGACACCCTCATGAATGCCCTTTAGGTAGGGCAGTACTACAAGGGTACAGCACCTAGATTTGCATTATTGTCTATATTATACCAGGAGCCTTTTCAGGCTCGAATGCAGCCTAAATTTGGGAAGAGGACAAAGACAGCTTAAAAGGTGAATTTTCCTAATGGACCGAGTTCTGTACTTGCCTCTGCAAGATGTGTCACAGGTCTTTGCTGAGAAAACCTGAGGTTGGGTGAGTAGAAGAGATGTTAGAGACTGTATGAGAGACTGTAGATCAAGTGGCCTTTATTCCATCCTCTGGAGATCTTGTAGGACTTCAGACAATTCATTTCACTGCTCTGTGGCTCAGGCACCTCAGCTATGAAACGAGTTTAATAATGTCCTCACATTATCAACATCACACAAAGTTAATATTATACCTCACAAGGCTTTACTCTCTCATGTTTGTATGGAATTGTTAGGTATTTGGAAGAAAAGAGGAATATAAATGCTGAGAGTTTTTAGAGATGAGCAAAACCATGAAGGGGGCAGGGACAGAGAGATGGAAGGCCTGTGTGCTGTAAGCCGTATGAAGGAACACTGTAACTGCTTTCTCATTCCTCAGTCAGGCCAGTGCTTGCTATAATTTTTTATCAACAAAGCTGTCCTATAGTTACACTTCCTCTAGGGCTTTATGTTTTGAGTAATCATGTCCTTCCCTTACCTCCTGTCATGGAGAGGCATGTGGGTGCTGGCATAGCCTGTTGTGTATCACCTTGCAGTCTTGCTCCCAGAGCAACAGGCAGAGCATTTTCTAGCCCCCACTCCCCTGCTTAGTGCAAGGCATACTGCTGGTCCTCAGTCCTCACTACCAATGGTTCAAGCCTCCAGCTGGTATGTTTTTCTTCTCTAGTTGAACAGGTAGCTACTGCTGATAAAAGTGTATCTCCTCCAGCAGGAGAGAACCACTTGAAGCTTTAGCCACGGCGTAAACTCAGATGACAAGAATGTGCAAAGTTGTGCAATGACAGAGAGAGGGAAGCTGAGCTAGGAGCTCTGGGTGCAATATTTCACTTGTCCCTGCCATGCAGTGTAGGCAGTGTGTGCTGCTGAAACTAGGACAGTGCTGTGCCATCACCATGTTTCTGACACTCAGTCATATTGCAGAGAAGCTAAGGTTCCTGAGGGACCATAGAGAAAGGAATGGAAAAAAATGAGCTTCTGTAAGAAGGTATGAGTGTAGCAGGCATCCTTCTCCTGACATCTACAGTGTGTGAATGGGAGATGTAAAAGAATCAGATCTGTAAGTCTCCTGTAAAGTGAGTTGTACTCAGTAATCCCCACGGTCTGTGTCTACCAGACAAGTGGGAGCAGAAGGGAAGGAACTGTTAATGGCTGTGACCATAGACTGGGGGCCAAGCTGTGGATCATTCATGTGCTTCTCTGTTCTCTGCCTATTACTGACTTTTTGTTCTTTGTTAAATGTGTTTTAATATGTAAGCAGCAAAACAGTTGCCATCTCAGTGTCTTCTTCTTTTCTGTCTAGGTTGTGACAAACAGAGACACACAGGAGACCTTGCTGTGCATAGCGTATGTTTTTGAGGTGTCAACTAGTGATCATGGTGCCCAACATCACATCTACCGTCTGGTGAAGGACTAGAAACTCTCTGTCCTGAATCATCCATGGGATGCATGTCTAAGAAAAAAGCCCATGCTTGAACAACCCTTGCCCCCTTATATCAAACTGAAAAATAAACTGCAGATACTGTGTATTTTCAGAAAAAAGCACTTCTGAGCTGTCTTGTGATTGACAGGGTCAAATAAGTCTGTATCTCCAGGTTTGTCTGAATGGGGAAAAGACTTGGGAGTCAAAGAAACAGGCAAATAACTGCTTAAAGGTTTCACCACAAACAGCATCCTCTGCAATGTATTTCCCAAGGAGCACACACAGCACGTGGTCGTACATATAGAAAGACTGGTTTTTGCCTGAGCATACAGATTGGGCAATGGCAGCAGCTTCCACAAGTTTGACCACATATATGAACACAGGCTGAAAATGTTCATGCTACCTCTGGTCTGAGTGTGTGCACTCACATACATTAATTTGTAAGTCAACATATCACATGCATGTCACAGACATGCTTACAATACATAAATAGTAATTTATATGTCAGTTGTAGGCACATGCAAACATATAGAGATTGCACGTATCTGCCTCTCTCATTGTCCACCGTAGCAAGTGTGCAGTCACAGACTCCCTCAGCCTTCTACCTCTTAAAGGCTGGATACTCTTTCCTACTTTTTTGTGCATGATAGTGAGAGACCAACTTTTATTTTCCCTTTTAATCATAATGTCGTAATCATATAATGGTTTGGGTTGGAAGGGACCTTAAAGATCATCTAGGTCCAAACACCCTGCATGGGCAGGTTGCTCTGAGCCTCATCCAACCTGGCTTTGACTACATCCAGAAAGGGATGGGCAACTTGTTCCAGTATCTCAGCACCCTCATGAAGAATTTCCTTCTAATGTCTAACCTAAATCTCCCCTCTTCCAGTTTTAATAAATTACCTCTCATTGTCTCACTACAAGCCCACACTAACCCTAACGCTCACCATAAACTAATCCTAACCCTAACCCTACCCTAATCCTAATCATAACGCTAACCCTAACGCTAACCCTAACCCTAACCCTAACCCTAACCCGTAACCCTAGCCGTAACCTTAAACGTAACCCTAAACCTAACCCTATCCCTAACCCGAACCCTGACCCGAACCCTGACCCTAACCCTAACCCTAACTCTAACCCGAACCCTAACCCTAACACTATCCCTAACCCTAACCCTAACCCTAACCGTAACCCTATCACTAAACCTAACCCTATCCCTAACCCTAACCCTAACCCTAACCGTAACCCTATCACTAAACCTAACCCTATCCCTAACCCTAACCCTAACCCTAACCGTAACCCTAACCCGAACCCTAACCCTAGCCCTAACCCTATCCCTAACCCGAACCCTAACCCGAACCCTAACCCTAACCCTAACCCCTAAAACCCTAACCCTATCCCTAACCGTAACCCTATCTCTAACCCTAACCCTATCCCTAACCCTAACCCTAACCGTAACCCTTACGCTAACCCTAACCCTAACCGTAACCCTAACCCTATCCCTAACCGTAAACCTAAGCCTAAACCTGAACTCTAACCCTAATGTCTAACCCTAACCTTATTCCTAATCCAAAACCTAACCCTAAACCTAACATCTAACCCTAAACCTAACATCTAACCCTAACATTAATTCTATCCTATAATCTTAACCCTTATTAAACATAAACCTAACCCTAGCCTCTATCCCTAACCCTAAAACTAACCCTTAACACTAACCTGTAACCCTAACCCTAACTCTAAACCTAAGTAACTCTAACCCTAACACTAAACCTAACTAACTCTAACCCTCACACTAACCCTAACTGTATCCATGACCCTAAACCTAACCCTAACCCTGACTCTAACCCTAAGGCCCAACAGGTCTCTTACTTGTCCAGCTAGACCTGGGCAGACTGGGCTTCTCTAATTCTGCAACTTTAAATGTGTCTCCCTTCCAAAACTGATAATCAGGAGAAGAGTCCAACCCCCACCTCATTCCTTTCAGGTAGTCATAGAGACCAATAAGGTCTCCCCTCAGCCGACTTTTCTCCTGACTGAACAACCCCAGTTTCCTCAGACACTCATCAAAAGCCTTGTTCCACGTTATTTTTGTGCCACATAAATTTCAGTACATGAAATTATTTGCAAGTGCTCGATTGAAATGTTAGTTCCTGAAGTTGTTGAAACAGAAATTTTCCTCTACCTCATTTTTTTTTTTCCCATGAAATACAATTACAGAAAATTATTTTGATCTGCAAAATATTTCTGCTTCAGTGAACATCACATTTGCTAATTTCAGAACCTGTTAGCTCTATCTGCTCTTTGAACTAACCTACTGGATGACCAGTCCTGGTACAAACAGGTGAATGGAGCCACCTTGCACATCACCCACCCTGTAACATCTTCAGAAATCCTATTTTCCCTGCAGACTTCTCAGTAGATCCTGAGGCCCCTACAGAACTAGTTTTTACATAGAAAATGTTAATCATATCCATAAATTATCAAACAGGCACTACCTATTTGATACAGAACTTTTATGCCACACTCTTGCTAATTGCCATTGCCCCAAATTCACCGTTTGCTTTAAAATCATGACATTTTTAGAACAAAGATGAATTTTAGCTGTACTGATTCTTTCAGTATTTAAGCCTTAAACAGTCCGTTTCAAGAGATTTTCTGCAGCCAGCACAGAGTGAGCACAGGAAGTAGGCAAAAATAAATTAAATCACAGATTTTCAAGTTATGACAGGACTCCAGAAACTGGGATTGGAACAGATTGCAAAAGAACCCTGCAAGATTCAGAAGACAGAGCCGGATGCCTGAGCTGCCCACACAGAGCTTGTAAGGGATTAGTCCCTGAAGGAGGGAAGATCACAGGTCGTGACGAAGGACGTTGACCTATGCCCACTGGTGGGAAACAGCAGGATAAGATGGGGTGCAAACCCGTGCTCCAAGGAGGCCAAGATGCCAAACTGATGCTGAAGCAGGATGTCTCCCCTCATGTGGGATCTGCAGGGACAACTTCCCCTAAAGTCAAGGATATAAAACAGCCCCATAAAATAGCTCCCATGTCACACCCTCACACAGGCATCTCGTGTCCTACCCACCTTATAAAACCAGCACGTTCTCTGGAAAAGAAACTCATCTGCTATTCAAAGCAGCTACCCAGAATCAGCAAATACTTGAAAGCATTGATATCTTTTTTTTTACCTCTGTTTCTCATTCCAAGAGGAGAGGTGGCAACAATTCCAGCTGTTTGCATATGATGCTGGATAAAATATATTAATCAATCCTTGTGATCCATGAGTACATAACAGTAAAAGCCCTACAGGATCCCAAAGAAAGAAAGGAATGAATAATTCTGCATCCACTCTACAGGTTATACAACACTCATTAAATAATACCTTGAGCTGCACATGAGTGAGGAGGGTGACAGGGACCACTGAAAAACAGCTCATTTGCTGAAAAAAAGTAAGGATCCTGTGGGAAGAGGAATATGTAATAATCTAAGAATGATAGAATTATCCCTAGAGGCCTGAATGTCAGGCTTTCAAGTAACCTCATTCCTAGTATTTCTTGACTTTTCCTTGCTTCCTTCCACCCCCTTCTGACAAGTGTCTCCACCCTGGATGTTTCAGTCCCTGGCATAGCACATGCTCCTTAGCTGTTCTCTGCTTCCTGCTTTTGTTATGACTTGGGCAGCGGGAGGCACATGGAAGAGCACTGACAAGATAGTCTTCTCTCTCCAAACAGAGACTGGTGCCACAGTGACCTGAAAAAATTGCAAGGGTGACCCACACGGCTGTCCCCAGCCAGGGTGTCCCACGGTGCTTGTGCAGGAGTGACAGACAAGGGATTCAAGCAGCAGGCAAGAGCTGAAGCGTGCACGGTGCACCTCCAGATGGCACCTACTGATCATTTCTCTACCGAACATGTGCTAAAGATTTTTTTTCAGAAGTTCATTACTTGGTGAAATTTGATTGCTAGTAGTTTTGAGGGGTGCTTTTTGTTCTCCCTCAAACAGGAACAGTAAAGCTAATACCTCTCTCACAGCTAAATTCGACTTTCCATTCAGAAACTCCTAGTCACTGTAACTTAGAAAGCCAAGTCCTAAAACAAATTCAAATGAGGGAAAACAAAGTATTATTTTCCTCATTTCATTGTCAGGATTGAGTATCTGTTGCTGAACTTTTCCAACAAGAAGCATTAATTTCAGTCCAAGCTATTGCAGTTTGGCCAAGTTATGAGCAACTGAGTGTCTCAGATTGGTATTTCCACCACCTGCAGTGTCAGAAGGATGTGGTTGATGTGCTAGGGATTTATTGATTAGGAAAAAGAAGCATCAAAATACTTTTTAGACATTTCTAGAAATTTCTAGGTTCTTAAAGAAAATCTTCTGCAAACAGTGTTCCTTCTGGGGATGATATTCAGGGCATGGGGACCAAGGTGGTGTTCTCCTCAACCCCGCTAATGAGGGGAAAGGATGCGAGAAGGAAGAGGAGACAACTGTATGTCATCTGGTTGAGAAGCTGGTGTCAGGGAGAGAGATCTGGTTTCTGTGACCACAGGATTTTGTTTGAGGACCAGATCTGCTTGAGAGAGATGGGATCCACTAAGCAGGATGGCATCCTTTCCAGCAGGATGGCTGACCTAATCAGCAGAGTGACGTGGCCTGGGTTTAATAACCCAGGTAGGCTAGAACTGGACCCCCTTGCTTTCTAAGCTCCTGCTGCAACAGAGGAGCCTGGTGCAGCTGGATCCAGTCCTGCACGTGTCACAACTCAGACTGGGCAGCCCAGGGAGATGAGGACTGAACCCCCTTGCTTTCTAGACTTCCTTCAGAGAGGAGCTGAAGTGTGGCTGGGCCCAAAATCCTTCTCTCAGACCTGGTCTTTTCCCAGAGAGAGCTGACAGTCTGAGCAAAAGCTCAACCGTCCAATGCCCCTTGATCAGCTTCAGGTGCAGCGACACACAAGGTCTGTCTATAACAAATAGCACATTTATTACACTAGTAGGAGTTAATACTGAACAACCTAAACAAAACCACCCACATATATATATATTAAGTAAGGAAAGGGGGATGAGAAGAAAGTGTGTGTGGGGGAGGAGACAAGAGAGAGAGAGAGAGACACTGAGGACAGGAAATCACTGGTCCTGGATCCAGCGCTGTTGGTCCAGCCAACTGGGGAGGGTCGGTGTCGATAGTTGGTGTCCGTGAAACTCCCAAAATCCCACCATTGCAGCCCCCTATTTTATAGGCCTAGAACTTGATTTCACAATGAGTCCGTGTGATTGAGCCATACATGTGTGAGCAGCTGAAGTGGACCTACCCCCTCCACTTCTTGATCACTGCTGTTATCTCAATCATTGTAGTTTTCTAGATCATTGTCATTATTTCACCTCTGCAGGCCTGAGGCTGTATTCAGGCCATCACTGCAGTCTCCATCCTCCCAGGCAGGCCTTTTGGGATGCATATGGCACTTTGTTCCAAGGGCTACAATGGGGTTTCAACAGCATTTCCCAAAGTAGGTCCTGAGGGCTGGTCCCTCCCAACTAGGAATGATGTAGATGGGGAGGCACCAACAGCCCTGTGAAGGGTTGATGCACAGTGCTGATGAGTAAAGTGGGCTGGGCAGATGTGAACAAAAGGGGACAAAACCCCAACAAATTAAGGCTTAAGCCAAATTCAAACATTTGCATTTAAGCAAGGAAGTGCTGACAAGGCAATGTTAGGAAGGACAGGGACAGGCCAAGAAGACCTAGAGTTGACCACTAGGTGAGAGAGCAGCTGCAGTGCCTGGAGCTCTGCCTGTGGATGGATGAGTCAACAGAAAGATGAGAGCAACACAGGGACTTAAGAGCAGACCAGTAGGGCTGACATTGTAATGACTACCTAACCAAGAAGAACAAGCAGGTGAGGCCCTGTACAGACAAATAGGAGCAGCCTCACATTCCCAGGCCCTGTCTTCATGGATGACTTTAGTCCTGGAGAGATCAATGACAACTTCCTGGCCCAAGTGATAGAGGAGCCAACGGGGATAGGTGCTCTGCTGGACTGCATACCCATGGAAAAGGATGGGCTCACTAGAGATGTGAAGGTTGAAAGCAGCCTTTTCCACTGTGAGCATGAGATGGAGGAGGGAGCAGGGCAAAATGCAAGCTCACAACCTTGGAAAGGCACCAGACTTTGGCCTCTTCAAAGATTTGCTGAGAAGACTCCGACAGGATAAGGCTCTGGAGGCATGATGGGCCCAAGAAAGCTGGTTGATATTCAGCAATCACATCCTCCAAGCTCAAGAGCTGTCATCTCAACAGGCAGGAAGTCAGGCAAGAATGTGTGGATAAACTCGGGGCTCCTGGCCCACGAAAAGGAAGGCCCCCTCAAACTCAAAAAGCAAGCATATATAGGGTGGAGGCAAGGATGCATCATGTGGGAGGAGTACACAGACACTGTTCAAGCATGCAGGCATGATGTTAGGAAAGCCAAAGCTGGAATTGAATGTGGTGAGTGGTGTCAAAGGCAACAAGGAGGGCTTCTGCAAGTACCTGAGCGACAAAAGACAAGGAAAAATGTGGTCCCACTGATGAATGAGACAAGGGACTTTGTGACACAGAATATGGAAAAGGCTGAGGTGCTGAATCCACCTTTGCCTCAGTCTTTAATAGCAAGACTGGCCTCCAGGAATCCCATAGACCAGAGGAAAGGCTGGAGCAAGAAAAATGTAGCCTTGGTGGAAGTGGGTCAGGTCAGGAAATGTTTAGGCAGACTAGACATAGGTAAGTCCATGGGCCTGATGGAATGTGCCCATGAGTGCTGAGGGAACTGGCAGATGTCATTGTACAGCAGTTCTTGGTACCCTTTGATTGATCATGACGACTGGAAGAAGTGCCTGAGGATTTGGAAGAGAGGAAATGTCACTCCTATCTTCAGTAAGGGTGGGAAGGATGGCTTAGGGAACAGTCAGCCTCACCTTGATGTGTGAGAAGGTGATGGAGCAACTAATCCTGGAAAACATTTTCAGAGACATGAAGGACAAGAAGGTGATTGAGAGTAGCCAGCATGGATTCACCAAAAGGAAATAATGCTTGACCAACCTGCTAAACTTCTGTAACGAAAATACTATCTTGGTGGATAAGGGCAAAACAGTAGATACTGTCTGCCTGGCCTTTAATAAGACTTTTAACACTGTCTTCCATAAGATCATCACAAAGGAGCTCTAAAGTGTGGGCTGGATGAGCTGACAGTGAGGTGGTTTGAAAACTGGCTCAAAAGGTGGACCCAGAGGTGATCAGTGGCACGGAGTCAGTCTAGTTGGAGGGCAGTAACTAGTGCTTTACCTCAGAGATTGGTACTGTGTCCAATCCTGTTCAACGTCTTAATTAGTGACCTGGATGACGGGGCAGTGTACCCTCAGCAAATCTGCCAATGACACAGAACTGGGAGAAGTGGCCGATAATCCAGAGGGTCCATCTAGAGGGACCCTGACAGGCTGGAGAAATGGGATGACTGGAGCCTCTTGAAGCTCAGCAAGTGTGAAGCCCTGCATCTAGGGAGGAGCAGCTTCAGAAACCAGTACATGCTGGAGACTCCTTTGGAAAGTGGCTTTGCAGACAACTAACTGGGGTTCTGGTGGACACCAGGTTGAACATAAGCTACCAGTGTGCTCTGGCTGCAAAGAAGACTAATGGTATCTTGGGCTGCATTAGGAGGACTGTTGCCAGCAGTTAACTCCTCCACACTGGTGAGGTCATACCAGTGATGCAGTATTGTTCTAAATTTTATAAAATAGTTATTTACACTGAAAGTATCTTGGGCTGCATTAGGAGGACTGTTGCCAGCAGTTAACTCCTCCACACTGGTGAGGTCATACCAGTGATTCAGTATTGTTCTAAATTTTATAAAATAGTTATTTACACTGAAAGTCGGGGTTTTTTTATT
>NW_009954317.1:171477-180520 GCF_000747805.2 Chaetura pelagica | reverse complement strand
AGCCTGGGGCAGCTCGGGGCGGGCGGGGGGCGCCGCTGAAGTTCAGCCATGTTGGGGGACTTGCCGGCACCTGCCGCCCACCCCTGCCCGGCACCGGCATCCCCGGCTGTGCCCTGCCCTCCCCCTTAGCCGTAAGGTCTTCGCACAGCTTTTGCGTTTGTAAAAAAAAAATAAAAATACAGCTTTAATTACGCCTGTAGGATTAATGGGCTTTTAATACCTGCTTTATCAGTGAAGAGGCACGGGTTTATCGGTGAAATGCCGAGTTGCTGTCTGTGTGCTCGAATCCAGGGCATCGCTAGCGTTTCTGTGTTGCGATTCAACAGGATCAACCTGTTGAAGGGGACGAGGTTTCAAACTGTGGTGGAAATAGGGATGTGCTGTTTAGAACTTTGGTAAGTTGTTAAAGGCAAAGCTGAGGCTGCCTGCCAGGGCAGTGTCCTGAACTTCACCGAGGAAAGACTGAGGTCTTACTGCAGCACATAGCAGAGCCAGGTAGAAGATTTCTCTGGAGCTCTGATTCTAGCAGAACAGAAGTTTGAGGTGCAGTTTACGTGGTTTTCCCCAGTTCTGTCATCAGATTCCTCAGTTATAAGTCAAGGTACATCCACATCTGTTGGTACATCTGGCTGCTTCTTGCCTTAACACTGCTTCCTTAATTCTTGGCAACATTTTTTCCTCATTTACCTCTAGCTATTGCTTGGGGGGAGGGAACTGTAGGCACAAGAGCATTTCCTAGTCTAATAGGAAAAATAAAACCACCATGGTGATGGTTTTGCACGCTGGATTTATTGCCAGGTAAGATTTTTAGCAGGAGTTGTGAGGAAAGTTATAATTGAATTGCTAATTGAAGATGGGCTTATGTTTACCTCAGATGTCCCTATTAATGGTATTTCATTATGCTCATGTAAGTCTCCACTTACAGAGATCTCATTAGAAGCAAGGTCTGATGCCCAGGGCATCCATAGGAATAAGGATAAAGGTTATTTAACTTTCTTTTTTGTCTTGGTCACAGGGACCTTTGCCTTTCCTTTGCCTTTCCTTGTTAAAACTAATGGAAGGGCCATTTTGGCATAGGTGGGAGTGGCTGATGATTGTTTCCTCTCGTATCATCAGAGTACTGCATCTTGAAAAAATACTTGGGCTTTGACTTGCTGGAGGGATAGGCATCACCACGTCACCTGCTTTTTCTGACTGTCAGTAAAATTAGTTATGGTTTCCTCTGGGCTTATCCTTCTCCTTGCCTGATGCCCCTGTTATGACAGCTTAGGCTTAACAAATGGTTGCGCTATGGCCATGCGGATTTTTGATGTGTTAGGTGTGATCCCATTTTGTCCGATGTGTTTCCTCCAAGGTAATACTTAGAGGAGGCTGGAAGACTTGTGTGGGTAGGGAATTATGCTTCCCCAGTACACTGTCTCAAGGATTGTACAGAAGAGTCCTGCCTAGTCTCTTGCAGCTTCTGCAAGAGCAGCAGTGTTGCTTTGAAGCTGTGTTTGTGGACTTGGATTTCTCAGCATCCATCTGGTCATGTAGAGTGTTTTGACTACCTCTCACCATCTTTCTGACTCCTATAAGGGTTTTTTCAGGCTTCCTGTGCTTCTCACCCTCTTCCTAATCTGATGGAAATAGGCCAATAGATTCAATAGCTGTTTTGTGGGGGAGGGAAAGTGCAATGGTGGGGGAGTCAGTATTAGCCTTGTTTCTTAAAGCAGGCTAAAACCTGCATGTGCCATTGGCACCTGTTTGTGTGCTTCACCTCACCCCCCTCTGCTTTCCTTCCCTCTTCTATTTCTCTTAGTGCAGTAACCTGTTGCATGTAGGCAGTGCCTTCGTGGTAGGAGTAAGTGTTTTACCTAGTAATGTCTCCATGAAAGCACAACTATAAATGTTGATGCTGAAGCCTGTTATTGTTACTGAATCTGCTAGGCAATGACACTTAGGGGTTTTATCTCTGTAAACGAAAAGTCTGGCATAAGTAGAGACTTTTTCTCTAATAACTGTGTCAATCTTAACATTGTCTTGCTTCTTCTAAATACAAGCTAAAAAAATTGAATTAAAGAAGACTAAAACCTTACCTTCTAAAGGTGCAATGAGAAAAGGTCTGTTAATACTTTCAATAACAGCAACAGTACTACAACGGACTGCTGTCAGCAAACACTCCTACTTTAGCTCTGTATTCAGGGGAAGAAAAAGAGGTTGCTCTTACTTGTCAGGAGGATATGTAAGAATGGCAAGACTGTGTGAGACCAAAGGTCTGGCTACCCCTGTCATCTCCTGGTGGATGTTTAGGGAAGAATGGAGGTGAAGATAACGATTTGCATTGTGGTGGTGTTGCCTCTAGCAGACTGACTTGGGCTTCTGAACTAGAGTTTGTAAACTATTTTCCAGTTGCCTCTTCCATTTCTGCATTTCCCCCCTGCTCCTCAAACATAAGCAGTTTTTAACAAGCAGTCATCTGTAGGTTACCAGACACTTTAAAAATAAGTACTACAGATTGCTTAGATAGTTGTGGTTGTGCAGTGTAGCAAGTAACATCTTTTTCAGTCTGCAGCCCCGAATCCTCCCTTTCCTACAAGTTAGAAAAGTACAGGTTTGTGGTCTCAACCCAGCTGTTGAGAGGGAAGGAGTGGTTGAACTACCTCCATCACTGTGGAGTTCCTCCCACACATTCCTATATGTTGGAGGAACAGGTTTTGCCAGATCTTGTAAGACACTGTAGTATGGCTTCTCAGTAAGATGCTGGTTTTTGGTGTTGTGTGGCATAGGAGCTTGTTTTGACCCTAGAAGTCTTGGAACATAAAGTTGGTTGGTTTGTAACCTGTAAATCATAGATGATCTCTGGAAGTTGGAATATTAAAGGAATAACATCCTGTGATGTCTTGTTTGGTTACAGTGGTGTTGACAGTGCAGGAAAGAGCCTGTCCAAATTAAAGGTGTCCTGCCTTTCCACTTGAGAGCTGTGTGGTGTTTGACACTACTTCCTTGGCTTGTTCTGGTTTCCAAAGAATAAAGGGAGGACAAGTCTGAGTGAAAATGAGAATTTTTAAACAACTTTCTTCATCTGTGTTTTATGTTTAGCTACTAAGCTAATGAGAACTGATGAATGGCAGTGGGCTTTTCAGCTTTGACCCATTTCTGGGGTAGAAAATAAGAGATGGAATAGATGGCCAATTCTTAAAGAGGGCTTGGACTTCATTCTGTATCCTGTGTGATAAACTCTTAGTTAAAGCACCACTTAAGTAGTAGCACTTTACACTGCTACTACTACAAAATGAAGTGGAGATGAAAAAGGGACCAGAGTAGCTCTGATTGGACATCACATGCAACTAAAGTATTTTTGTAACATTCTTCTACTTATGCTTTAAAGTAACTTCTTAAACTTTTTCTTTCTAGCCACGAAAGTTCTTGGCACAGTCAAGTGGTTTAATGTCCGAAATGGATATGGCTTTATCAACAGGTATGTTAAACTTATGATAGTCATATTTATACTGCACTAAAACACATTGTACTGATAATATGCCATGCATTAGTAATTGGAACAGAGGCTGGAGGGCCTGACTACAGGTTCATGCAACTGATGGCCAGATTTGGCCAGGCATTCGGTAAAAACCAACATAATCTCAGGGGGACTTTCCCTGCATGCCCTCTCTATCAAAGGTTGTGTGTATGAAGAGGAAACAGAGTGAAACTTGCTACAAACTTGTTTCTCATACTTACTCATGCTATACATTTAATGAGATTTATGTTATTTTATGAGTGCCTGGCTTTTTTTAAAGGTGGGAGTAAGGTCAGTGGGGGAAATACTTCTGGATAAAAATTCAAGTGTTAACTGATCGGGCAAAATACCTAAATACATATAGAGATTCTCCAATATAATGCAATTGAAGATATTCCAGGCCTAGGTTCCCAGAAATTCTCTCTTTGTATCTTTTTTTTTTCTTTCTCCTGTGAATATAAACAAACTTCGGAATGGCATTGATAAGCCAAATAGCTGTAAGATATTGATAACACTCCAATCTTAGGTGCATAAGACCATGCTTCCAAGTTATTAAGGGGAAACTCTGGCTTTTAAAGCTGTGGGGGTTGAGAGGCTTAACTGTCTTGTTTTACTTTATTAAAAACAAAGTTCCAGCATGACAACTGCTTGTCTTGCAAAAGACATACCTGGCAAGCTGTTTTGTCTGCAAGTCCTTAAACTGTTGCACAGCAGGTAGATTTGGGTAAGCTGGACACTAGAAAGAGGTAGAATAGCCCCATTTCGTGGACCTGAAGCCATTTCTGGTACACTATTAATCTCAGTCTCTGGAGACTGTCGAGTGTTAGGTAAGATGAGAAGAAAGGCTTGAATTAGGAAGTGCTCTTAGTCTTTCATAGCACTTGATGTGAGAACCTTCAGATGGGTATAGCATAACAACTTGCTAGTTTTCTTTCTAAACTGAAGTCTACTGTTACTTCAGTTCAGCACGAGTTTTGTATTATGCATTATATTCACAAACACTCTGATCTATCTCTTCCTTCTGCAGCGAAGGAATTGAGTGAACACATGGCATAGTCTAGGCTCTGTCTATTGTATGGGAGCACAGAATCCAGGTCTCAGACCAGCCTTTGTGTTTTGCATGCGGAAGCCTGAACTGGCTGGCCTCATCCAGTCTCATGTTCATGTCTGGGTCCCCCTCCAGTGGACTCTGCTAACACCTCTTGTGCCTGGTTGCTTTGAGTTTCACTGAAAGGAGAGCCCTGTTAACAGCTGTGGCCAGTACTGTTGATAGTCTTGCTTGACCTCTGGGATAACAGCTCAGGTTGCAGCTCCTGTGGAAGTATTTTTCTTTGGGTTGGATACTGAAAGGCAAGCAGTCTGGTCATTAACTCAGCTTCATGTCAAAACAAAATATTGAACATTTGCCAGAAGATTACAGAGTACCTTCCCCTATCCCCTCACCCTTTTGAAGGGTGGAGAGTCCTTTCTGCTGTCAAGCATATGATCCTGGAAATTCAGAGCAGGATCTTGGTACACTTACAGAGAAGGTATGGAATCCAGGGCATGTACTGCAGACTGGGGAAAGAAGAGTTTCACTTGTGAAGTCAGGGTTTTCTATTTAAGTCTCTTAGCCTAATCTCTTATGACTTCTCACTTTCTTTTCACAGAAATGATACCAAAGAAGATGTGTTTGTTCATCAGGTAAGACAGCAGTAATTGTACATAGAGATGTGCACAATGATAGGTTTCCAATGCAACTTTCTGAAACAGCCATCCATGCTTGTTCTGGCTTTTCCCTAGAATATCTATTGCAAATACTTTGACTGTATGTTGAAATTTTTGAGGAGGAATGTTAGGGTATGTTTTCCCTTTCTCTGGAGTTAGAACTGGAGGGATAGGTATTGCAACCCTTCATGTTTTCTTCTGTCTGCTCTGATTTTGAACACTAAAGGTTTTTTTCAGGTTTTTGGTATGGTTTTGCTCTCTTCTTCCCCTGGGGAGATGACTCCTCCTCTTGCTACTTGTTGTCTATCCCTCTCCCCCTTCCACTTCCTCATGCTTGCTTTTGTCTTTTGCTTCTTCCTACCCTCTTCATTTGCAGGTCTGTTCTGTCTGCCCTCCCTGGTATTGGAGAGAAAGTGATCTAGTCTGGCTCTTGACCAGCCTGGGTTGCCATCAGCTGTTGCTGCACGAGGCATCTGCTCTTAGGAAGAAGAGGAGGAAGGCTCTGTACCAAGTGTGCCCAAGCAGAGAGCGGTTGCCAAGTGACTTGTCATTGGTTAGCTTTCATTGAACTGTCAGTAGGCTGTTCTAAGTTTATATTGTGACTCTCGGGTCTCAGGCAATAAATGGGAAGACTGAGGATGCTGTCTTCATGCTGATGTAAACTGATTGGTTGGCTTAATCTGGTTTTGCATCTTCAGAGACTTTTACTTCACCAGAAAAGGAAATACTGCCCCTGAACCTTGTTCCATATGAAATGTTTACAGGCCCACATGAGCTTTCTGTTCTGGCCTAAATTGCAGTATTTCCACCAAATAGAACCAGGAAGCTTGCATTCAGTCACTGAGAACTAGGATATGTGCATATGTAGGTATGTTAAACATGCTGGTCAACACTGAGAGTTAGTTTCAGTTTTTGTGGCATAATGATTAAATAGCTTGTGGTAACTGGTTCTCTATAGTCGGATTATCCAAGATGAAGATGGAGGGGAATAAGTCTCATGCCTATAATGAGTGAAAGTGATGTTGGGATGTCTGTCTAGTACACATTCCCTGTTCAACTGAGAGTGAGAGCAAGAGCTCTCAATACTTTTACTAATTTATAATGGTCTTTCTTCCTTAATAACAGTGTGCTGTGTGCATGCTGATGCAGATACTGCATCTGCAGCTCAAGGGGAGTGTGTCCAGAGGAGGATGGAAGGAATTCTAGTACCAGAAACATGTCTTGCATAGGCAGCACTTTAAAACTTCCTTGAAGGCAAACAAGGTCTCCTTGAGACCTCTGGGAATATACCCTGGAAGATGGTTGTATGGTGACAGAGATAAGCAGCCTAACACTGATCCTTGTGGGAAGGCTGTCTCTGGAGGCCCACAGCAAGCTAGTATTATCTGTGCTGCTTTTCCTCTCCTTCACCTGTATAGATTATTCACCTAAAGGTAAACCGGAGGGGTAGGATTTTTTTTCCCATCTTCTGTGGCTTAAATCCTCTCTCATCACTGGCTTGATGTTTCAGAAATACCACACGATGTGTAAGCGTGCATCTGATTAGCCCTCTGGGTGGGCTGTGCAGGGCAGAGTAGAGGCTTCCAGCTCTGGCTGCAGTTGGGTGTTCCTTAGCTCCTCCATCTCGAGCTGTTCTGTACGTGACCGCCGGCTGCTGGAGCTGCAGCCGGAGCGCTTGGCTCGCAGGGCCAGCGGATGAGGCCCACCCCGCCGGGGAGGCAAATCTGTGGCATAAACAAACATCCTGCTGCGAGCTCCCCCTCCGGTTCTGCCCCTCCTCCCTGCGCCGGTGCTGGGAGGGGCTGGATTACATGCCTAATCCCTTCAGCAGCAGGCTGACCTAGTTGAATAGATTCAGCCGCCTCCCTGCCTTCTGAACTCATATGCGGTGGGGAGGGAACAGGCCGATCTCATGATGGGAATGGGGGTTAACTTAGCTCGGTGTCTGGCTATTGGATGCTATTTATAAATCTAGTACAGATTAAAATGCTTTTCTCTTTAGGGCATGCATGGCTTGCTTGCGAATTAACCCTTTGTTTTACAGGAGACCCAAGCATTGTTTTGGGAAAGTAGTTCTTCACCTGCTTGAT
The DNA here is from genome assembly GCF_000747805.2 of Chaetura pelagica. NCBI lineage: Eukaryota > Metazoa > Chordata > Aves > Apodiformes > Apodidae > Chaetura > Chaetura pelagica. The sequence goes on along the minus strand of NW_009954317.1, from coordinate 173,224 downwards.
TTTTGCCTGCATCCTTGTCTAGTTGAGGTTGGTTTGTGCAAGGTGCTGTCTAGGGCACTGTGTCAGTAAGAGGTGGTGTGAGCAATACCAATCGATCTGACTTGTGGGGTGGAGTGTGACTGGAGGGGGGGAAGGTCTTGCAATTTAACATTGTTAAAAGTGTCAGTAACCAGAGGAGTCCAAATCAGTTAGGTATAGTTTGAATCAACAAACAGTGAGGAGGAGTTAATCTCTTCTGCTGCACAGGTCTTTCTTTTTCTTCACTTAATTGGATAGTATTCATTGTGCATAGCCTGGTGTCTGTGCACCAGTAACTAGTGCAACACATTTTGGCTATTGCTGTGACACAGGTTGAAAGTGCACACGATGTGATACCATGAGGATATGGAAAGAACTCTTCTAAACAAAATACTGAACTAGCTCTGAAGACTCTTACAATTTAGGGTCACAAGTAAAGCTGTGAGGCTTCTCTAGCTAAGTTATCTAGTGGTAGAGATGAGTGATTCAAAGGAAGACACTTGTTCTCTAAACAGATGCTAATGTGGCCAGCTGTATGGATTGGAAGACAGCACAGGGACTCAGAATTTCCTCAGGTACCTTTAGGCTGCTGTCGTGATCTTCAACCTATTATATCTCCTTTTTGGAATGAATTTAACTTATTGGGATCTGCCAAGAAGTCCGCACACAGCGCTCGCCTCTCAGGGGAGCAGTGACAGAGCCCTGGGACAGGCTGCCCAGAGAGGCTGTGGAGTCTCCTTCTCTGGAGACATTCAAACCCGCCTGGACACGTTCCTGTGTGATGTGCTTGGGGTGATCCTGCTCTGGCAGGGGGGTTGGACTGGGTGAGCTTTCGAGGTCCCTTCCAACCCCTAGAATTCCGTGATTCTGTGATTATGCTCATTGGTGTCCCTTTGGGAAAGGAAAGGCTCTTGTCTTAATTGTAGTATGTTCTCTGTGTTAACAAAAAACATCTGTCTTTTGAATTAAAGAAGCTTGAGCCTGCAAGATGCTGATGAACAGTAACAGGGAGAATAGTGGTCTCTCCCCTCTGGTTATACAGAGTAAAAGTCTCTTCATTAAGCCTTATTTCAGCAATGTTTACCTGCAGTTGAAGCAGTAACTAGTACAGCTGTGTAGTGTCTTCTGTGAATTCTCAGACTTACTCAAAATTGTTCCTAGTTGCCTTCATAAAAGAAACTTCAGCCTTCTGTGTGGTAGCCTCAGTCTCTTATTGGCAGGTTATTCAATTGCAAATCTGAATTTAGGTGTTTCTGTCCAGAAAGCTGGAACAGAACATGTTGAAATCATCCTTCTTGGAGGATGTTTGAGGAGCTTGATTAATGTTACATCTTCTGCCGAAAAGAAGTCTAGTAGTCCTCTTTTCCTCTGTACTTACAAGGAAGGGGAAGGAGTTTGAAATACAGCTTGTTGATACCTCTGTCATCTGTAGAACACAAGTCTTTTAGTATTAATATATATAACATTTATAAGAAGCTAGCACTTCCAGCTATTTCAGAAATGGAGCAATGACACTGGTGGGTCTTTAGAAAGCAACCAAAGCTGTCTCAGCTGATGGTGGGAGTCTCTGCTTAGTGGAGTAATTTCCAAAATAATACACTTGAGCAGTTTATTTTCTTTCTGTATCAAGAAACCCCAACCAAACCAAACCTCACCAACAGCTCTGGCACTGTTTGTGCTTTATAGCAATAATATATATGCTTTTGCATTCTTTCTTAAGCTGTTCAGG
>NW_009954317.1:143645-171113 GCF_000747805.2 Chaetura pelagica | reverse complement strand
GAATGCCATAGGATACAGGGAAGGGTGTGACAAGTTGTAGGGCTAAAAGGACATGCTGGCCTATTGCCTGAAACACAGAGGGGACTGTATTCAGCCATAATGAAAATGCTTTTCCTAAACTGTTCCAAGCTCAGCTTTAAACTGATTAGAACCTTTTCTTCAGTGGGAAGCATTTTGGGGCTGTTGACTGAATGAATGTAGTTGCTGCACACAGGGAACAACTGATCTTCATTGTGCCTGTTTTTTTTCCTTGAACTGCAGGTGGGTATAGTGGGTATAGCTTCTGTTTCTGACCTGCATCCCATTTCCTAAGCCAGATTTGTGCCCTTTATTTCTGTGTGTGTATACTGGATTTACACCTGTCTCCTTCGTGCTAGTAAAAGATGCCCATACCAGGAAAAATAAAGTATATTAATCTTTAATAATCTAAGAACTTCAGCAAAAACCTTGTTCCTAGCTTGGCTTGTAGAATGTGTATATTTTGTTTTTGTTTGGATTTTTCCTCCCCTGGCATCTTGCAGTTTGTGAACCCGTACCTAATGAACAGATAGTAGGCTTGTCTTGCTGTCTGCCTTTTGTGGAATCTTAGAACTCCACAGAGTGAAAGACATCTGTAGCTGACAGGCTGAAAATTGCTCCACAAGGTTTCACTGTTCCTGCAAGTTTGAGGAGGTTTTCAACTGGGTTTGATCCAAAGCTATATGCAAGATGCTATCTAGGGCACTGTGTCAGTTAGAGGTGGTGGGAGCAATAGCAATCTATCTGCCTCGGGGGGTGGAATGTGTCTGGAGTGGAGGAAGGTCTTGAAATTAAACATAATTAAAGGTGTCTTTGGGTTTCTGTCTGTGATTGTTATGGTACTATTCCTGTGGTTCTGTAGAAACTCAGCTGATTTTTGGGGGCCTCCTTTAACAGTGCTGAGTCAAAATACTTATTTAATTTCCACCAGAGCTACAGTAATTATTTTTTAGTTACTATTAGTTGCCATGATACCTTATAGTTAATGCCATTTCTTACAAAAATCCTCCTGGTCTTAAGTTCTCTGTAGATGGTCTACAGGTCTCCTAAGGACCGAGGTGTGGATTGCCCTGCTACAGCTGCCTTGGTACAGCTTGCAGGAGATGAAACTTGCTGTGAACTTTGCTCATACAGAAGTGTGTAATGATCTGGATGTTTAGTAGGCTGGACAAGAAGTTATCCTGAGGCAACACCTCATTTGTAAACTTGAAGGTATTGAGAAAGGAGTAAATCTTGGTGGAGTATTGGAGAGCCCATGGAATAAGGCCACACCTTTGTGTGGTGTTTCAAGTTGGGGTTGCAGCAGAAGCATACTGTCTTTGCTCATCTACAGGGCTATGAGTGTGTAAGATAATTAGTGAAATAATATATTTTTCTATATCTTTCTTTAAAGACAGCGATAAAGAAAAACAACCCACGGAAATACCTACGCAGTGTTGGTGATGGAGAGACTGTAGAATTTGATGTGGTTGAGGGAGAGAAGGTAAGAGATTGTCAAGACTTAGGGGTGTTTTCCAACAGTGTTAACATCACTCTACCTACCTCTGTGGCTTAGAACTGATGTAGGTGGGGGGAAAAAGCCTCTTTTCTGTTCTCCCTGTAGCTGGTGGGGTTTTTTTTTGTTCACGTCATCCTGACTTTTGGCCTTCTAGGGTGCAGAAGCAGCTAATGTCACTGGTCCCGACGGAGTCCCGGTGGAAGGCAGCCGCTATGCTGCAGACCGGCGCCGCTATCGACGTGGCTACTTCGGCCGACGCCGTGGGCCTCCTCGAAGTGTAAGTTTAATTTCTTTAGTGGTGGTCATCCTAATGTATCAGCAGTCTTCCTATCCTCTCATCAGAGGGACATACAGGTTCAACACTGGCATTTAGTAAACTGTCAGTGATTAAGTTCTTCAGTAATTTTCTGGGTTCTTTCAGCACATAATTGATGTTGATACTGATATTTGCTTTGATGTCCTGTGTGCCCTTCTTGGCCTGTCTTTCCTAGGATGTCCTAGAAGCATATTTTTGGGTGTAAAAGTTATCTGTTTGAAGAGTAAACACAAATGAGTGAGACACCTGGAATGGTTCACCATGCCCTTTACCTGAGGAAAAGGGAAGTATTTATATTGCCTCAGGTAATATAACCAGAATTGAGAAGGGTTACTTGGAAAAGCACATTTTTTTTAGAAGCTTGTCCTCCCTGTATCATCCCTTCGTAGGCCTCTGCCTGTAGCAATTCAGGATAAAGATAATGTGTGTTTTTCTTTGAACTAATCATGTCCCACTGTTCATAACATCTGCAAGCTTTAGTAGAGAGAGAAGTGAGTATGAGGTACATGATTGTAGTTTTAGCAGTTACCACTCCTATCCATATCATGCTTGTGCTAAATTGGATGCCTGGAACAATAAAAAAAATGGAACATGCTCCAGGCTTGATTATTTTTTTCTTTAACAGTTGAGTCTGTGATCATCACATGCAGAAATGTGTGAATTATCCAGTATGAGAGCCCTGGTGGAAGTCTCTGCCCAAGCAACATAACTGTATTGTCTTCTTGTCCTACAGAGTTGACAAAGTGTTGTCAAATCCTTCCTTAAAGCCTAGCTGTTTACACTAGCTATCATGAGGTCTTTCATTTAATCCTGCTGGGCACCAATGAGCCTTGAATAAGTGAAAGGTGTTTGTTCTTAGTCCCTTGGAGACAGCTAGAAATTGGCACTGGTAACTGATGGCTTATTATTGTCTCTTGTTTTTGTGGTGCTACTGTTTGCAGCTTCAGCTTTCACATCAGGTGGCAAAGAACTAGGATGCTTGGTTTAGTTCAACTTTTTGATCTTTCCAATCTTACCTGTTAGCTTATCCACCAGCTACATCCTAGTATTGATTCTGTTTCCTTTTGCTCTCCTGAGATTAAAATCTCCCTCAACTGTCTTTACTGGGAGTGAATGCTTTACCTGGTGTTATTGGTGTTTAAATGAGCAAACATAAGCAGGGCTTAGACAACCACGTGTACTGCTGAATATAGAAAGCAGCCATTTCTTTCTGCCTGAAGAGTGATAATGTGAGACTTGGCTTGGACATGAGGAACATTCAATCTTGGGGTACTCATGCTGGGACATGTTTTCTTGGCTGTTTAATGAGTACTCATGCAGCTAAAAATCTGGCTTGCATGTGACACTGTAACACACTTGGATCTTGGTACTTGAAGATGTACACCAAGGGAAAAAATGTGATACCACACTGTTTGCCTTTGGCTTACTTAGATCTGAGTCCCCAGACTGATTTGGTGTGGGTACCAGACCTTAACTGTTATGTGACTGGTGTCTGACTTCCTATGAAGTCATCTCTCATTTAGTAACCTAAAACATACTGCTCTTTCTCTGGGATCATTGAGAAGAATTAGAGCCTTGAAAACTTGCATATGATAATTTATAAAAGGACATTAACCTGGGTGTTCATAGCTTCCCATTGTTCATGAGGGTTGTTGGTCCTTCTCTGTAGCTTGTTGAGTTTGAATGTCAAGCCTTCCCATCAATGCATTGACTGCATCTCTGGATTTTATATCATCTGTTAAAATGAAGAGCAAATTCTGTTTCATTCAAGGATGTTGAAGACCTTGTAGTACCATTCCCTTAGCGTGCCACTCCAATAGGTAAAATCAATAATTGCTTTGATCTTCCAAAGATGATACTGGCTAGGCAGAGACACTGGCCACCTCCTTCAGTGCTCTTGGATGTATCTTTTGTAGTCTTAGAGACTTGTATGTGTAAGACTTGTCTAAGACATTTCCCTTTCATGCTTGAGTGCAGCCACAAGTTCCTTGTGCAGCCAAAGTTGATGGTCTGCTGTGCCTGCTCAGCTTACTGCTTGTTGCTGTGGTCTTTTTTTATGTTCTACACTAGTTTCAGGTGCAACCAGTTGTGCTGGATGTTCTTACCTGCTTGCCTGTTAGTTACTTGAACAAGTAAAAGCTTGGAAGGCTTTAAGGACTTTAAGGAAGGCTTTGCAGAGACTGTCCCTGGAGTTGTCCTAGTGTGTATGTCAGTGAAACCACTCAAACTTGTCCAGGTATTTTGTCATCCCCTGTGTGCTCGCTTTGATAGATCAATTGAGAGTGGAGGGAATCATCATCTGAAGCTACCAATATTTTCTGTTGGAAATCTTTCATTCACATCAGTTAATACATTCTTCAAATGGAAACTGCATGTCTGCTGTATCTAGGAAGATGCTTCTTTCCTTTACCTTCAACAACGCCTACCAAGCTGCTGAATGGTCTGGAGAATAAGTACTATTAGGAGAGGCTGAGGGAACTGGGATTGTTTAGTTTGAAGAAGAGGAGGCTGAGGGGAGACCTGATTGCTACCTGAAAGGAGGTTGTAGGGAGGTGGGAGTTGGTCTCTTCTCTCAAGTGAATAATGACAGGATGAGAGGAAATGGTTTGCTGCACCAGAGGAGGTTTAGACTAGATATTGGAAAGAATTTCTTTACCAAAAGAGTGGTTGGACAGTGGAACAGGCTGCTCAGGGAGGTGGTAGAGTCACTATCCCTGGAAGTATTTAAAAGACGTGTAGATATAGTGCTTAGCAACATGATTTAAGCACTGAACAGGTAGATTAGGTTATGGTAGGGGGATTTAGGTTATGGTGGGACTTGATGATCTTCAAGGTCACTTCCAACCAGGATGATTCTGTTAAGGCCTCCTCTTTCCCCTTCCATTCCCATGTTTGTAAAGCAGCAAGAAAGGCAGCAATGCCTGTGAGCCATAGCAGTATGTATATGCTATTCTGTGTGGCCCCATCAACAGGTGCATTAAAGATTGTGCCTCTCTATTTGAGGAAGTGTTTCTGGCTAACTGTCTTGCAAGATATTCCTGAGACAAGTTTTAGCTACTGGTGGTATGGCACTCTTGGGCTGCATTTGCTGAAAGGGTGTTTTCTCAGGTGCAGGTAGCTGTTGCTGCACACCTGAAGGAAAAGGTTTGAGTGTACCCTGCTATGCTTGAAGATCTACTAGGCTGCAGAGGTGAATGGTTTTCCCAGAGGTTAGCTGCCCTTATCATCAACTCTATATTTACTGGGGCTTGTGAAATATTTTTTTTAAAAGATTTAATTTGTTGAGGTGACTTTTGACTTGATGGCCTTCTAGGTTTCAAGAACTTTTAATTGATATCAATTAGCAATTCCAGTCTAGCCTTACAGCAGAGCAAGAGTTGATTTCTGTTTCCTCACTGGCATGGTTTTAGGCAAACTAAAGATGTTGTCCTTTGTTTGCCTTGCTAGTTCAAACATGCCTGTACTCTGTGCCTAATGTACTGGGTCTGTTTTTGAAGACATAGTGTGAGTTTTTCAAGGGTGAAGATAACTTTGAGGAATCTAAGGTATTCAACCAGTCCAGTGGAACTGTTTCTGGATTGTATGGAGAGTTCTGTGGAAAGCAGAAGTACTCATTCATAGCAGAAATTTCTTAATTGCATCCACTGCAGAGAAGAGGCTGTGTTCTTACTGGATTGTGGCAAAAATGGACATGGTGTGGAACTGTAGTCAGAACTTTAGAACAGACAATGAATTATGGAATAACTTTGAGAACAAATTATGTCCTTCTGTACATATTGTGTGCATTGCTAGTAGAAGAAGCCTCTGTATCAGTGAAATTGAAAATAAGTGAAATGGCTTGAAGCTGTTTTGTAGACTGATACTACTTGTTGAGACGACACCTGAAAAGATTCAAAAGCTAAAGACTCATCTGAAGAGATGTAAGTACAAATGAAGACGAAATTAGGGGAAGCAGATGGGTAAAAAGCTCATTGCAGTGACAGTTAAGGCTGACAAAGCTTTTATTTGAGGAACAGCATTAGGATTTTACATATTTTTAGGATGAAGAGAAATCTGTGCAGTATCTTCATGGGGGATCACAGCCTGCCTACTTATGGTTTTCTTTAGAGGAAAGTGTAGAGCAAGGTAGCTTCATTCCTTAGTCCTCCAGGATGACCTAATATTTTATTAGAAGGTATTACACTGAGTTGAAAGGATCCTGTGGCAGATGCAAGTGTACAGGTTCATGTGTGTGTACTAGACATGGTGTGGTGCTTTTAAGAGCACAAATAAAGCTTTTCTAATTAGATTAATCTAATATTCTTATCTGTATACTAAAACAAGATCTTAAAGCTCAGGTTCTTTTTTCTGGTCAAATTGCATCTGTTCAGTGACTTCTGACAGCATCATTGTTTTATTCTGGAGCCATAATTCTCTTCTGGTCAATGGACAGTGATACTACTGTAATGATACTACTGAATTTTTGTGATCTTGTAGAAGATGCAGGAAATTATCAGGGCTTCTGGGCTAAGCAATTCGGTTGTTTTACTACCTTGTTTTCAACTGATTGTTTAAGCCAAACCCATATAAAATACTGACACAGCAACATTTGGTTTGAGATGAACAGGAAAACGTTTGCATTGCTTTAGAGAAATGCTTCATCAAGTTTAGTCTTTCTTTCTGTCACTACAAGAGATGGAGTCTTTTATCTAAAATTCCAATGCAGCACTTGTTAGGGAGGAGTGGGCTTGGGCTGTGCCATTAAAAGCATGTAGAAATTTAATACCTTTTAAAGAGCTGTGAAAGTGATGCTGATTCTCAAGGAAAGGAAAGCTTTGGCTGACCTAAAAATACTGTTGTGTACCCCTCTCTACAATTAGGTTGGTGAATGCTGTGTTAGGTTCTGGCACATTGTCCCTCAGATGAGACCTACTAGGCCTTCGTGGTTCTGTATTTCTGGCATTGCAGTACTAGAACTGAACACTGATTCAATGTGTGCTTGCTCAGAAGTCCCAGGGAAGAGAAATTATTATTATTCTGGAACATGTTCAGGCTTGTTTTACTTCTGCATTCTCTCTTCCCTTTACATATTGCTTCTCTCTACTGTTTCTGTGCTTTGCCAGTCCTCGTGTGAGGAAGAGTGAGAGCAGAAGCAGTACTGGGTCCTTGCTCCACACAAAGCAAATCCCAAAACATCTGAGTCACTTCAGCCACACAATACTGGCAGTGCTATTTCTTGCCCTACTACTCTGAGACACTTTAGTTATCACAGTTTTTTTAAGCTGTGAAGTTACGTAGTACAAAGCGTCTTGATACAAACAGAAAAGGTAAGTATTGCAAAGTAGATTTTAGTAGTATACTGCTGTCCCAAACTTGGAAGTGTAATTTTTTTATTGTGGATTTTAAAATTGAATTCTGGTGTCTCTCTACTCGCCTCAGCAGCTGATCCTGTCATATTGTTAAGGATAGCTGGTATAGCTATTTCCATGTGCCGCATGTGAAATACTCCACTTGCCTTTAGGCCATGTTCCTGTGCTTTCTGGAAACCTGGAAAAGCTACAAAGAATGCTTGGAATTATTAATGCGTTTGGAGAGTATTTTATTGTGGTAAGAGGAGAAGATTGTCCAGTTTTGTCACTGAGGTTAATTAAATTCTCTAAGATTTCTTGTTTCAACCTACAGTGCTCCAGCCTTTCCAAGTGTTAATCCTCATTTTATTTTAGCTAAAGAAATTTCGCTGCCCAGGCAGTTACCTGAGATTACCAGTTAAATACAGCAAAATGGGATGGTGATAGTTAAATTTTAGGAAAACAAACTTCCAGCTCAGGTGCATAGAGCTCAAGAGGTCTCAATCCCCAGGTGCAAGAAATCAAGTAAGGAAGGGAAGAGGACCAGCATGGCTGAGTTGAGACCTGCTGGTCAAACTAAAAGGCAAGATGGAGCTACATAGGCAGTAGAAGTGGGGACAGGTATCTTGGGAAGAGTATAAGGACATTGCCCAGTTTTGTAGGGATATGGCCAAGGCACAGCTGGAGGTGAACTTGGCAAGGGATGTGAAGAAAAACAAGAAGGGCTTCTACAGGTATGTAAACCAGAAAAGGAAAGTTAAAGCGTACCCCCCTGATGAGCAACGGTGGTGAACTAGTAACAACAGATGAGGAGAAGGCTGAGATTCTCAACAACTTTCTTGCCTCAGTCCTCACCAGTAACCTCTCTCACTGCTCTCAAGTTGATGGCCCACAAGATGGAGACCAAGGAGCCAAAGTCCCTCCCACCATAAGCAAAGTCAAGGTTTATGACCAGCTGAGGAACTTGAACATATACAAGTCCATGGGATCTGATGAGATGCACCCCAGAGTCCTGAAGGAATTGGTTGATGCAGTTGCCAAGCCACTCTTCATGATACTTGAAAAATTGTGGCAGTTGGGTGAAGTCCCTAGTGACTGGAAGAAAGGAAATATTACACCCATTTTTTAAAAGAGAGGAGGACTCAGGGGAACTACCGACCTGTCAGCCTTGCCTCTATGCATGGGAAGATCATGAAAGAGATCCTCCTAGGAGACATGCTAAGGCACATGAAGGACAGGGAGGTGATTCAGGACAGTCAGCCCAGCTTTACTAGGGGCAAATCCTGCCTGACCAATCCAGTGGCTTTCTGCAATGGAGTGACTGCATCAGTGGACAAGGGAAGACCTCAGGATGTCATCTCTCTGGACTTCTGCAAGGCCTTTCACATAGTCCCCCACAAAATCCTTCTCTCTATGTTGAAGAGATACGGGTTTGATGGGTGGATTGTTCAGTGGATAAGGAATTGGGTGGATGGTCACATGCAGAGGGTAGTGGCCAACGCCTCAGTGTCCAGATGGAAAATGGTGACAAGTGGTGTCCCACAGGAGTCCATACTGGGACCAGTGCTGTTTAGTATCTTCATTAATGACACAGACAGTGGGATCAAGTGCACCTTCAGCAAGTTTGCTGATGACACTGAGTTGGGTGGTATGGTAAATATGCTAGAGGGACAGGATGACATCCAGTGTCCTGCACCTGATCCAGGACAGCCAGAGATATGAGTACTGGCTGGGGGAAGACATGCTGGAGAGTAGCCCTGTGGAAAAAGAGCTGGGGGGCTAGTGGATCAAAAGGTGGACATGAGACACTAATGTGCAGTTGCAGCCCAGAAGTCCAACTGCATCCTGGGCTGCATCAAAAGAAGTGTGGCCAGCAGATTGAGAGAGGTGATTCTGCCCCGATGAGACCTCACCTGGAGTACTGCGTCCAGCTCTAGAGCCCTCAACACAAGAAAGATGTAAACCTGTTGGACTGTGTCCAGAGGAGGGCTGCAAAAAGAATCACAGGGCTGGAGCAACTCCCTAATGAGGACAGGCTGAGGGAGTTAGAGTTCTTCAGCCTGAAGAAGAGAAGACTGGGGGGACCTTATAGCAACCTTCCAATACCTAAAATGGGGCTATAAGAAGGGTGGGGAAGACCTGTTCACAAGAGCATGTAACGACAGGACAAGGGGTAATGGTTTTAAGCTAGAAAAGTTATTTAATGTGAAGGTGGTGGATCAGTTGAACAGGTTCCCTAAAGAGGTGGTGGAGGCCCTATCCCCGGAGACATTCAAGTTCAGGCTTGATGGGGCTCTGAGCAACCTGATCTAAATGTCCCTGCTTATTGTAGGGAGGTGGACCAGATGACCTTTAGAGGTCCCTTCCAACCAAATATGTTCTACAATTGTATGATTCTATTAGAAATAGCTGTGTGGATTTGGAAGTAGACCTGTTGTATTTAATGTAGACTCTTGTAGGCTGGCAGGAAGAAGGATCTTTTGTTTCCTGCTGGATCAGATCCAGAAGATCTGGAAACGGAAGTTCATCTCTTGTTTAATTCCTTCTTTGAAAGGGAATAATAGTATAATAATGGTAGGGAATGGTTTGTAATGTAACTTTTTATAAAACACATTACGGATGTATGGCATTTTAAAATAAAAAGGAAGAACTAAACAACAAACTAAAAGAAAACAGCAAACTGAAATACAGCTAGAAGGGAAAGATAGACACTCTGAAATGTTTAAAAGGTTGTGTAGAAAAACTGTTAACTTAATTTCAAACACTCTGTCTTTAAATTCCTTGTTTTAGTGGGAGTTCACTGTGGAATGGGGCTTTGTGTAGAATGATGCTAGTAGTATAAGAGAAGTTACAGTGTGATGTGTTTCAGTTAGCTCTCCAGATTTTAAAGTGTCCTGATCAATAGCTGCCTCTCTAACATGTTTACCCCTCACAATGTTGTTATGTCTTGAAGTGCACTCTCATGTGCGTGAGAGAACTGTCAGGTTTTCTGCCTTTGTTGGCAGTCAGAGAGGAGGCATTGTCAGGTAGCTGCTTAGTCTGTCACTGTGAGGAAGGGCATCATTACTGTCTCTTGTTCTGTTCTACTCTTTGCCTAAATGAAAGCTTTTGTAGTATCTGCTTCTTTTAAAATAATATGCTGGTGTTACTATACTAATACACTGTTTTTGAACTTGTGGGTTTATAGTTAATATACTGTCTGCAAAATAAGATGGCACTTCCTCTTTGACTCTGTTTTCTGTTTTCTTTTGGTTGTAGGGCATTGAGGGAGAAATCAAGGATGGGGTCACAGAAGGAGGACAACTTAATCAACAAGTCCATAGGAATCCTACCTATCGTCCCCGCTATCGCAGGTTTGTACTATTTCCTTTGCTTATCATTACATTTGGATGTTTGTGTGATCTACAGAGGCTTCGTTAAGAGCAGAAAGCTGTATTCCCTAGCATTAATGTGTGTGCAAATGGAAGGGACAGTGAGAAGTGTTTCAAATACTAGGAGAAAGGTGAGCCGCAGGACTAAGGAAACAACTGTAGAAGTTGTTTAATGTGCTTCAGTTGAGCAGTATCCTGAAGTAAGCTGAGGGTCCCACTGCCCAAGGCCCTCCAGGTGACTGATGCACAGGTTGGGGGGTGAGCTGTGGGAGTGTGGTGGAGGTCCCATCTCCGTTCCATGCTCCCTGTGCTCCAGGCCACACAGCCTGGCATGCTGGCTCATGTCCAGCCAGCTGTCAACCAGCACTCCCAGGTCCTTTTCTGCTGGGCAGCTTTCCAGCTGCTCTGCCCCAAGCCTGTAGCATGGCATGGAGCTGTTGTGACCCAACTTCAGGACCCAGCACTTGGCCTTATTAAACATAAGGTTGGTTCTTCTCCTGCCTGGTCTTTCCCTGCTTATCCCTTAATGACCTCTCTACAGTGATACACAGGGGGGCAAGAGTTCCCTGACAAGTAGACTGGGGGCTGTAGCCCCTGTGGACATGAGTGAAGGGGGCCCAGGGGGCGTGAGGATATTTGTTTCTATAGGAATTGTCCTCACTGTCTCCATCCCTGTGACACACAGCCCTAGTTCTTTGCTGCTTGATGGGATGATGCCACCTCCTTGCTGTCTGGAATGGGAGGAGGGGGCTTGTGTCTGTGTGGCTTCTGTTTGGGGGGTTCCTTCTGCCTGCCCTGTGGGGTAGGGCACTGGGTGGGCAGCAAGGTGTGCCATGGGCAGTGGCCCCCCACTCTTGTACCCTTTACATGCCAAAATACACAAGGGATACAATAAAAGTCAAAATGTCCTCCTGGTTTGTCCAGCCATCTGAACTCCTATGCTTTCCTCAATAAGTAATGACTCCAAATCCCACTTATTCTGGGACAGCTAGATCCACCATCTGGAGAGGTAGGCTTCTTCATAATTTTTCATTGGGACAGTAGTTGGTAGCTAAGCACTGGACTATTAACTTGTGTGCATCCAGCTCAGTCCTGTGTGTCTCTCAGGCTTGGTTCTATGCACTGGTGTTACTTGAAGGTGCAGAGGAAAGCCTACTGCTCAGTAAAAACTGATTATACTATGAGGAGCCCTCACACAAAGAGGTGGGAGACTTGCTGAAAAACAAAGGGAGGTTCACAGAATCATAGAACAGCCCAGGTTGGAAGTGACCTCCTCTTCATGGGAAGAACTTTTAATGGGAAATGAGGGTATAGAATGTACCCTCAGCAAGTTTGCTGATGACACTAAGCTGGGAGGAGTGGCTGACACACCAGAAGGCTGTGCTGCCATTCAGAGAGACTTAGGTTGGAGAATTGATTGGGCGGGGAGAAACATGATGAAATTCAACAAGGGGAAGTGCAGAGTTTTACATTTGGGGAAGAACAACACCATGTCCCAGTACAGGTTGGGGGCTGAACTGCTGGAGAGTAGTGTAGGTGAAAGAGACCTGGGGGTCCTGGTAGACAGGAGGATGACCATGAGCCAGCAATGTGCCCTTGTGGCCAAGAAGGCCAATGGCATCCTGGGGTGCATTAGAAAGGGTGTGGTTAGTAGGTCAAGAGAGGTTCTCCTCCCCCTCTATTCTGCATTGGTGAGGCCACATCTGGAGTATTGTGTCCAGTTCTGGGCCCCTCAGTTCAAAAAGGACAGGGAACTGCTCGAAAGAGTCCAGCGCAGAGCTACGAAGATGATTAGGGGAGTGGAACATCTCCCTTATGAGGAAAGGCTGAGGGAGCTGGGTCTCTTTAGCTTGGAGAAAAGGAGACTGAGGGGTGACCTCATCAATGTTTACAAATATGTAAGGGGTGAGTGTCAGGGAGATGGAGTTAGGCTTTTCTCAGTGATGACCAGTGATAGGACAAGGGGTAATGGGTGTAAATTGGAGCATAGGAGGTTCAAGGTGAATATCCGAAAAAATTTTTTTACTGTAAGAGTGACAGAGCACTGGAACAGACTGCCCAGGGAGGTTGTGGAGTCTCCCTCACTGGAGACATTCAAAACCCACCTGGATGAGTTCCTGTGTGATGTACTCTAGGTGACCCTGCTCTGGCAGGGGGGTTGGACTAGATGATCTCTCGAGGTCCCTTCCAGCCCCTAAGATTCTATGATTCTATGATTCTATGATTCTATGAAAGGGAACCTAGGTGAGATTATCTAGCACCCTGTCTAGTCACATCTTGAAAACATTCAGTGATGAGGACTCTACCACAGTCATGGGGAAGTTATTCCATTAAATGATTGTTCTCACTGTAAATCTTATATATTTTAAAAAAAAATATCTGATGCAACTCATACTTGTTGACCCTTGTCTTCTCAGTGTGGCTCCTTGTGAAGAGAGAACCTTTGCCCTCTTTGTAGCTGTCCTTTAAGTAGTGGAATACTGTGAGTTTGCCTCTAGGATTTCTCTTCTCCAGGAAGCAAAGACCTAACTCCCTCTGTTTCTCCTCATGGGATAGGTTCTCTAACCCCTTGATCATCATGGACCTCTAGACTGTATACAGTCTGCCTGCCTCACTCTTGTATTCTGGGGACCAGAACTGGTGATAGGACTCCATGTGCAGCCTAATAAGGGCATGTTCATTTATCTCTCTCTGCTAGTAATGCCTCTGTGGGTACAGCCCAGGATGCAGTTTGCCTTTATTGCAAGTGATGCACTGCTGACTCACATCCAGGTTGCTGACTTGACTGGTTGTTAATCATACAGCAGATTGTTGGAGCTTTTTGCCACGGGTGTTAGTGATGATAAAAGCTTGTATGAGCTTAGAGAGACTGTCAGATAGGTAGAGATCACCATTGTGATACCTATAAACAATGTTTGCCTATCAGGCTTGGGAAATCCCTAGTGTGGAAAGTAATTGGAGGCCGGGAGGCTATTTGGGGAGTAGGTTTCATTGTCCTTACTTTTCCCTAGGGGTCCACAGAACTGGGATAAGTGGACCCTCATTCTTAGGCTCTTAGTAAAGGGATCTTGGAGTTCACATGAACGCTGATGCTTTCCAGTGAGCTATGTGGAGTAAGTTGCTGAGTCATCTGTATTAGTCATCCCTTAAAGTGGCCAGTGTAGGATTGTTTTCTTAATTTCCCAATCATAGTTCTGACATCACTCCAGCTTCCAGTCTCTACACTGATGGAACAATGATATAGCTCAAGAATTCGGTGCAGTTAAAAATATCTGTGTGAAATACTCAACCTCTTATTGTCATATATTTTGAGATGTTGCCTCACTGTTTTGTTTTTTTTAAATTGAATTCCTTTAAGTGGAAAAGCTAATTCAGATTCTTGACTTGTGACTTGTTTTATCTTGGAGAATGTGTGGCAGGTTAAATAAAACACTGGATTACTTTTCACTAGTGTTCTTCATAAAGCATTTTGGATTCTGCTCTCAAGGACTTGAATTGTAAACCCAATGTTCACTCACTTGCTCCTCTTCTTGTCCTTGTATCAACTAGCTTATGAGGTCAAGCTCCAACATTATTTAGAAAGGTGAACTATAAAATGGATGTAATTCCTACTTTTTTACATGTGTGCATGTTCAAAAACAAACAACAAGAGGTTATTTAGCACAAGAGCAACAAGAAGCTGGATTTCACAGGAATCACAGGATTGTCCTTAGTTGTAATGGGTACCTGCTCCATGCAAAATAAACTGCTTTCTGGATGCTATATTTAGAATCATGAGCCTTCCACCTCTACTCTCTGCTTTTTTATTAATGAGTATTTGTGTTTAACATTGGCTCTGTTATCCAGGACTGTGGAAACTGGGGTAATACTGATGATCCTGCTTCTGAGGATCTGAGATGAATAGATTTTATCCCTGAAAGTCTTCATTAGCATTAGGCAGTCAGGAATAGCAACCACACCAAGTACAGTGAGGCACCTGAGCCACTGCATGCCATATGGGTGAATCAGAAGCTGGATAATTTGCCCATAGCTAATGGAAATTTATGCATTTCTGATACATTTTTCCTGTAAAAGCAGTATAATGTAAATGCAGAATGCTTCTGTCAACAGGTAAGTATTGCTTGCTTTTACATGCACTAGTGCTTTAATGTTAGATTCCTTTGGAAAAACTGAATTGGCTTTTGGGGCTAGATACTTGTGACTTGGTCATCACTTTTGGCTGTGTTTTGACAATTCATAAACATACTTTATACTGGAAACATTAAATGCTCTTTCATACTTCTGGAACATGGGCTTGATAGCTTTTAGAATCATAGGATATCTCAAGTTGGAAGGGACCCATAAGGATTATTGAGTCCAACTCTCTGCTCCTGCTCCTCACAGGACTGCCTAAAACTAGACCATATGACTAAGAGCACTGTCCAGATGCTCCTTGAACTCTTGACAGGCTTGGTGCTGTGACCACTTCCTTGGAGAGCGTATTCCAGTGACTGACTACCTTCTCAGTGCAGAACCTTTTCCTGATGTCCAATCTCACTTCCCCTAAGTCTGCTTGAGTCCATTCTCTCATTGCTGGTCACCAGAGAGAGATCAGCATTCCTCCTCCACTGCCCACCTTGAGGAAGCTGTAGACTGTAGCATGGATTCACACATTTGAGGTGTAACCATATATTGCAGTTCCAAGCCAAAAGCTTCCATCATCAGTTGAATAACCAATCTTGGAGATGTCCCTGTGTCGTTAACATGTTAGCATTAATTAGGTCCAGCTTGGCTGACTGAAATACGTGCTCAGGAGGGACAACATAAGTAAAAAAGGGGATATCCAGAAGTGGTTCACAGGTGGAATTGCAATTCCCAGGGAGCACATGATTAATAGGGTGGGACTGGTATATAGCTAGTTCAAGGCTAACTTGGCAAAGTCAGTGTTACCACTACTGTTTGTTTGTTCTAGCCAGCAATTCAGATGGGCTAACTACCTCCTTCTTTTAGGGCAGACAGTAGAATATGCTGCTGTAGCTTCAGCAGTGAAGAGACATCCAGGTTGCTTGCCTAATCCAATGAAATGGGTCTTTCCCTTCCAACTATATTGGAGCTGAACTCCAAAGAGATGGCTTGGCAGCATTCAAAATACAGATAGTACTTGGTTAAAGAGGGTTTTTTCTGGGCTAAAACTGTAGTTGTTTAACCTTCTTGAGATTCTGTCCTGCTTAACACACATTTCTTCCCTTCAGAGGGCCCCCGCGCCCGCGCCCTGCCCCAGTGGCTGGAGAGGCTGAAAACAAGGAGAACCATCATGAGGCAAATGCCATGAGTCAGCAGTCGCTGCGGCGGGGCTATAGGCGCCCATACAACTACCGGCGTCGGCCTCGTCCACCCAATGCTCCAGCTCAGGATGGGAAAGAGGTAAGCAGGCTCCTTGCACACTGTGGCAGAGAGAGGGCTTTTCCACAGGGCAAATGCTTAAGACATTCTGTCCTGTGGGAGTTTTAACAGCAGTGGTGTTGGTGTGCTGGGGGAGTCTGATGGCCAAGTCCAAAATGCTGATGGTGGAAGGTAGCTGGCTTCATTGTTCCTTGTGGGACTTCTTTAAGAATGAGCAGCTTATCTTAAATGGAACCAGCAGTGGGATAGGGACTGCTCCCAGATGGTTCTTAATTGGGGTCAGACTGTAAGTAATGTTTTTGAAGTGGAGAGAAATTGTCTTTTCCAGCTTCCTCAAACCTTCTGTCTTTATTGGAGTATAAGAGATGATTTGGAAAGCTCCAGATCCATTTCTTGAACTGCTTGAGCGGGATGATTTCAGGAAACTTTTTGTAAACACAGATTTTACCTTAATGAGAAAGGACTTTCTCATTCTTTATCTGCTTGAGGTTGTCCCCTGACAGAATCTGATGTGTAATGCTTAAACTTAAGTGTATTTCCTGTAGAGAGTATCCGAGGATTAATCTTACTTGATAATTTTGACCTGTGTTATGCTGGCCTACCACTGAACAGAGGAAGGGTCTAGAGGACAGCGTTTGCTTATAATAAAGGTTTATTGTGTCTCAGACAAAGGTGACTGAAACACCTGCTGAAACTCCTGCTCCAGTGACCGAGCAGAGTGGTGCGGAGTAATGTCCGGCTCCCCAGGCACCTTTAACCATCCTTCAGGTAAGGAATAGAGAGAGTTCCTGTTCTCAAGCTGAAGCAGTGTATACTTCTAGGACTTTGACTCTGGCCATGTTCCCTTATGTATGGCTAGGTATTTGTGGTAATTTCTGAATGCTGTATAGCCAAACTAAGGAACTGCTTGCTGCTGCTTCTTTCTCTCCTCTGTGTCTGTATTTGTCACAAAGTAAATTTTGATATATTAATCTGATTTTTCAGGAAGATCTGTCTGTTTTATATAGCAATAGCATCTGTTGATGAGTTAGTAATGTTTTGCTTTAGGAAACTACTGTACTCTCAGCTTCCAGACAGGATAAGCCCATCGTGCTTATTCTGTCTGTCATAACTCCCTTTCCACCTCACATCCTGCCTCTTCAACAGGAAAGTGAAACTTAAACTGCATTTTTTTATATTTGCCACTTTAACAGGTGTCCTAAAATACAACTCAAAAGTAACACCAAAGAAACATTCAAGCAATAAATTGTCAACAATGATGATGAGAACAAAGATTTGAAACATCAGAACTTAAAAAATAAATTTACCAGCTGCTGAGATCCAGGGAACGCCTGCAAGATGGATACATGAAAAGAGAAAAAGAGCAAGATTCAGAAAGAGCAACCTCCCCAGTTTCAAAAGCAACTGTGGCGTTATTTTTTTTTTTTCCCTTAATTTCACTATTTCCTAGTATTGGATCTTTCAATTTTTCTTTTGGTATCAAACTGAAAAGGGAAAAAAGCCCAACCAAAGAGCTGAAATTGAAATAAATTTTTTTTTTATTGGATGTTGGTGCTAAACCTCCCAGGTGTGATGAGTTTTTTCTGTGCCAGTCCTGTTCACTGCAGGACAAGGGGAGGAGAAAATTCTACTTTCCTTGGTAAGATCTATTTGAACCTGTGCAGCATGGGTGACGTTCCTCACAAATAAAACTTATTTCAACTGCCAAAAAAGTTCCGTCTTAATGTCTGTTCTTATTTACCTTTAAAATAATTCATTTTGCTTCTTCAGTGTTTATATGTGAAAACAAGAGCTGCCTCTCTAGTATGTGGTGGATGTGTCTAACCATGCTTGATGGTACATGTGCAAGGACATGGCTAGGTTAGGTGGATCTACTTCAATCTAAAACAACTTCTGCAAAGAGATTACACAACAGAGCCATAGCCTACACTGCGCTTTCTGCTTTTTTGGCTCAAATGTTGTAAATGGTTGCGTTTTTCTGGTATCATATTGTGGCAGGAGTTTGGGGGATTTGGTCTGGGTTGTGGGGTATTATTTTCCCCAATCTGTTTGCTGGGCTTTTGTATTCTGAAAACAGTAGAGTCTGAGATTTGAGATTCCTCTGCTGGAAAATAAGTGGGTTTAGTAGCTGCTGCTTTATTCAAGCTTCTGTTCCAAATAATGGCAGTGTATTTTATTAGCCTCTCCACTTTTCCTTACTTCAAAACAGTAAAATCTTTGTACCTCTTCCATCTTGTGTTAATCAGCAAATTATTTAACTGCCTTACTAATGTGTTTCTATTTCTAATGTTCCTCCCTAAAATTTGGATGTCTTGCAAGTGTTAACACTCTGCTTCTAGCTGTTGAAATGGGTGTTGAATATTTCTTCACCTATCTTGTGGCCCTCATTCTGTAGTCCAACATTTCTCATGTTCCTCTCTTGCAGTTGCTGTTACCCAAGCCATAGGTAGTATATTTGCTTCATTAAAGCACATCTCTCTGTTCTTATGATGCAGTCTTTACCAAGCCTTGACTGAATATGACTTTGTATCAACCAGCTTGGTCTGGAGCAACACTAATTGCACACATGTAGGATTAAATGAGAGTAGAGAGATTCTTAGCAGATACATTGTCCTTGTCTCCTGTAGTTTCCATGTTCTTGCATGCTATTAATAAGTAAAAATCATGAGGTTCTCTGGAAGCATATTTTCTCACATTACTTTTGAGGAAATGAGAAGTAGGGGGAGCATAGGGGATAACTAATAGTGCTCCAAAGCACTTTGCTTCCAGCTTCTGGGGAGGTGAGAATTGGCCCTTGCACCCTGTTTGTTGCTTTTGCCTTTAGAGGGCAGGGACAGGTTTAGTGATGCATGAGTTGTGCTGCCCACAGCTGACTGCATTGGGGATTGCCTGCTTGCTTTTGCAATAAATTAGGAACTCTTAATGAAATGTGAATTGAGAACTACAGTCTTGGTTGAGGAAGAAGAATGCTTCTGCATTCCCTGCAAGCTCGTGTACAGTAACATGCCATTGCATCACTAGATTGCTTACCCAGCAGTTCCAAAAGTATTAATTCAAGGATTTCTGTGATACTGAGTTTGGTAAGCTGTAGACTGTGAAAGACTGAAATGGATACAATGGTATTCTAATGTCTTCCATTGGAAAATGAAGAATATGGCTGTTTTGACACAGAACAAAATTTAATAAGGTGAGGAAAATGGAAGTAATGCACCTTTTGCAAATTCTTAAGCAGGGTAATCCTTAGTAGAATGTAGTTTTGTTCAGAACTAAACTTACTTCAGGCAGATTGGGGTGAAGTTGGCAGTTTCACTGTAATATAAACAGATGTGGGAGATTCATAAATACTGAAACATTACTGCAGAATTTGTCCTAAAAATACTTCAACTGCTTTCAGTTGTTCAAAAGCAAGTGATTTTTCTTAGTGTGATTTGACAGGCCAGGTTTGTTGTTTTTTTTTTTCTCAGCAGAAGTGAAGGTCAGATTTGAACCAGTTTAACAAATCACCAGTTATCTTTATTTTATGAAAAGAGAAATTGAGGAGAGATGCAAGTAGTGTCCTAGTCTAGTTTTTAAATGTTATTTCAGTCCTTTGTGTTAAGAAGAATCTTTGCATAAAACGGAAGCTTGTGACTCAGACAACCTCCCTAATCCCTGAATTTCTGCTTATGAAAAGAGGCTCAACTCTAGCAAGCCTAAAGTGCTTACTAAAGTTATGTTTTAGGTGTCTTAAGTTTTAGATGTCTTATTCCCTTACTCGTTTCCTTGTTAGCTGCAGAAACACAAAACTGGTGCTCCTTAATGAGGGTTAGTTCTCGTGGTGACTCTGATGCTTGTATGCTTGTAAATAAGGCTATGAGTTATTTGCCTCAAGCAAAACTTCAGATGAGTTTATGTTGTGTTTTATTTTCTTAAAAGATGCTTAGCCAGAAGGATTTTGAATTCGCAAAGTAGTTAACGTGCTTTCATACCTACTTGGTGCCATTGTTTTTGTGCTATGTTAATTCTCTTATTCCAGTCTTCTTCCCTTTCATAGGCACTTATAATGGCTTACCATTAGAGTGGATTACACTTTTATAGTCTAATCATTTAAGAGTGTTTTTGTATTACTCTGCCTGACAGTAACCGGGCTTTTTGCTTGTGAAGGTCTACTGTTACTTAGCCACAAAAATATTCTCTGTGGCTTGTGTTCCTTTGAGGAAGATGAAGAAGGAAAGAAGTTATGTAGGCCTTCATCTGTGCATTGTTTCATTTAAATGTAATAGTCTGGCAATGACAATATATTCACTGATTTAGAGAAATATGTATCCTGTAAACTTCTGCATTGACCAATCATGTATCCTTGTGCAGCCCTTCCCACCCACTTCTATGGGAGGACTGTGTACAGGTGTAACAAATGCCTGGGAAGTGAAACACGCTTTCTGCTGCTGTGGGAGAAACTGGATATAAAGCTTGTGCTATATAGAACTTGATTCCACAGCCCTTAGGGTGAGCTGTGTACATACATATGCATACATATTTGCTGCAAGGGCACATGCTTGAGAATTTGCCATAGAATACTAGGATGAACTTGCATGTGGCCTGGACAGCAAGAGTTGTAATGTTAGGTCAGCATAAAGGAGAGGAAGTTTTGGAGGCCACATTGAGCAAGTGGCAGCTTGAACTTTTCATTTTGTGCAGTTAACAATAGCCGAACAATGCAGCTGTGATTAGATTTTGAGTCTTAGATCTAGACAGTGATGTCCTGAGCAGAAAATTGATCCTCATGACTTAATACCACCAGCTGCTGAGATTAATAATTCTGATATCCTAAGGTTTTAAAATGTGATAAGAAAGACCTACAGAAGGTTGTCGCAGAGTTCAGAGTTTCATCATATTTCTTGATTGCTGTCAAAATGCATGGTTGGCTGTCAGTCTGGAGTTTTGACTTGAAAACTGACTTATAGGACCACATGTCCTTGGAATTAGTAAGGAACTGTTTTGACTGTATTTCTAGGCATGATTGGAAAGTATGTGTTTGTAGTACTCAAAGAGATCTGTTATCAAAAGATTTGGGGTGTGGGTTAAATGTGTGAAGATCCAACACAGTTTTAGCCATATGAGCAGCTTGTCAGCATAAAACTCAACTTTAGCTGTATCTCAAGCTGAGGTCAAACTTCTGCTGCTATAACATATTAGATAACAGCAGTTAGAGGGTAAGAATAAAAACATGCTTTGTACAGTGTACCTGTAATAGTCTTGTTTTGTTACCAGAGGCCTAAAAGGTCTAGCCCAATTATTTTCCCTTCCATAATACATTTTTGTCCGTGTGCTCTTAACAGTTTTTAATGGCCTCTAAATCTTGCCCTTCCTTGAAAATACGTGTCTCCTCAAAACTTTGTTACCTTATTGCGTACGTTTGTGTTCCAGTGATCCAAACCCCAGAGCACTTAGAGAAAATGAGGTAAGGTACACAATAGTTTAATGGAAACAGAAAAACAAGAAAATATCCTACTGTTTCCTTTGAAAAAATGTAAATGCATTTTACAGTGGTGCTGAAGCAAAGAGGTGGTGGTGCTAGTTAAAAAAAAACCCAACAGTATTAATAGAATGTATGCAGAAAAGGCCCTGCTGCTTTCATGCTGGTAATGCCTAGGTGATACTGTCCTTGCCCTGGAGGAAATGACTGACTCAGAAGGAATGTTGTTCACCTCCTTGGTTCTCAACAAGCTGTTGGCTCCTCTACAAAGAATGCCAGCAAAAAGAACATTAATACTAGTATGTGTAAATAGAGCTGTTGTAGATGCTGGACTAGAATTTTGAAGCTGTTTATGCCAACAAGTAAAACAGCTAGTATGGATTCTCTTTTTGAGCCTTCCTGAGGTAACCTGAACTGGGGCTGTAACAATCAGGAACTGGAAAGTGCTAGTATTAAATGAAATAAATATTTTAAACAAAGCTTTAGGCCGTGTTCTGACAAGAAATGAGATGTCTGAGTGGACTTGTGAAATGTCCACAGCACTTCCTCAGTTGTTTTACACTGGAGAGAAGGGCACACTTTTCAGCCATCGTTATATGGGGGGCTGCATGATTGGCCTTTTAGCTCAAGAGATGTCAACCCAGCAATCCAGATTATAGTGATAAATTATTGTGAGCACTATATGGGGCTGTTGCTCCACATACTTTTTGCTGAAAATTTGTGTTGCATACCCCTGTGACATGAAATCAAGGTGTTTCATTGTGAGCTACCTGGTTTCTGCTGCAAGTCTAAAACATCTAGCTGGGCTGAAATCTGGTTGTTGTGGTTTAAACCCAGCTGGCAACTACACCCCACACAGCCACTTCTTTCTCAGAAAGGTAAAAAGCGAGAAAACTCATGGGTTGAGATAAAAACAGTTTAATAAGTAAAACAAAAGCCACGTGCACAAGCAAAGCAAATAATGGAATTCACTGACTGCTTCCCATGGGCAGGCAGGTGTTCAGCCAGCTCCAGGAAAACAAGGCTCTATCATGTGTAGCAGTTATTTGGGAAGACAAATGCCATTACTCAAACCATCCTCCCTTTTCTTCTTCTTCCCTCAGCTTTCTATGCTTGGCATATTGTCATATTGTGTGAAATATCCCTTTGGTCATTTGGGGTCAGCTGTCTCAGCTGTGTCCCCCTCCTAGCTCCTTCTACACCCCCAGCCTACTTGCTGGTGAGGTGTTGAGAGAAGCAGACAAGGCCTTGACTCTGTCAGCACTGCTCAGCAGTAACTAAAACATCCCTGTGTTATCAACACTGTTTTCAGCACAAATCCAAAACACAACCTCATACCAGCTATTATGAAGAAACCTAACTCTCGCCCAGCCAAAACCAGACCAGTGGTAGATGTGGAGACGCATAAAGCAAAGCTCACAATCCCCACAAGCTGATGCTCAATGTAATAAATAAGACAAGCAGCCTAAACAACCTGAAATAAGAACCGTATAGTTTTTCAAGGAATGTGTGCTGTTCCTACACAGGTGCATGTCCCTAGCTTTTCTCTTGTCACACAGCTGGGGAGAAAGAGATAGACCTAGTCTGGTCACCCAGAGAACAAGCTGTGCCCCAAGTTGCAACTGTCAGTTCTTTCTTCCCAACTTCTGTCCTCACAGCTCATCACTGTTAGTGGCTTGTAGTTACATACTGCCAGGAGAAAGAAAAAGGGTGGTAGAGATGACACATATTCACAGGTATTCCCATCACCTCTCCTGCAAACTCATTCTGTTCCTTCAAAGTGGGGTGACCTGGTATCTCAGTGTAAGCATCTGTACTTGAAGCTAAGTTGGTGTACGATGGTTAGAGCCTATAATTTTTCTGCTTTTTCAGTGAGGAGAAAATTACGGTGCTCTTAATGCTTTCTGTTGATGGTGCTCTCATGCCTTCTGCCTCAGTGGTTTTACAGAAAGAAAAACAACAACAAAAAAAACCCTACCACTTTCAAAAATTTGGAAAGGAGAAGGTGTAAAGTGATCAGACTTGAGGACTGAAAAAAAATGTTAGCAGATGGTTCCTTTCCTTACAGCTCCTCTCTTTGATCGTGGCCCTTCACTCTGGAGAAATAAAATATTCTTACAGACTTGTGTATTGTAGCCTTCCAATTACAGGAAATGGGGTTCAGCTTCACAAAAAATTATACATCATCACTGAATGTCCCAATTAATTAAAAGACATTTTTTTAGTAAGTTGGTTTTGAGCAATATTCTCTATTCTCAGTGGGATACCTGGATTAAAAAAAAACACTTTTTTTTTTTTTTTTTAACATTGGCCACTTGGTCTAAGTGAAAACTGAGCTTTCTGGAAAATCTACAATCTTGTACTTAGCACTCTGTGGCTAAAAGTTCACACAAAGATCACAAAATGCAGTACATTCCTACACAAGCTGTTAAATCTAGTGCTTCTTTGAACAATTTAGTTTTCAATACCAAATTAACAAATAAAGACAATGTAGTCAGAGGTACCAAAGTGAGGATGTTCCATTCAAAATGAGAGGATTAACTTGCACTTAATTGGTTTCCTTGTGCTGCTCTGCCACTTCATTCTACCTTGGCTGGAATGAAGACCTGCCCACTGGAAAGTCAAGAGCAGAATTCAAAGTTTACGTTTGTAATAATTTGTGGCTCTAGAAACACTTGGTAGCAATACAACAAACAAACAACAACAACAAAAAAAGCGCGGGAGGTGGGGTTGTTAAATTATTATCATATTTTCACCTTTTGAAATTGAAGCAGTCTCAGAGTTTAACTAGTCAAAAATTCAGCAAACTTTTGACAGAACATTGAGATGTGATTTAAATCATTAAATGCCTCTTCCAAGGAGATAGAGATTTTCTCACTTGCTATATGCTGCTTACTTTGTAGTTGAAAGAGACTGATCTTAATGAAAGGGAAGTTCCTTCTTAAAACGTGCTCTGACTTCTGTCTCAGATAAAGTAATAATTAATTCATTAACAGCAAGCCACAAGGTGGTGCTCTCAATCCACATTTGACTACAAAAGAGAAGGAATCTTTTTTTCTTGTCTTCCTTTTTTAAATCTTGTGCAGTAGGAACATAACGAAGAGATACAGGTTTTATAATGTGGTTAACTGGATTTCTGCAGCAATCCCACAGACTACACCACACACACTGCAGCCTAGAATGGTAAAGAATTTTGTCTTAAATGAGGCATGCTACCTTCACAAGGTTTGAAAAAAACAACCTTTCTGGGGAAAGCAGTCCAAGGAAATGAAAATGTGGAATTTCACCTGTTTTTTATTTGGAAAAAAAAAAAGTAGTTCTTTAGTTTTCCTTAGACAGCATGTGCTGATGTAATACCACTGTGATGTACCTGCCCCTCGCACCCCACCCTCCCATTTGCTCATGTGTCATAAGGATTCCTTCCACATAGATGGGTGATGAAGTGAGTATGGTCTTTCTGGAAGAAAGGCACAGAAAGCATGTAAGTTGTCTATTCACACACACACTACAAGGGCTACTGATAAGCATAATAAAAATAGACACGTTATTACCTTTTACCTTCTACAATATAAATATATATGTAATCTCATTAAAGTACTTCCATGGATGTATACACATAAGTAGTTCTTAGTAAGATGAAAGCAAATCCATTTTCCAGTGTCTGTGAAACCTCCAGGGCAGGAAAATAAAAAGACTGAAGTGATTTTCCAAAGGATGTAGTTCTGCCAGCATGACTGAATTAAATTTATTTTTTGTTTTTTGCTCTTCATCCTTTAGATTCACCTACCACCTCTTCCCATTTCTTCTCCATCTCTTCTTTGCAATTCAGGAAGGCATCTTCCAAACGCCTCATGGAGCTGGTCAGGTCAGGGTTGGTACGTATGATTACCATGTCATATGCCATCCAGGTTGCCTGCACTACAAACCCAACACATACTGCTAAGCCAGGAATTTTGGCTAAATAAAAGCAACATCTGACTCAATAAGCAAATATAAGACATGGATTGTTCTCAGTTCAGATCTTATGTCAGAGATGGCCTGCAGTAAAATAAAGTGGAAACTGCCTACAGTAATACTTAAGATTAAATAAAAGACTGTTTGGTATTAGTTGTTTATCAATATCTCAGAATACTTCAAAGTGGAATGATGTATATTACAAAAGAGAGTTAGATACTTTTACCTAAAAATTACAACAAACAAAGTAATCAAAAGAAAGGTGCAACAGACTGTTTTAAAGGAAATGAAGCAAAGATTCCTCTCTCAACACCAGTTACAGTCAGGAGGTTTGTGTTAGGTGAGAGAGTAATATCAAAGACAACCATCTAAATAATGGCATTGACTTAGAAATAATGGTTAGCTGATAAAGCAGAGCAAATAATTTTAGCAGTTATTTAATGCTTTCCCTTTCGTTTTGCCATAAATAAAATAATAGAATGCACTGAGTTGGAAGGGACCTTTAAAGGTCAAATTGACTGTTACGGTGTCTAGTTACAAATAGTTTAATTAACAATTGCCATCTTTTCTTGTTAGCTGCCCAGTTTCTGATGGAATTGTTAGAGAATATGGAGAGGAACAGGCAGTTCTCTCCACACATACAAGACTAAGACTAAATTTGCAGAGGAGTCTTTAATGTAGCTGAAAAATCAAACGTCACATACTGACCTAAAAAGTACTATGTATCCCAGCATTTTTCAGAATTAAATCTCATCTTACATGCTAGGTTTTAATCACTGTACATTAAATACCTTAGAAGTATTTGTTTTCAACCACCACTCTGAAATGAGCATCCATGAGCTACTAATTTTCAATTCTGAGCCATCTGAAACTTCTAGATTACTTCTAGATTCAATTAGGAACATTGGGTCAGTAGTTGATGGTGATTGTTTCCACTTATATTTCTATCACATAGAAGTTCACAGCAATAAATGTAAATAATAAACCTTCAGTGCTTCACTCCAGTAGACAAATCCTATCATTCTTAATGAAGACTTGTACCTGTTAGTTTTTCCATTTCCTCTAGAACTTTTTCCAAGTTCCTGTTTAGGTCCTCCACCATCTTTACCATGTCATCATAGCTTTCTTCCTGAGGTTCTGATTCAGCCATCTACAAGGAAAACAGCAATTTCATACTTCATTTTACTTTGAAGTGAGTTGATCTTCACAGTTGAAAGTAACATTGTCATAAATTGTTACAAAACTCTAAAAAATATAAATATTTAATTTACAGGTGAATTCATTAGGAATCTGACCATTAAGTTACTGGTCATCACCTGTGTTCTGCATACTGTTTTCAATCTATTTTAATATTAATTTAAGTAGAAAGAATTGCACTCAAATATGCTGGTTTTGTGGCAAATAAAGGTTTTGGTATCAGTCACAACAAAGCTCACTGTGTCAAACACCATTAGAAAATGGTATCTGTTATCCTGTTACAGTTGTCTTCAAGCTTCTCTCCCAAATACTCTGCCAAAGGGCAGCTCCTAATTTTCAAAGTTAGTTGCCAAAATCAGCTTGTATCCAGCATTTCATCCTTTCACTGCAGCTGGGTGACTACACACACCACGTTCTGTCACCATACGAGCAGCTAAGAGCCTTTGATTTACCAACCTCTGCTCAAGGTACAGGTATTGACATTTCAGGAAGTAAAATACACATTTAGAGGCCTCACTTCAGCAATTAACAGTTTCAGAACCTTGATACCTTTAACCAAAGATAGGACACACAGCCCTGCCTTTAATTTCCTTCTCTTAACAGCACCAGGGGTTGGGGTAACGACGGAAAAGCCGCACTGCAGCGACCAGACACCCCCGGCAGCAGGTACAGTGCTTGTCTTTTATTTTTGTTGCTGTTCTATACGGTTTCTCAACTCGTGGGCACCCACTTCACACCTGCAATTGCAAATAAAGGCAGGAGGAACGCAGCGGCTTCCTGACAGCCCTTTCAGGCGCTGCCAAGCGGTACCAACTCGCCGGGTGCTGCAGGGTCTCTCCGCACAACCCCGGGCAGGGGCAGCCCCGGGCGCCCACAGCCCTCAGAGCGCTGCCCGGGGCGGCCCGCTCGGCCCGGCTGGGCCCGCTGAGGCTCTGCCCGCGGCCGGTGCC
>NW_009954317.1:95698-142511 GCF_000747805.2 Chaetura pelagica | reverse complement strand
CTGCCAGGCCCTGTGCCCCCGGCGCGGCGGGCAGGGCCGCGCTGCAGGCCCCGAGCGGGCCGGGGGCCGTGGTTTTCAGCTGCACGAGGTCGGGTTTAGGTGAGATGCAGCGAACCGGTTCTTGACAGCAAGAGCGGTGAGAAGAGCTGTGGGTGCCCCGTTCCGGGCCGGGCCGGATGGTGCTTCAGCAGCCTCACCTCGGGGCAGGGGCCGTGCCCGGGGCAGGGGGCTTTGGGTTCTTTGTTCCAGCTCAACTGTGCTGTGGTTCTGTGACCTTAACATTAAAAAATAAAAATAGGTGTTTGCAGGAGCAGGCAAAGAAAGGTTAGAAATCTTCTGATGACTGAACAGCAAGACTCAAAGCCTGTCAGGGGTTTGCTGACACTAGGAATTATCTGTTAGATAGCATAAAAAGTATAAAGTGCCTGTTCTGAATTGCTCATGCCCCAGATTTTGTCCCGTTCCAGATCGGTATCCAAACCTTAAAAGGTTTGGGCTGTTTTTTGTAGTCTTTTTTCATCCACACAAACACAAACTTAGTCCTGCTTTTAAATTAATTCCTTAGTGTTCTCATCATGCAGGAAACTTGCTAATCTCTTGTTATTACCACTCATTTCACTGCCAACTAAGTAACTGGTTTGAAGATAGCAATACATCTTAAAATCAAACGCAATTAAATATTCATTTACCAAAGTTACATGAATGCTGCAGAATTTACCACAAAGCATTGTGTTGCTGAAGTTTTGCATGGGTTCAAAAGCAGTTGGGGAAAATCCTACAAGGCTTATAAAATAAAAAGTTGCATTTAGCTATATTTGGCCTTGAACCATAGGCTGCTGGAGGCTGGGGAAAGTGTTGAGGGAAGTGTTGTTTTATGTTGCTACAGTCTTTCATGTCCCTAAGCACTCTCACTGCCAGCTGTCTGAACCATAGGATGAGGCTGATGGACCTTTGGCTTGAGGTGGCACAGTAATTTCTGAGGTAAACCCAGCTCCTAAACTCTGAGCCTTTAAGCTGTCTCTCAGATGCTGCCTGCTGCTCTACGTGTGTGTGTGTGTATGGGGTTAGCAGGCAGATTGTTGGTCTGGTGTTGTAGCTTTTTAATACTGTTTCATTGCTCAGTGAAAACCCTGGACCACAAATAGTGCTTATGCATGTAATTCCAACTGCCTATCAGCCACCTTGCATAATAATAAATGTGCTAGAACCCACATTCAGTGACACTAGCAGACAGAATCTTGTTTCTTGGTTTATTTGTGATTTGTGATTGTGACCAAAAGATCAGTCAGTCATCTATACACCACAGTTTTAAATCTTACATTAGGATGTGAAAGTAAGTGAGAGACATTATTGGCTCTAAATTACTGCACAAAAACTGAATACCACGACAGCATTTAAGGAGATCCTTTCTTATGAAGCTTGCTTTTTTGGTCCAGCAGAAGTTACTTGGAGTATGTTTGCCTTCTGGAAGTTGAACTGAAAAATCAGCACCCCTGTTAACAGTGTCAGCACATAGGGCAACGAATGAATTGTTTCTGGTTGAATTGCTGCTTAGTCCCAGAAGCACATCTTGAGGCTACTGAGCAGCTGCTGTGTGGTTTGGATTGTTGCTACCTGTGCTATAGGTGTCTCGGTGATAAAGAGGACGTTTTTGTTAACAAGACTGGCAGTTTACTGCCTTTCAGGATGCCTAATCCTACTTGATTAAGGAAAAAACAGAAGGACAGAGGCATTTAAGCAGGCATTGTTTTCTTTATGGATGTGCATACAATACAAGTGAAGAAGAAGTTTGTTTTTCCCAGGACAAAACGCAACAGTGACTGCTTTCCCTTAGCTAAACAGGGGGAGAAACTTGTGGATCAGTAAGGAACATTATACAGTCTGAGGCCTGAGCTCTGAACCATTAAAATATCTTCACCAACCAGTCAGACCAGCAACACAGCAGAGATTGACTGGGTAAACTAAAAGCAGCTGCTTTTGCATATCCGTACCTTGAATATTAACCCTTTCCCTTTCCCACTCTTTTTTCTGCAGTTGAGAAGTGCAGAAACTGTGAAAAAGGAGCAAAAAGAGGAAGACTGTCAATTAACATTTTTAAACAGGAATATGTATAGGTTCCCCCAGGTACCCTTCAGGAAGGTACCTGTGGAAAGTAACACATTACAGTAAAGAACTTGCTTAAATCAAGAACTGTCTTTTGCATTTTAGCCACTTTTTAATGGGGGATGGGAATGGGTATAGAGGAGATCCCCTACTCTTCCATGGAGAAAATACCATGGAGAGGCAATGCAAGTTAGTACCAGAACAGGAGGAAAGCTAAGTAACCAGAGTCTGAGCCAACACTCTGCAGCTGTTGTCATCTTTCTAATTTGAGAAAATTTTCAGTCTAGAAGATGTCTCTCCTGGCTTTTCAGGGGGTGAAAGCCAACATCACAGAGCTCCTTCACTAATACTATATTGACCACTTCTGCCAGTCTCTGTAGAGAGATCAAGCAATAAAGAAAACCACTCTTGGTTTTCACCATTTTGCTCACATGTACAGTAAATGTCAGCTAGAGAGAAGTTTAGGATGTACTAGTGTACAAATATATTGAAATACAGTCTCTCTTATGGATAAATTAACTATTGTGTTTTGATATCTAAAGCCATTGCCTCTACCACAGCTAAAACTTTCCCACAGCAAAATAATATATGCAGCACCAAAGTGTTAACAGGAGTAAGTTTTGCTCAAACAGTTGGGAGAGATAGTATAGTCTTCTACATCTTACTAAAGCCACGTGTATTGTGTTGTTGACTGAGAAATTAACTTTGTCTGTTAATGATAGGTCTCGTATTTTCCCCTTGTAATACAACTGCCTCTCACTTGTATGAAGTAGGTAAGCAAATAATCTTGTTTATTACATTAACCTATCCCTCTTGATCTGTGTTTGCCCTTGTCCTTGTGGGGGACTTCAACTTCCCTGAAGTCTGTTGGAACTATAACACAGCAGAGAGGGAACAAGCCTGGAGATTCCTGGAATGTGTTGAAGTGTGTTCACTTCCTAGTGAGTGAACCAACCAGGCAAGGTGTCCTGCTAGACCTGCTCTTTGTGAACAGGGAAGGGCTGGTTGGAGATGCTGAGGCTGTCTAGGGTCCACGAATTGTTAATTGTTAAAAGTTCTCCATTCTTAGAGATGCCAGGAGGAGGGCAGCAAAACTGCTACCTCAGACTTCCAAAGGGCAAACTTTACCTTGTTTAACACCCTGATTGCCAGAATCCCTTGGGCATCTGTTCTGAAGGGTATAGGAGTCCAGGAAGGCTGGATGCTCTTCAAGGAGGAAGTCTTGAAGGCCAGGAGCAGGTCATCCCCATGTGCTGTAAGGTGCGCTGGCAGCATGGAAGACCAGCCTGGCTGAACAGGGGGCTTTGGCTGGTGCTCAGGGAGAACAAGAGAATCTATGGCCTTTGGAGGAAGGGACAGGCTGCTCATGAGGACTGCAAAAATGCTGTGAGGCCATGCAAGGAGGGAATTAGAAGGTCCAAAGCCCAGCTAGAAATTAATCTGGCCTCCATGGTTAAGGATAACATGAAAATCTTTTATAAATATATTAACAACAAAAGAAAGACCAGGGAGACCCTCTATCCCCTATTAGATACATGGGGAAACAGTAATGAATGACAAGGAAAAGGCGGAAGTGCTAAATTACTTTTTTGCCTCTGTGTTTAGTAGCAGGACCAGTTATGTTGAGGGAATCAAACTCCCTAAGCTACGCAACAGGGACCAGGAGCAGAGCAATCCCCCCACAACCCAGGAGGAGATGGTCAGTGACCTGCTACACCATGTAGATGGGCACAGATCTGTGGGTGCCAGAGCACCCAAGAGTGCTGAAAGAGCTGGCAGGGGTGCTCACCAAGCCACTTTTTATCATTTAACTGCAGTCCTGGCAATCTGGAGAGGTACCAGCAGACTGGAAATCAGCCAGTGTTACTCCCACATACAAGAAGGGCTGGAAGGATGATCTAGGAAATTATAGGCCTGTTAGTCTGACTTCAGTACCAGGGAATCTGATAGAACAGATCACCCTGAGTACCGTTATGCAGTACATGCAGAACAACCAGGTGATCAGGCCCAGTCAGCATGGATTCATGAAGGTCAGGTCCTGTTTGGCTAACCTGATCTCCTTCTGTGACAGGGTGACATGCTTATTGGATGAGGGAAGGGCTGCGGATGCTGTCTGCCTTGACTTTAGCAAGGCCTTTGACAAGGTTTCAGCAACTAGGCTGATTAAGGGTCTTGAGAATCGGCCCTATGAGGAGAGGCTGAGGGAGCTGGGGCTGTTGAGCCTGGAGAAGAGGAAGTTGAGGGGAGACCGCATTGCTCTCTACAACTACCTGAAAGGAGGTTGTGGTGAGGTGGGTGTTGGCCTCTTCTCCCTAGTGACTAGTGATAAGACAAGAGGAAATGGGGTCAAGCTGCACCAGGGGAGGTTCAAGAATTTCTTCGCAGAGAGGTGAGACCTTGGAACAGGCTGCCCAACAGGTGGTACAGGCACTGCCCCTGGAGGTGTTCAAAAAACAGGTAGACATGGTGCTTCAGGAGATGGTTTAGTGGTTAGGGGTTATAGGGTAGATGGTTGGACTTGATCTTGAAGGTATTTTCCAACCTTGATTCTGTGATTCTATGCCTGCCTTTCAAATTCCGCTCAAGGTCCTCACCCGAGAACTCTGCTTTGCCTGTCTCTGTCAGCAGCGGGTGATCCAGCTGGTGCATGGAAGCCAGGCAGATCCATTTTACAAGTGTGTGCCTACCTGTCAGCTCAAGTGTTGGACATACACCAAAGAGGTCTCCCTGGAGAGACAGCTGAGAATATGTTGAGGAGTAAAGAATCGAAATGGGTGAAATCTGGAGTAGGAAAATCAGTGAGGAGGAACTTAGTTGTAAGAATTACAACCACACAAGGTAACCATCAGTGATATCAGGAGTGGGCTCAGACAAACTGGGAACTGGCATCAGGCAAGCTTCAGGAAAAAGACTGCTACAGGGCAAGTCTTTGAGAAAGTCTGTGAGAGAAAACACTGCTGGAAGATTAGCTAATGAATATTTATTTTAAAAAAACCCCACTTTTATTAATATAAATGTGACCTTAACTAGGATATAGTTGTATCATAGAGTCTATATATACATTTGTGCATGTATTTACTGCTTGTATTGAAGTGACATGTAACAATAAATTTCTGTGATCCTAATGGTATTGGGGTTTGAGAAAAACTCCTCTACATGCAGATTGATTTAAATGAAATAACTACTAGGCAGATTTTAAACAGGAAGAAAATAACAAAGGAAATAAATTTCAGAAAATAATTAGTCACAGTTCACATGCTATGCATGTGTGTATATATGTATATATGTTCAGTGTTCAGTTAAGTAATAACATGCCTAGGGGTGGATTCAGAACTAACTAGCATTTGACTTCCATGTTTGCTGCTTGATTGTAAGGAAGCTGACTCTAATCCAAAGTGCTGCAGGTATCTAGATTTTTCTGTGTGTTTACCTGTTTGCATGTATCTGTGCGTGTAGGTGTGCATAAGCTACTTATTAAATTATAAAAAAACTATGTTAAATGCACCAACAAACATCCGGAATTTGGTAAATTGTGAAACTAAAGTTGTGTGCACAGCTTCAGCTCAGTTTCCTTGTGACCTTTGCATTTATGAAAGCAGATTCACTTTCCATTTCTTAAGCCGTTACACAGCAATGTGAAATCAAGCAGCCTTTCTATCACACAGTGTTTCTTACAACAAGAGCTTCATGTATGCATTGTTCTGTGAAAAAACTCCTTCATTCTTCTTATGTTTTGTCACAGCTTTTGCAGTTTTTCAGACTATCTGTTTGTGTTAGGATTTGATACAGGCCAGTGACCACCAAAATCAGAAGTCAGTGAGTGAGAGACAGAATGGCTGGCATTTTCAAAAGTAGTGTGTGGTTTTAACTACACAAAAGGAAGTCATAGGTAAGAGTGTACTGTGTAGAGTTTGTTCTTTAGACTTTCCATATTCCAAACAGCCTGCTCACTAAGAGCTTCAGGTTAATGTACTCCTCACTTTTAAAAATTATTGTAACCTTTATTTTGCATCTCATCTGTGAGGAATTACATTTTGTGGCCTTAATTCAAGGAGAGTGTGATCAAGATATATGTTAATTTTTCAGAAACTATAGTAGGCTGTGTCTGCATTAGAAAAAAAATAAATTTGTCTTTATCACCATTCGTTTTCTGTAACATTTCACCACTTCTGTACTCAGACTTCCTCACACTGCAATAATACATTAATTTTTGTGCGAAGATCTGAGTTTAAGCAGAACTTATCACCTGGAGAACTTGCGTATCTCCAGGGACATGGTGCCAGTTTACATTAACCTTGTTGGCATAAAAGCCCAGTAATCCTTCTAACTCATATTTCTCTATGCCGTTCTGACTGCTGACTTTGACTGTTTTTTCTGCTCCTTTGAAAAGGAGCCAACTTTCCTCTGATTAGTTCACCTGCTCAAATAGCAGCATGGACTTCATTACTTGCTGTTTTCTCCATGGTATAGGTCTTCAGAGTGGGTCAGCCTAATTTTCTTTCACTCCTTTAATATGCTTCTGTAGCATCTAGACTAGGTTTGATGTTCAGGATGTTCTGCTTCTAATTTTGGACCAAGAAAAGATCTCGAGTTATTGTACATTATTTTTTTAAACACTACTGTTTTGTTTTGGTGGGATTTTTGGTAGTGGAGGGAGGGCCTCAGGGGTTGCTCTGGTATGAAGCTGAGAAGCTGCCCCTGCTCCAAACCCCGCCAAGGAG
Source organism: Chaetura pelagica (assembly GCF_000747805.2). Taxonomy (NCBI): domain Eukaryota; kingdom Metazoa; phylum Chordata; class Aves; order Apodiformes; family Apodidae; genus Chaetura; species Chaetura pelagica. The sequence continues at coordinate 135,687 of NW_009954317.1, read as the reverse complement.
CCATTAGAGAGACAATAGATGCACCTCTGTGATTAACATACAGAAGAGCTGAGATAACACCTGTGCACACTTAAAGAAGAGCTCAGCTGCAGAGGCAGAGAGATGCTGGTGGTTGGTGAGGAAGAAGGGGCAGAAGGTGCCCAAGCAGCAGTTTCCCTGCAGCCCATGGCGAGATGGCAGCTGTGCCCCTGCACTCATGGAGGAACGTGGTGGGACATTCCCTGAAGGTGTCAGGAGGGATGAACTTTGCCACTGGACTTGGATGTTGTGGCCAGAGGATTTGCTGCCAGTGGGCTCTGATTGCTCAGCTGTGGAAGCCCCCGGGCCAGGGGAGGTGGCTGTTCCCAAAGCTCCCGTGACTCTGTGGGAAGCCCAGGCTGGAGCAGCTCCGGACCTGGTGGGAAGGACTCAGGAAGGAGAGGTTGGTGGAGGCCTCTGTGCCATGGGAGGGACCCCGTGGGGAAGCAGGGCAGGACTGTCAGGAATCCTTCTTGCTGAGGAGGCAGGAGCAGCAGGAACCCCCAGCCTGTGAAGTGACTCTAAACCCCATCCCCTGTCCCCCTGTGCCGCTGGGGGGAAGGAGGGAGAGAAACTGGGAACCAAGGGATTGGGGCCCAGGAAGAGGGGTGGAGGTAGCATATTTAAGCGCTGCTCTTTGTGTTGTCTGTGTCCTGTGTGTGTTTGATTAGTGTGAAGTTAAATTATTTTTTTGCTAAGTTGAGTCTGTTTTGCCTGTGACTGTAATCAGTGAAGAACCCTCCTTGTTCTTTGACTTGACCCATGAGCTTCTAGGTGGCCTTTGTCCTCCCCATCCCATAGTGTGTGTGTGTGTATGGGGAGTTGAGTGAGCGGCCACGTGGCTGTTTGTTGTTGTGTTGGCCCAAACCAGGACAAACACTTTGTTTTCTTATAAGCTGTTATAGCTACCAGCTGTTGCAAAAGTGTGTTAGAGTACCAAATGTTTATAGCTGAGGCATTATTTCAGCCAGTACTGCAAGCTGCAGGGTATTATAAGCAATCCTTGCTTTGGATGCTGCTTTTAGTAAAAAAGTGGATATTACAGGTGAAGAAATTTCAATTTCACTGTTTGCATTTCCATGGTGCTTTTCCTTTCCCTCTTCTCTTACGTTCAGTATTCACAACTGCTTGGCTGGCCTGAGCCCCACACATTGTAGTTTTATTGCCCTTTTGGTTCCTGCAATTCCCTACTTGCTCCCCTCCCTTTCAGGGCAGCAGCCAGTGCAGCATGCTTGTGCATACTGGCTGCCTAAGCGTGGACTTGTGGCCATGTTGAAAGGTCATGTAAAAGAGGAGGAAAATAAAAGCAGCACAGAAATGATGACAGTCTTTTGGGTCCAGTCTTGTTCAATATGTTTATTAATGACCTAGATGAGGGGATGGAGTGCTTCCTAAGTAAGTTTGCAGATGACACTAAGCTGGAAGGAAGTGTCAGTTTGCTTGAGGGTAGGAAGGCTCTGCAGAGAGACCTGGGCAGACTGGATCAATGGGCCAAGGCCAATTGTATGAGGTTTAACAAGGCCGAGTGCCAGGTCCTGCACTCTGGCCGTAACAACCTCATGCAAAGCTACAGGCTTGCTCCATGGTAGAGAAGGACGTGGGGGTGCTGGTTGACAGCCAATTTAACATGAGCCAGCAGTGTGCCCAGGTGGCCAAGAAAGCCAGTGGCATCCTGGCCTGCATCAGGAACAGTGTGGCCAGACAAAGTAGAGAGATGATTGTGCTCCTGTACTCAACATTGGTGAGGACCCACCTCGAGTACTGTGTGCAGTTTTGGGCCCCTCAGTACAAGAATGTTGAGTGTCCAGAGGAGAGCTACCAAGCTTGTGGAAGGTCTGGAGAATAAGCCCTATGAGGAGAGCCTGACAGAACTGGATTGTTTAGTTGGAAGAAGACTGAGGCATGAACTCATGAAAGGAGGTTGTAAGGAGGTGGGAGGTGGCCTCCTCTCTCAAGTGAATAATGACAGGACAGGAGTAAATGGCCTGAAGCTGTGCCAGGGGAGGTTTAGGCTGGATGTTAGAAAGAGTTTATTTACCAAAAGAGTGGTTGGACAGTGGAACAGGTTGCCCGGTGAGGTGGTGGAGTCACCATCCCTGGAAGTATTTAAAAGAAATGTAGACATAGTGCTTAGCGACATGATTTAAACACTGAACAGCTAAATTAGATGATGGTAGGAGGATTTAGGTATGGTGGGACTTGATGATCTTCAAGATCCCTTTCAACCAGGATGATTCTATTAATCTATGGTGACGGGAAAAGCTTGAGAGTAGGGTTCTGCCACGGTAAGAAATTAAGTAGAAGGTGTCATGCTTGAAGGATTTGTTTTGTCTTTTATCCAGTCAGGCAGTATGCTGGACTGAAGTGAGTTACTCAGCTGTTCTGTACATGTCTGTAGTCATCTTACAGTTGGTCCTCTCAATTAGTGCATGAAAAACACCTGTAGAAATATTTTAATAATAAAGTGGTGTGAAGTTATTGCAGGCCAGGAAGTCTAGAGAAATACCTACATTAACTCATCAGCTTGCAGAACATTTTAAAAGGTCTAATGAAGATCCAAATGAATCTTAGCCCTTATTTTTATAATATTTTCTTAATTTACTGAGCTGTTTCTTTAGACAGAATAGCTAATCAGTAGACTTTGTATTTTTCCTTCTTTTCAGTCTTCACAAAAATGTCTGTCACTCAGCCTTCTTGATTATGATGATCCTGGCACTTTAAATAGTGTAAATGGAATCTGATGAGAAATTAAGTCCATGAAATATGAAAGAGGATTGCTTATTTTAGGGCAGATCACCTTCCCAATGCAGTTCACCACATTACCATGGGAATGCTGTGCTAGAGCTAAGGGGACAGTATACATGTAGGAATAAATAACAGGGGACTGGAAAAATCATAGTAAGGCTTATGCTGACACACAGTGCCTGTTGAGTCTGGGTTGAAACTGGGAACGTTCTCCACCCTGGATAGTGGGAGATCCATTTTCCCTCTTCCTGCTTCTGGATGTGTGTTCCTGCCACTTCCTGGAGACTGAACTGATACTTGTTGAATTGCTTGGTGTATTAATACCACTTGCTAAAAAAGACAGGAAATTACAGTTTAGTGGAAGCGTTCTTCTTTCCTTCTGAGGTCTAGTCAGGTGAACAAGTACCTTTTCAGACAGCCCCTTGTTGCTCCCATTCAGTCCCTTGTGTTGAGAGGCTTTGCCCTAGAAAGCTCACTTGCTTTCTGGTTACTATTATCAAATGGAAGGTAGCCTTCAGGAAGGCTTTGCAGTCTGAATCTGAGGGGGAACATATCACCCTTTCCTTGCTGAACAGCCTTGCTGTTCTGAAGGAAGAGTGGGCTAGTACTGTGCTCATTACCTTTCATGTCTGATTTTTATATTACCCTGCCAACTAGTTTTCTTAATTAAGATGTTAAGTTGCTGCACAATAGAGGACCTGATGAAAAAAAAAACAACAACAAAAGCGTATCCAAGAGAAAAGGGGAAGTTCCAGGATTTGTATAAACAATTAAAATAATACTTTTCAACCGAAGGAGGAGGAAATCAGAATAATCTGAAAGATTAGACAGGCCCAGGCAGGGAGAGCAGACTGTTGAAGCAGACATGTTTTGAAAGGAAATCAATGAAGAGAAATGAAGACTCAAGCATTTCAGGGAGTGGATTTCAATGTATGTAAAAGAGTAATAAAAAAAACAGTGGACTAACTAAGTTGACATTTACTTGTGAATGCACAATATTTTCAATGCAAATTGTAAATTGAAGTAATGCAGGATATGTTCTCCTGTGCTTATGATCTAGATGGCACTGATCTTTGTACAGCGTAACAGACAGACAAGGAAAATCAGAATTACAGTGAGATTTTGAACATCTTAAGGTATTTTTTCCCCCCTTATCCTGCTCTCCTCATAAAATAAAATAAGTATTTGGGCACTGCCAATATGCTTTTTGCTGTGTGGCAAGTATGCACCTACACAGTAAAAATGTTAGTTCCACATAAACTCCATGTATACCATACTGATAACACTGCAAAAATATTTGTTAATGGTATAACATGAAACCTGTGAATTTCTGAGTTACCCTCTTGTGAGGATGGAAATGTAGAAACTTCAATAATATTACTGTTAGACCAGTAAGCTGCAGAAAGAGCTAAGTATGATAACTCCTTTAGTTTCACTCAGGAAAGTTGCACTGAAGGGCACTTCAGAATTATCTTAATAAGTGCAACTTCTTTTCCTACTTCCTGAATTTTGCAAGAGGATAGATGCCTAATGTGTAAATGGTCTAGTCTAGTAATACTTTTCCCAGCTCCGTAAGCAATACCAATAAATGTGAGTGCCAGTGCAAATAAAGTGCCAGTGGGTGCCACTGTTTTTTATTTCTGGATTACACAATTCTGTCCTGAGTATGGCTGCAAAAACTTGGAAGCCACCCGGTGGCACCACTGATGGGAGGTGCATAAAGGTGCATAAAGGTAGGAGTCTTTTTTTATGGACATGGGACATGTGTAGACTTGGTTGCTGCATCAGAAGTTTTTCCATTAAGCTTTGCGACCGTATGACCGTGTTTCTGTGTAAGTACTAGTTGGCATACATGTGCTTATATGTGTTATATATGTCTGCACCCATCATTTAAATGTAAGTGTGTATTCCTAGTAGAAAGCAAAGTAATTAGTTAGTGTTAAGATGGAGCTTGGACTATTTATGACTCAGATTATGTAACGTAATTGCTGGCTAATGGTCCTAAAGTCTATTTTCCTGTGATGCTGTTGAGTCTGTTCATGTGTCATTTGTATCTGTATGTATCTGAAAGTGAAGGAAGTTAGAACTGGTCCTCTTGTGGTGATACCTGTGTATTTTTTTGTAAGTGTGCATATGTGTTACAGCCAAGATACGTTCACTTAGTGCACTTGCTTTCCAAATGTGCTTGAAAAGATTGGTGTTACTGCTGTATTTGACTAGATTATTGTTGCAGCCACACCCTGAAATCAGGTTAATTTGCCAGCATATTAAAAATCAAAGGAAATAAAAATGGAACAGACTTTTGTGGTATCTTAAAGTGCAGATATATTCCATTCCTCTTTCTGCTGCCTCTCTTGTGCAACTGATAAAGCATAATTTCACCCATTAATTTTAAGTATGAGAACAAACTGTTTAATGCTTCGTCCATCACCAACTTCCATAAAACCATATTAATATCGGTAGGAAAGCTTATCAACACTTGCCATTGAGGTTAACTGCCTTTAACTCATAGCTGAAAATAAAGTATGTATTTACAGGATTAAAGTCCCAATGCTATAAAACATTCCAGATTATAGTGTTTGTGAAGCTGTTAAGTCTAAAATTTTTGTCAATGTTTATAAGAAACAGTGGCTAAATGTATGTGCCTTGCCTTTCTATCAGTCATCAGTAATAATCACATAGATTTTTGCAATTTACAAACAGTAGTTCTAGATGTTGTGCTTCAGATTAATTCTAGATCTGGCAGTGTTAAGGAATCAGTACCAGGGAGTCCTAATGACGAGGCTTTTTTTGTCTTTGTCTTTATGGAGCAATAGTGCTAGTTGTGGCAGGGGCTGTAGTCAAGAATGACAGACGTTTTGTACACATGCTGCTGTTCTGTTTATTTGTTATGGATCAAAAGACAAAAGGCTGAGCTGTTCTGGTATCTAAGAAGCGTGTTAGCTAGAAGTGTATTGGCTGTGTTAGATATTCTTAAAATGTAATGAAGCTCATGACTGAGTTTTTGTGCATATGCTGGCTTTCACACCTCAGGGTACTCAATTGCTTTTGAAACACTGTAGAAAAAGTTTAATCTTTAATTCTGTCATGCAGTCTACCATTCATAGGATTTGATAATGGATGTCCTGTATTGTTCTCTAAGCCTCAAAGTCCCAGATCTGCTTCTTCACACATCCACTGATCATAAGGGGTAGAAAGCTCCATAATCAACTCAAACATTGCTTTATAAATCATCCTTCTTCCTGATAAATTTCATTAATATTCTTTGTGCAGAAGACAGAGGTTGAAGACCCAGTTGCTTGTGATTGAACATGGCGGGGGACGTAAAAAGATTCACACGCATGCTACTGGAGTGCAATAGCAATGACAAGCTATGTGGTAAGATTCACAGATTTCTTTAAGTGATAAGCTTGCATGTGCTGTGCAGGAAGGTCAACTTTGCTAAAAAGAGCATCTGTAATAAGGCATCTAAGTAAGTGACCTTACGTGCAGGAGCTACAGTGTTTTTTTTTGCAGTTTAGATTCTCAGCACCTTTGAAAAATAGGATGGCAGCACTAACAGTATCCAACTGTTGTTCCAAGGAGCAGAGAATAGATACACATACTTTTGAGGTTGAAAGTTAATTAAATGGGTTCCTGCCAATGCATGGGGGTTAGATCTAGATGATTGTTAGATTAATCCAAACCATTCTATGGTTCTATTGTTCTATTATTACTCCTTTGTTATACAGAACCAATGTGCATCAGGCAGTGCTGCTTATTCCTTGGCTTCCTGCTTTCTTTTTCTGCTGATAGTTGTGCGTGAATACCAGACCGAAGTGATTGTTGTCCCAGTTCTCCTTGTGGGTTTTTTTGTCATCTTGCTAACTGTGATCCTTTGGCTCCACTGTCGAGGCTTGCGAGCAAAGCAGGAGCAATCATCATCATCTGGACACCAAGGTAAAAAAAACATTTTCCAACCAGAAGACAGTCTGTTGGTTTCAGTGGCCAGAAGCCAATCCCATTTCCCCATTGCTTGAGCTGTTAGGCAGTAGCCTTTATGGAGAGCCTGAGTGGTATTCAGCAATCTGATAAGCATTAGAAAAACTGGGAACCCTGTTTTACTCCACTTGCAGTAGCAGTAGTGGAATCAGTAGTACAGATAGATCTGAGAAAACCTAAAGCAACACACCATGTAGGCTGACCTACATGGGGCACTGGGGTAACCACTCGAGAGCTGCAAAGTCTGTTTATGTAGCAGCCTTCTAGATGCTACTGCATGGAAAGTATGCCTGGGGTAATTCTGAATGACAGTCATTGTGATGTAAATCACACCTACTTAATCCATTTTTTGTACTGTCATCTAAGAAATTTAATTTCAAACTGCTGTCTACCACTTGGTGTTGGAACAATGAGAAATAGAACAGGGAGTGGTGAGGGGATAGGGAAAGGTTTGTTGGTGATGCAAACTGATGTTGCAGAGTGGAAATGAAAATCCAGTTCTGAACATATTTTGGTTTTGTAGAGGAAAAAGTCTATATTAAGGGAAATAATTGAGAACAAAGATAAAGTCTTTGTGAGAACACCTTGTGCACATCACTTTCATAACGACTGCTAGCTGGTAATAAAATAAAATATTTGTTTCTTCAGCACATGGGAATCAAGTACAAATGCATCTTATCTAGGAAGTTTACATAGTTAAATGTAGTAGAGATCTCCAGGCTTGTTTTGGTTTAGAGTGGGAGATGAATTCCTTCACCTCTTCAAGGGCCAAAATAAGTAATATACAATAACATTTCCTTATTTTGTCTTGATTCAACAGTATGGAGCAAAAATTAAAGAGGATATGCTGATCACTGCCACCTGCTGCAAGAGTTCATCTGTCCATTTTTATGCCTAATGTGTATTTGTTTTTGTCAGCAAATGAAAAGAATCAACAGAAATCTAACTCAACAGACAACCATGATATCCAGCTGAGTGAGACACCTGTGGAGAGCCTGCTAAGTTCTGCATCCTTGACTCTGAAAGAACTGGAGATACCACGAGAGAAATTCTCACCAGGCACCTTGCAACTGATAAAACATGGTCGCTATGGGAGCATCTACAGAGCACAGCTGGAAACTGGGAACCCCCGGAAGACTAAGACTGTGGTATTGAAAGCTTTACAAGGTAAGGCACATGGCCAGAATCCTCTTTGGTACAGACCTTTGTCGTCCTTACTTGGCAAGAACAAGATTTGTTCAGTATCATGTTATCTAGTCAGAGTGGCATTTTGGTAAGAGTGTCTTGGTAGACTAAAGAATATTGCTGTTCAGCTGCCTCCATTGCCTTTTTGTTTGGTTGGTTTGTTTTGTTAGTTTTGGGGTTGTTTGTTTTATTTTCCTTGTTCTTTCAGACCTGGCTAGTCCTCAGAAAGTAAAGGATTTCCTGGGGAGGATTCAATTCCATCAAAATCTTGGCCATCATGAGAACCTGGTTGAACTGGTTGGGTGCTGTGTAGACAAGCTTCCACTTTATATGATCATGGAAGATGTATCTCTTGGTGACCTGTTGACATTTCTGTGGACATGTCGGAAGGTGAATCGAAAGAAGTGATGATAAGTTCATAATTCATAGATTATTCTTTTAATGATTCTTTTAATCTCTCCATGTATCCATCTATATCAATGTAAACTATTTCTGTCTCCCAAAGAATCACTGAATCACAGAATGGTAGGGGTTGGAAGGGACCTCTGGAGATCATCTAGTCCACCACTCCTGCTAGAGCATGGTCCTCTAGAGCAGAGTACACAGGAACACATCCAGGCAGGTTTTGAATGTCTCCATGGATGGAGATTCCACAACGCCCCTGGGCAACCTGTTCCAGTGCTCTGTTACCCTCAGAGTAAAGAAGTACTTTCTTAGATTTAGGTTAAACCTCCCGTGAAGATTGGGATGACGTTGGCTTTCCTCTAGTCCTCAGGCACCCCTCTTGTTCTCCAGGAATTTTCAAAGATGATGGGAAGCCATAGTTCTAAACAAGTCTAAACTGGAATAGAATCAGTGGATATCCTGATTGATGTGATAATAGTTTGGAGAAGCTTTGCAGGCTGTTGGAGTGAGAGTTGGTACAGCTGCCTGAGCTTCCAAAAAGTTTTCAGTAATGTCCCACTCCAAATGCTTTTAAGAAAACAGCAGTTATGACACCAGGGAGAATGTCACTGAATTATAACTGATTAATTCAAGGACAGGAAACAGAGCATAAAAGTGAAAGGTTTTACTTGCACAGAGGGAGGTCACCCATGAAGTTCTACTTGTATATATGCTAGGACCTGGTGCTGTTTGTGGCATATGTGACAGTGAGATGATGAAGGTTGCCAGTGAGACCAGCCAGTACAGGTAAGGGCTGACCTTGAAGAATTGCAAAAGGATCTTCCAAGACTGAGAGACTGGCCAATAAAAAGAACAGATGAAATCCAGCATAGTTAAAATGAAATTATGCGCATGTAGAAAAGCAATCCTAGCTTCACATATGTAACGATGGTCTCGTATCTGCCCACTAGTGATAAGGAGTAAAATCATAGGACCGACTGTATGAAAATATGCAGGAAATATGCAGGAATGACACAGGAAAACTATAGTGTATTTACCTTTTTCTCTTTTTCTATGTGGGTATCCAAGTAGGATCACTAGTACAGGCAGAGTAGCAAAAGAGATGGACTGGTAGTCTCATACCAGATAACCATTCATATGTTATAAATGTGCTTTTCTACCATTCTGATTTATAATATACCTTTTCTTTCATCTGTTTGTATTGTCATTCTTCACTGTCATTCTGCCCATTTCTGTCTAATCTATTAATTTTTTCTTCACCCTTCAATTTACACACTTGTTGTCTCCAGTATACTTACCCAGCACACTGCCCATCCATCAATATCAACCATCTCTGTACCCTTATATATATGACCAACTCTTAAATTAGCTGGGGGGATATAAGATTATGATAGTTCTCACTTTATTAGATTGGAAGGAAATATTCCCCAGTATCCTACAGCTATGGTATTTGTTTGATTCACAATCAGCTCTTTTGTCTCTAGGATGTAATGACAATGGATGGTATCCCCTATGACCTCACTGAGAGGCAGGTATATGAAGTTGGACAGCAGGTTGCAGCAGCTCTGGTAAGTATAGTCACATTCACTGCATTTTTTCCTTCTTGGTTGTTTGCAACATGAGTCTGCATGGTGACATAAGTCTTGGCTTAAGCACAGAGGATGTGCTTTGTTAAAACTGAGCCAAATGTGCTTGCTTTATCTTGGTGAGCATCCACCTCGATTCCACAGTGTGGCAGACAGGCACAAACTAAGTGAAAATTTCAGTCAATTAAAATTTCTTTTGAAATGATTATGGTCTCTTTCTTTGCCAACTTTCCAGGCTTTCCTTGAACAGAAGAAGTTGTTCCATGGTTACATTGCTGCCAGGAATGTCCTCCTTCATCACAACTTCACTGCTAAACTCTGTGGTTTGGGTCTGGCCTATGAAACTCACACCTATGGTGCCAACTCAGTCACACAGATTGTTCCAGTCAAGTGGCAGGCACCAGAGCGGCTCCTGAAGAAGCCCCCCAGCATCAAGGCAGACATGTATGATTTAATTTTTGGACTAGAAGTTCATCTGTCTGTCAGGCCTGTCTCTTTCACTTCCTTATGTATCATTTTATGTCTTGAGGTTCACTGTAGGGCATATATTCTCAGAATAATGCTCTGCTTTATAGCTCATACCTTCTCTTCTCCTTTCTGCAGGTCATGCCTTGTTGTTATCATGTATTTAAACTAACTAGCTAGAATGGAAACTTGACATTGCTTTGTTTTCTTTTCTTGTAGATGGTCTTTTGGAATTCTACTGTATGAAATGATTACATTAGGTAAGAAGACAATGATAATAAAAAAATATGTAGGATATGTAATCTTGTAATTAACAAGACCCAAAATCTCAAATTTCAGAAGGTAAAGTTGGACCATCTGAATAAGCATCCTCTTTTTTCTGACTTGCCGAGTCTTGACAATTCCCTTCAGACTTTCTGTCAGCATGAATTGCAGTAGTAGAAAAAAGAATTTTGGTAGGGAAGGAATTATTATACAGAAGCTGCTATCTGCAACCATTACCTTATCGTTTTTCTACTGTTATTCCTTTGGCCTCTCTAGGTGCTCCACCATATCCTGAGGTGCCACCGTCTGACATTTTATCATACCTGCAGAGACAGAACATTATGAAGCAGCCCTCAAGCTGCCAGCAAGCCATGTAAGCCACTTGTTTTATGAACAATTGAACTTGAGCTCTACAGAGCTAAATGTAAATGAGACATACAAAACCAGATCTTACAGTATATAGTCAATGGGATGGAATCTGGTTGGAGGTGTGTGACTAGTGAAGTCCCTCAGGGGTCAGTACTGGGACCAGTGTTGTTCAACATCTTCATCAACGACCTGGATGAGGGTATAGAATGTACCCTCAGCAAGTTTGCTGATGACACCAAGCTGGGAGGAGTGGCTGACACACCAGAAGGCTGTGCTGCCATTCAGAGAGACTTAGACAGGCTGGAGAGTTGGGTGGGGAGAAACCTGATGAAGTTCAACAAGGGCAAGTGTAGAGTTTTGCATTTGGGGAAGAGAAACACCATGCACTAGTACAGGTTGGGGGCTGACCTGCTGGAGAGCAGTGTAGGTGAAAGGGAGCTGGGGGTCCTGGTAGACAGGTGGATGACCATGAGCCAGCAATGTGCCCTTGTGGCTAGGAAGGCCAATGGCATCCTGGGGTGCATTAGAAAGGGGGTGGTTAGTAGGTCAAGAGAGGTTCTCCTCCCCTTCTATTCTGCATTGGTGAGGCAGCATCTGGAGTATTGTGTCCAGTTCTGGGCCCCTCAGTTCAAGAAGGACAGGGAACTGCTTGAAAGAGTCCAGCACAGAGCCACAAAGATGATGAAGTGGAACATCTCCCTTATGAGGAAAGGTTGAGGGAGCTGGGTCTCTTTAGCTTGGAGAAGAGGAGACTGAGGGGTGACCTCATCAATGTTTACAAATATGTAAGGGGTGAGTGTCAGGGAGATGGAGTTAGGCTTTTCTCAATGATGACCTTTTCTCAATGATGAGTGATAGGACAAGGGGTAATGGGTGCAAATTGGAGCATAGGAGGTTCAAGGTGAATATCCAAAAAAATTTTTTTACTGTGAGAGTGACAGAGCCCTGGGACAGGCTGCCCAGGGAGGTTGTGGAGTCTCCTTCATTGGAGACATTCAAAACCCACCTGGATGCGTTCCTGTGTGATGTACTCTAGGTGACCCTGCTCTGGCAGGGGGGTTGGACTAGATGATCTTTAGAGGTCCCTTCCAACCCCTAGGATTCTATGATTCTATTCTATGATTCTATATTTCCAAGCCTAGACTGTACAAAACAGAAACCTGTTAGCTGAGGAGACTTGTTCTCACGTCTGCCACATCTTTTTACTGGATTCTGCTGCATGAAACCTCGATTGCCAGAACCTTTCTTTCCTGGTTTTGAGAATTGCTCACATTTCTTTTTCCTTGTCTGCCCTGGCATTTTGTTGCTCCACTGCTTCCCTGCACGGTGCAGGACTATTCTGGAATAATCTTTCTCCTCTAAGTTACAGGATTCTCCCTGAAATGAACAAAGCATCCACAAGGAAGGTGTAACACGTTATATACCCTTTTGTGAAGCTGTTTTTTTTTTTTAATATTTGGAGGCTTTTTCTTCCATAATGCTGTTTCAGAAGACAATACCAAACAGTCTTTTTTCCTTGTCCTGTACTCCCAGTTGACATCCTGGCAAAAAATGGTGTCTTTGTCCCTGCACATTATTATGTGGTTGCAAATTTCAGAGGGCCATTGAAATAACTTTATATGAAGCAGAAAAAGAGGCTTTTAGGCATTTTAAGTATGAGATGACCTGACTGTAGTAAAACTTTGTGTTGGTGTTTCTCATTCCCTGTGCTTTCTCACTTCTCCATCTTACAGGTATGGCATAATGAAATCCTGCTGGCAGTGGAATGCAGCTAACCGGCCTTCTCCAGCAGATCTAATTCAGTGCCTAGAGAAAGCTAGAAAGACCAGCAATGACCATGCAGTACTGCGGGTGCCTGAGCTGGTGGTGCCTGAACTCTATGCTGATGTTGCTGGTGTCAATGTGCAGAGTCTAGTGACTGAATACACTAGACTCTGAAGGACCCTTTCACGTGTTGGTAATGGAGTTTGTCCTTTCTAGACACTTAGTGTCTCTAGGACAACTCTCTGTGGCAGAGGGACTAGTCTACATGGGACAACTCTACGCAGGTCAACACAGCTCCTTTGATGTAGTTTCCTTTATCTCATAATTACAGGCAAATGCTGCCAGTCCTGCCTGGTGCACTGCGAGCTCTGCAAAGCCCTCATACATTGGTGGGGCTGATCACCTAGCCTGGCAGCAAGTGGTCTCTTACAGGAGATGGAGGGGGATGATCACCAGTGAGCTTTTTTCTACCCTGCCTGCAGTACACATCACCTTAGGAGTAGGAGGAGAAGGTGTGTAGGCAGGGGGTTGCACATCAGGGGAGGTGGAAGGGTGTGTGTGGGGGTTCCCCAGCAGGGGAGCAGCTGCAGGCTCAGCTCTGGGCCTGAGGGGGAAGCCATCCACCTGAGCTCTGGCTGGCAGGAGCGCCTGCTGGTTTGTTGGCCTCAGCTTGGTTTTTTCCCTTGTATTTTTTGGGGGGTGTTTGTTGTTGTTTTTTTTTTTTTAAATTGAGGGACTTCTAGGCATGGCATCCCACCACCCAGAATCCTCCTCAGCCCCTGACAACCAGAATGTGAGGAGCCCACGGTCCCCACTGCCACGAGTCTCCTTCCCTGCCTGCACAACGCGCACAGCAGAACCAGCAGCGGAGCAGCCCTAGGGGCTCAGCAGGGGCAGTGGGGCAGCTGCCTGCCCCATGGCTTCCCAAGAAAAAACCCTCCTGTAGTTATCCCCACGTGCCTTGTATCACACTTGCGTGTTACCTGGCTGCACTTAAGCTGGCCAAAATTTTAATTTTATGTGTCACATTTGATGTAGCTGCCTTTATCTCATTGTTATATTTAATGTTCTCTCCGAGAATTTAATTACCATTATTTTAATTATTGCACATTTGATGTAGTTGCCTTTATCTCGTCATTAATTTAAGTATTACTTTATAAATGAGTCACCAGAAATGGCTGCAAAGCAAGGTAGACACCTCTGATGGCTGAGCACAATGAAGGCATGTGATTAGTTGACTAGCACGAATTGAAGAAATCCCACAAAGCAGATGAGCATATGTAAAATACTGTGTCCAACTGCAGTGATACAAGCCCCATAGAATACTTGCATCTCATGTCTCACAACTATAAATTATTTTAATAAAATATTTTTTGATGGTTTACTATTGCATTTTTTTTAACATTTCCAAATTTCACTGCATATCTGTGAGCAGGAACAGGTCTAGGACAGTTCATCTGAGCACACTGGGTTGGCCACACCAAGTTGTCCTAGACCCTCTGCTGGTAACGTAGAGGTAGCTGCAGAGACCTGTCCCATTCTGACATTTCACAGGCTCAGAATGAGGTGTTTATACGGAGAGGGATCCCTTTGTTTTTCAAACATGTTATGTATATAAGATAACCATCTCCTCCATGCCAGAAGCAACAAACTGTTATCGCTATTATTATTAAATCAACCAGTTTATATAATTCTGCCAGTGGTAATTTGGGAGCGAAGTGAGCCTAGGAAGCCATAGAAAATATAATGACAAACTTGAGTTAAAGCACTATTACTTGGTTTGTGTAGCAAGATTTTGTTAGCAGGGTGCTGCAGGGGTGGCTTCTGTGAAATGATGCCAGAAGCTTCCCCCATGTCCAATAGAGCCAGTTTCAGCCAGTTCCAAGATGGACCTGTCACTGGCTAAAGCTGAGCCCATCAGCAGCACTGGTAGTGCCTCTGTGACAGCATATTTTAAAAAATGGTAAAAAATACTGTGTAACAGTAGCCAGAGAGAGAAGTGAGAATATGTGAGAGAAGCAGCCCTGCAGACAGCTAGGCCAATGAAGAAGGAGGGGGAGGAGGTGGTCCACATCCGTGAGCAGATCATTTCCCGTGGTGAGGTGGGCTGTCCTCCTGCAGCACAGTGGAGCAGATATCCACCTGCAGCCTGTGGAGGACCCCGTGTTAAACCAGGTGGTTGCCAGGAGGTTGTGACCCCATGGGAAGCTCCACACCAGAGCAGGCTTCTAGCAGAACCAGTGACACACGGAGAAAAGAGCCCATACGGGAGCAGGTTTGCTGGCATGTGGTTTGGGCCCAACACAAGAACAAAGAAACAGCCCCATGGCCGCTCACTGAACTCCCCATACACACACACACTGTGGGATGAGGAGGACAAAGGCCACCTAGAAGCTCATGGGTCAAGACACAAAGGACAAAGAGGGTTCTTCACCAATTAAGGTCCTGGGCAAAACAGACGCAACTTGGGGAAAAAAATAATTTAATTTCACACTAATCAAATACAGGACACGGACACCCCCAGAGCAGGGCTTGCAGATGTTACCCCACCCCTCCCTTCTTCCCGGGCCCCAATCCCTCGGTTCCCGGTTTCTCTCCCTCCTTCCCCCCAGCGGCACAGGGGGACAGGGGATGGGGTTTAGAGTCACTTCACAGGCTGGGGGTTCCTGCTTCTCCTGGCTCCTCAGGAAGAAGGACTCCTTACAGCTCTGCCCTGCTTCCCCACGGGGTCCCTCCCATGGCACAGAGGCCTCCACCAACCTCTCCTTCCTGAGTCCTTCCCACCAGGTCCGGAGCTGCTCCAGCCTGGGCTTCCCACAGAGTCACGGGGGCTTCGGGAACAGCCACCTCCCCTGGCCCGGGGGCTTCCACAGCTGAGCAATCAGAGCCCACTGGCAGCAAATCCTCTGGCCACAACATCCAAGTCCAGGGGCCAAGTTCCCCCCTCCTGGCGCCTTCAGGGAATGTCCCACCACGTTCCTCCATGAGTGCAGGGGCACAGCTGCCATCTCGCCATGGGCTGCAGGGAAACTGCTGCTTGGGCACCTTCTGCCCCTTCTTCCTCATAAACCACCAGGATCTTCACCTCAGCATTGCCTTTTTGCCTCTCTAGCTCAGGTCTTCTTTCTTTTCTACCTCTGAAGTGCTTCTCTACTCAGGTGTTATCTCAGCTCTTCTGTATGTTAATAGCAGAGGTGCATCTCTTGTCCCTCTAATGGCTCCTTGGCTGAGTTTGAAGCAGGGGCAGCTTCTCAGCTTCTTACAGAGCCACTGCTGAGGCCCTTCCCCCTCTACCAAAAACCCCACCAAACAGGGACAACCCCCACCATGGAGCAGTCTGTTTCTGAAGACCTTGTGAGAGGGACCTGTGCTGGAGCAAGGCAGGAGTGTGAGAGGGAATGCACAGTAGAGATGTGATTCCCTGACTGCAACCCCTACTCCCTGTCCCCCTGCACTGCTGGAGGGGAGGAGGTAGAGGAAAATTGAGAGTGAACCTGAGCTCAGGAGGAAGGGAGGGGTGGGGGAAGCTTTAGTTTTGTTTCTCATTACCCTGCTCAGGTTTTGTTTTACAATAAATTAAATTAATTTCCCTGATCCTGTTTTGCCTGTGATACTAGTTGGTGAATGATCTCTCCCTGTCATTACTCTGACCCAAGAGCCTTTTGTCATATTTTCTCTCCTCTGTCCATTTGAGAAGGGGGAGTGATAAAGCAGCTTAGTGGGGATGTGGCATCCAGACAGTCAACCCACCAGCAGGAGGTTGTGGAAATGTTTCACCATCCTTTCCGTCCTAAGAAACTGCATTAGTTGGGTGTTCAGAAGAGGAGATGTCCTGAGGAATATGCTATGAGGCACAGCCGCATAGGAAAAAGTGGGTAATAGTTTACTGTCCATTCATCAAGAACTTATTCAGGACAGTTATGTTCTTTCTTTAAGTGTTCATGCATGAATTCCTCCTCAGTGAACCCACTGAGGGCTTGGTGAATTTTTTTTTGCAGTTGTTCTGTGGAGAATAATGGATTTCCAGATACAGACTTATTTGTTTTATTTGTTTAATTTGGTTACCTTGTTCCCATGAAAGACTGTTGACTTTTGATTATTATGTAGAATTTTTCTGCAAGGTGGCAGGGCCATTTGCTCAGTTCAGTCAGTTCCCACAGACTGAGTACGAAGCAGAGTCATAATTCCTGCACAACTGGCAGAATGGGCTTTGTACCTGGACCTTACCTCTCTGATGTGCAATACTTCTATCTGCCAGTTTGCCATCACCAAAAGCATGACTTTACTGTTTCTTTGAAAGAAACATTTGATGATCTTTACAGTGGGAGACTGAATCAGCACCAACAGCTCTCCTAAGCATGAAGTTCTTCCCAAAAGTGACAACAGGAAGGATACACAGATACTAAGTATGCATGGTGTGGTTTGACTCCACTGTGCATGGAGTTTCCAGAAACCACAGATGAGCCATTAGCTTTTTAAGAGCCTTTTTGAGCTATCCAGGCCTCCATACATATTTTTCCTGCCTCAGTGGGCATCTAGTAAAGGATTTCCATTTAAACACACAGAAGAGAGAGACTAGAGTGGTTTTACTTGCTCTTCTGTGGTCACAGAATTGCCTTTTCATGCAGGATGTGGTTTCATCATGAGGATGAGAGAGTGTGTTAATTTATGTCATCTCCTACAGCTTGTGTTTTCTTATTTATAGCAGGGACTGCACTATCAAGACATAGCAATAATTCACAAACCTCCCCGACTACCCAGGACACATAAAAGTGCTATTTTTTTGCATTAGTTAATCTCACATTTAAAGAATGTTTTAACAATGTTTCTACCTATGATAAAAAGAGGAAGTTACCTGGTGTTTTCCACTTGCTCTGTTTTTAAACAATCCCACTTTTGCAAGGGCCATTTTACTTCAGCAGTTTTGTGTTTAACATCAGGGTGTTGTTCTTCTGTTCCCAGGGCAGCACAGCTACCGCAAAGAATGTTAAAGCTGTAGCTCAGAGGTTACAAGCTCCTTCACCCTGCAAGCTGATTTCCAATAGTTCATTAGCACTTTAGATCTGTTTTACCTTCCCCTGCCGTCACCACTCTGCGTATTTTGAGCTTTGTCTTTGCTGGAACAGCCCTCTGAGGTGGCATCCAGGTAACACCATCAGTCATCCTTCACTGCAGCAGCTGCTCTTAGGAAGGTGGGGCAGGTTTCTCAGATGTTAGAACAAATGGATGTAAAAAAAAACCTTTTACAGGGTTAGGGGCATCTTCACACAGATGGTTTCTGGCATAAGAAACGTGCAGCAATGAGACAAAACTCAGCCCTGTCCCACAGCATCCTGTTGTGTGGCAGGACTGACTGGTCCTACCATGTTTGCCCACTGGTAGACTACCTCAAAACTAAGAATTAATGGTGTGATGCAAGAATTACAGAATCACAATGGTTGGAAAAGAGGTCTAAGATCACTGAGTCCAACTGTCCAACCAGGGGAAAAAAGAAAAACAGACAAACAACAACGGCAACATCAACCCAAACCAAACAAAAACCCCATCCCAAAAGACAAAACCACAACCACACAAAGCACCCACCATGCCCACTACAGCATGCTCTGAGCTGCCATGTCTACATGTCTCTTGAACATCTCCAGGGATGGTGACTGCACTGCCTCCCTGGGCAGCCTGTTCCAGTGCCTGACTACTCTTTCAGTAAAGAAACACTTCCCAATATCTAGCCTAACCCTCCCCCTGGTTCAACTTCAGGCCATTTCATCTGGTCCTATCATTCTCCACTAGGGAGAAGAGGCCAACACCCACTTCACTACAACCTCCTTTCAGGTAGTTGTAGAGACCAATGAGGTTTCCCCTCAGCCTCCTATTCTCCAAAATAAACAACCCTAGTTCCTGCAAATGCTCTTCCTTAGACCTCTGCTCTTGTTCTCCAGACCCTTCACCAGCTTGGCTGCTCTTCTCTGTACACAACAACTCAATGTCTGTACACCTGATTTTGTTTAGATGCAACTGTTAATCTGAATGCAGTTAAAACAACTCCATATGTAGTCAATTTGTGCATTTCAGGTAACAATAGCATCTCTGCTGTCTTGTCTCTGCTTTGAGCCTTCAGATGAAGCCTTCTGCTTTTGAGCTGCTGTAAGAACTGAGATATTCCTGTTTCTCCTTCTGGTTTATCAATACTGATTCACTGGAGCCCTTTTCTAACCAGCCCTTTGGGCCATTGGTAGGTTTCTACTCAGTGTGTAGAGCTCTTAATTCACACATAAAACTTTAAATTGCTGTTTTGGTGATGTTCATGAAAATGCTTAAGTCTTTTGTGGCTTAGACCTTGCTATCCAGTGTGGGTTTTTTCCCCCCCTAGATACCATTGTCTTGATTTTCTTATTGTAAATTGTTTAGAATTTGAGAATTTTATCTCAGGTTCCATCTCCTGTGGAAATTATTTCTGTGCAGGATACTATATTTACCTTTTTCCCTTTGTGGATTTGCTCATTCACCAGACAATTTTGCCTGTGGAAATTGATTTTCATTCCCTTTTTCTTGCTGTTCTCTCCTGCAGAACTCACTCTCAAAAACCTCATATGTGTATGTGGCAAGCTAGCCTGAGCTACCATCATTGATTTTAGAAACAGTGGTTTGAGTGCCATATCAAATCCATTATTGATTTATCATCACACACAAAAATACAGTAACTCTTTCTTATTTTGCATGGCATGAGCAATCCTGTGGAGTGTAATGCAATTATTCAATACCCAATGAAATAGCTGGATTTCACCTAGCTTGTTGGTAATCCAAGGACTTTTGAATATGGCTCATGGATAAAACATACCAGGAAAGCAAAAATGACCAGGGAACATGCTTCATATAGCCCATGACTGGGCCTATACATGTTAAAATAATTACATATTTTTGGAATTTGTTCCAAAAAGAGAAGTGAAGGTAGAAGGCTTGAAGGCTGTCTCCTCTGAAGAGGTGGTTAAAATAGACTGAACATATATAGGAAGAGCTGTGCAGAAATGCTTTAAAAGTTTTGTAGGGTAGTTTGAACAAATATTTTTAAAGTGCTCTCTTGATCCAAAATTTGTGCTTGCAAGCCTCATTCTGTGTTGCAGTAGATTTTCTTTTCAAAGGTTGTAAAAGCAGCTAGATACAGGCTGTAGAAGAACTGACTGTAGCCAATGTAGGTACCTTTAGTCAGGTGAATCCAGGAGAGGAGACAGAACATGAAAAATGTGTGTGGCTCTCATAACAGCAGCAGCTTGGAGTCTGACTCAGGACAGGCAGATATCAGGTAAAGAAAGCACACCTGAAAAACACTGCCAAGATGACATTATACCATTTGGGACTAACAACAACCACCTGTTTTTTTCAGGCCAATTGATACACTGGAGTTAGAGAATTCTCTCAGGTCACCATGTCCTTCCTGCTCCTGTCAGAAGTGTTGATAATTTGGTATGATCCCCTATTGCAAATAGAGAACCATGACCAGCAGGTCAATGGAGGTGATTCTTCCCCTCTACTCCACTCTCATGAGATCCCACGATCCCAACTGGAGCACTGAGTCCAGTTCTGGAGCCCAAACACAAAATGACATGAAGCTCCTGGAAAGAGTCCAGAGGAGGCGCACGAAGATTATTAGAGGGCTGCAGCACCTCTCCTATGAAAACAGGCTGGGACAGTTGGGGTTGTTCAGCCTGGAGAAGAGAAGGCTCCAGGGAGACTTAATAGCAGCCTTCCAGTACCTGAAGTAGGAGAGGTGCTGCAGCCCTCTAATAATCTTCGTGGGCCTCCTCTGGACTCTCTCCAGGAGCTTCATGTCCATTTTTTTTTGCTGGGGGCTCCAGAACTGGACTCAGTGCTCCAGGTGAGGTCTCAGGAAGGCAGAGTAGAGGGGGAGAATCATCTCCTGTGGCCTGTTGGCCACACTTGTTTTGATGCAGCCCAGGACATGGCTGGCTTCTTGGGCTGCAAGCTCCCAATTTTTTTTTTAATGAGATAAATGTTGTCTTACAATCTTTATTTTAACAAGGGCTATTTTAACAAGGTACAGGGAGTGCAACTTATACTTTGAAATACATAGTTCAAAGTTATTATTCTCCTTTTCACTCGTTGAGACTGGGATTTTCAGTAAAAGAAGGGGAGAATGTTTGCAGGGGGTGTGTGGTTGGGGAGGTTACACCACAAAGAACAGCCTTAGCTGGCTTATCTTTTAATATGGTTAATCTTTTAATACACCAGACAATGACATCCAACATGAGAAGAGACCTGCATTGCTGCCTTCTATATTTAGGCACCACACTGCTGGCTCCAAGATCCAAGTTCTGCAGTTGGAATATAAATAATGGAGGGAAAAAAGGAGGAATTGCCTGTCCTGATGTCTTAATTTCTTCTTGTTTCCCTCTTTGTGTATGATGGTTTCAGAAAAAAATCCCAGCACAGCATTTCACGTTCATAGGTCTCTGTTCCTGTCTAGAGACATGTAGATGAAACTTCACTACAAGACAGAGGTGTCTTCATTTATTTTTTATTTCTTTATTACAGTTGTCACAATGCTTTTCCTTGCCATCTCTCAATGTCTCCTTCTGTCTCTTGCCCCAGAACACACTCACACGTGTATGCACAGCCTCAGAGGTGCAGTCCTGAAGCAGGGAAGGGTCATCACCACCACAAAAAAACAGTCAATACCATAGGTCTTTAAAAGAAGTCAACCACATCGTGTGATTACAGATGATGACACCATCTTTACAATCATGTTGAAAGCTTAAGTGTGATACCTTAAAAAGTGTAGATGTTAAGCAGGCAAGTCAAGGAGGTGACAAGATGTAAAATAGAGCCTTAGAAAGAAGAAGTCATTGTGACACAGCTACAGGAACAGAAAAACCCCAACAAAACCAAAACCACCACCACCACCACCAAAAAATAACCACAAACCAAACCAAAACCCTCTGGCAGAATGCATACATGAAATAAAGAATCTTTTCAAACTGAGCTCTTTAGAGCAGGGAAGTTTGACATGCCTGTGTTGCAACCCCAGCTCCAGCTGCCCCAGGGATGGAAACTGGTGCTTGCTGCTGCACTTGCTCCCTGAGCATGTGCCCCTTCTCCACTCCCCAGGAATGCTCTGGGTACAGCATGAAATTGGGCTGTGCTGAGGTGTGGGCCATGGGGGGGCTGCAGGGGTGGTGCCTGTGGGAAGACACCAGGGGCTGCCAGCTCTGCAAGGGACCCATGGCAGGACCCAGCTGAGCCCCTCAGTCAGCTAGAGGTGCTGAGCTAGTGGTGCCTCTGGGGAAGGGTATTTAGGAGGGTGCAGGGATAAGAAGTGCAAGAAACAACACAGGGAATGCCAAGGTCAGGGCAAGGAAGAGGAAGGAGGGACCTTTGTGGCTATGGCATTTGTCTTCCCAAGCAATCATTATGCATGCTGAGCTTATCTTCCCTGATGTTAGCTGGACATCTGCTGGCTGGTGGGAGGTAGTGAAAGAACTTTTTGCTTTGCTTGCATGTGCAGCATTTGCATTCTCAACTGAACTGTCATTATCTCAGTCCCCAAGTCCTCTCACTGCACGTCAATTTTCTCCCTGTACCACTAACAATAAAACTAGCTAATAATAAAACTAACAATTTGAAACAAATTCCAATTAAACATAATATTTCTGCAAACTTGTATTTTGGTATTGTTCATTCATTTGTTTTTATTTTCTTCATCTGGTTCAGGAGAAGGCTAAAATAATTCCCTTTTAATTTTTTTTTTTTATTACTCCCTGACTGGAGTCTTGTCTTTAAACAATGTACAAAGGTGAGTCAAAACTGTTAATTAATTCTGTTGTTCTCATTTTGTTTACTAATTATAATGAAATGAGATAATTATGAAATCTATTAATATCTCCTTGTACAAAAGGTAAATTGAATAATATTTACTAATAAAGTTCAGGTTTAGCAGAAAAGACTCCCAAATATTTTAATGCAAATTTAGTTGATTGTGTTAAAAAAGTGTTACAGTCTCCAGGAAAAACAACAACAACAAAAAAACCATAAAACAAACCCCAGAAACCAACCAACCAACCAACAAAATCTCCAAAAAACAACCAACCAAATAAGCCAACCAAAACCAAACAGCTTTAACATAAAGAAAACCTAGTTTATATCAATCACTTATGCTGGAGAAAGAGATTGAAAGAGAGAGTTGTCCTCCAGACAAGATGTTACTGTCAGTTGCCTCTGTGCATCTCTACCAGTTTCAGTGCCATGAATGTAGCCTCTGTTGTCTCTGCTTTTGGATGCAGAGTCTACTTTCATAGAATCAAAACTGAAGCTCTCCAGTAGTGCCAGTGAAAGCAGGATCAAGCATCTAATATTTTCTTCCAGTGTAAATCCTTTATGTCTCTTTTGATGCTCTTTCCTGTCTTTCAGAAACTCAGTACTAATCCTCCAGGTGACAATTTGTTGCTCCAGGGGAGTTTATTAGGTACTGTCATGGTTACCTAGCTGGAAGGATAAGGCTATTTTCCTTTACACTGTAATGCCTGATTGACACCTAATGTTGGGGTCTTGGGTCCTTCATAATCTCTGTTCTACACTTCAGACACTCACAACTCCTGCATCTCATCAGGCAGACAAATATCTTACAGAAAAGTGGACATTTGCATTCTTTGACTGAAACGTGAGTTTTTAATAGAAAATGCTTATGATAACAAGTGTCTGAAAATGGAAAACCAGAATAACTCGGAGATTTCTGTTTCATACTGGGTTAGAGTTGTTCACCCTGTTTCCTGCTCCCCAGAGAACACACTATTCCCAAATTGTAGCCAGCATATATAATTTTTCGGTGTCATTTCATGATATAATTTAGCTTTCTGTTTTTCTGCTTTTAAAACACCCACATTACGGATGGTTTAAATCTTTCATATTTGCTATCAAAACCCATTCTTTTTGGAGACAGAAAATACTTTTCAAACTAAGCTTATGAATAGTAGTAAATTATCTTCAGTATTTCTGAAAGTGGATGGGTTTATGACAGTGCTGACCCCGTTCCAGCAGACAGATTCCCCCACTTCTTGCTTCAGAGACTGCATGTTTCTCTGCTTTTTGTACCTGTCACTGATCTATGGTTGTTTTCCGCAGCTCAAAGAACAGCTGCCTTTCCATAGGTAGGATGCCCAATTTAGTGCCAGCCTCTGTAGAGGACCTTTGGAAACTAGGCTAGGCTTGTCATGTGGTGAAACTTGCCCCAAACTAGCACTCAGACAAAGCAAGACCTGGACTGCTTTGCCAGTTTAACACTTCTGATGACTCTGGGGAAAAGGAAAGCACAAATAGCTGTTAGGGGGAAAGCTCACCCAAAGCTCTGAACTACATCTGCACTGTTCCAAATGATTCAGGCATGCAACAACAACATGAAATACAGAAGAACTATTAACAACTTTACATCCTTGTAACACGAGTGGCCCCCCAAAAAGACCATTAATTTGCCTTACATATGGAGAAAGCTAAAGCAGCCTGGGCTGATGAGACATGAGGCAGTTGGTGACCTACTGGATATCTCAGTTAGGCAGCAGGAAATAGTTAAAACAACTGTGGCTGGTGGAAGGAACTACATCCTCAAGTGTACAGTCTCATACAGAAGGCTGAGCTTGAGTGGGAACTGCTACATGTAAAAGCTGGGCCACCAGGCAGGACTGGGACGCTTTCACCAGCTGGAGTAAGTGCACCTGTCACAGCCAAAACATTCTCAACTTGGGAAATTTTGCTTAATATAATTTATTGCCCAGTTGGGATTACTGATTTGGATATTGAGGAAAAAAAAAAGAAAACATAAATGTTTAAACAAAAGTTTAGGAAATATCTTTCATCCTCTTTCCCCCAGCTCAACTTTAGTCAAACACCACCCCCACCCCTTCCTGCTCCCAACTTACCTTGTTTTCACCATGCATTTCACAGTCTCTCCCAATCCCTTCAGGGATGCAGTGGGCAGTGCAGGAGGCTGAGGTTGACATGCAATAATTTCTCTCTGCCAGTCCATATGTTTTACTCATTTTCCTCTGCTCTGGTGTGGGCCACCCACAGACTGCAGTCCCTGTGCTGGCATGGGGCCTCCACAAGCCATGGTCCCTCAGGCATGTCTGTGCCTTGGCATGGAGCTTCACCTTCCACGGGTGCATCTCCAGCCATGTCCCCAGCAATGTCTTCTTGCTTCAGTCTCCTCACATCACTCTTCCCTTTCATGGGGGCTGTTCTTTGTGAAACCTCCTTGAGCAGGAGGACCACGTGCTCTGCCATGGATCTTCTGACAGGCTTTGACTGGCTGAGGTTTCAGGAGCACCATGGGCTGTTCACATCCACTTCAAGGTTAGGTGGAAGTAGCAGTGACTGGCATGGGGCACTTCCCTGCCCTCTCCCACACAGGGCATCACAGTAGCCCTCCATTACAGAAACCCTGCCAGTTATGCCCAGCACAGTGTTGTTACCCTGAATCCATGGTGCCACTGACATTTATACTAGAGTTTGGGTTGGTGTGTTGTAGCTACTAATTCCCAGGCACCCTCTAATACTATCTCTCTTAGCAAACAAACCTGGGAGGCAGGCTCTGCCCAGGAATCCTTTGCAGAGAGGTCCCTTCAAAGAGACTGTTGTATTCTGGACAACTCAACACTGATGACAGAAACAGAAGAAAATGTCCATGCTGTGGGAGCAATTGAACCACAACACCTGAGTCCAGAGGAGTGTCAGGGCACTACAGCAAATTGCAGCTCCTGCTACCTGGGATGTACTACTTGGATATGTTCTGCTTTCTGGAAAAATATTGCAGGAAATTAAAGAGAATATGACAGTAAAATAATATGCTAAAATATTATTCTGCCTTAGCAGCTTTGGGATTTTTCCAGAGCTCAGATGTTGGTCCAAAAATGCACTTGATCCTGCTTTCTGGAATAGCTAAAGTTTTAATAAAAGGTATTTTCACCTATGGCTGAGTTGGGGAAATGTTTCTTACAGGATCCCTCAAGGCAAAATAAGCTGAAATATTTTATAAGAAGCAAAAATGTCTCAGTCACTGCAGTGGTGTTAAATAAATGTGGCTCCTCCATTTTATTAGGCAGATTCAGTCTCTACCACTGGATAAGTGCTTTCACATCTTCTGAGGCCAAGACAATCTATGACATTTTATTCTAATCATGAAACACTGACACTCATCTCCATAACATCCACAGCAAATGTATTTATTTTTTTTTTCTCTTTCTCAGTCAGGAAATGCTATGCCCAAAGGATAATATTTCAATTTTACTTGATTTTTATTTAAACAACTAGAGGTGCCAAAAACATCAAGATTTATTTCTGCTATGTCATATGACTGTGTCTTTAAAAATACTACAAAACAAATAACTACTGGAAGTCTATGTTGCAATTATTTCAACATTTTCAGGATTGAGTTGGATTTCAGCCCTGAAGATATAGAGCTAAATGTCTAAATTCTTTTAAAATTACACTTAGGCATCTGCATAATTTGAATCCTTTTGTAGATTTTGTGAAAAGTGTTCATAATAAAATAGATGAGGAGATACTAAATACTTGTAAATTGGCAGAAAATCCAACAAAATGCAAATGACAGAAAGAAAATGCACTTTCTTTTCTCCCCAGTCTTGCACTGTGATTTGATTTTTGTTCCAGAAAAAGAAGGCACTGATAAATATAAATATATCAATGATCTTTGAAGACAGCTGTTGCTCAAAGACAATTCAGCAGTGTTTTCTTGGCAGTACATCAAGAATCAGAGCCACCTTCTTGATGCTGTTTCTGACAAACAAATAAGAGTTTTTCCAGCCTGCAAATGGCAGAACCTCAAAATATTACAGTGCTGTGTTCCCAAAGATGATGAGAGGTTTATTTCAATAATTACAGAATCATTTAGGTTGGAAAAGACCTTCAATATCATCAACTCCAACCATTAACCCTGCTCTACCAAGCCCAGCACTAGGCCATGTCCCAGGGTGCCACATTCAGACAATTTTTAAACACATCCAGGGATGGTGACTCAACCACCTCCTTAGCGGTAAAGACCAAGCCAAAGGGGGCACTAAGTAACTGCACCTTTTCCACATCCTCCGTCACCAGGGCACCTGCTTCATTCAGCAGTGGGCCCACATTTCCTCTGTTCTTCCTCTTACCTCCAATGTGCTTGAAGAAGCCTTTCTTGTTGTGCTTGACTTCCCTTGCCAGTTTTAATTCTAAGGAGGCCTTAGCTTTTCCTTGTTGCATCCCTACATTCTGACCACATTCTTGTGTTCATCCCAAATGGTCAACCCTTTCTTCCTTGATCTATACACTTCTTGCTTCCACTTAAGTTTGTTCAGAAGTTCCCTGCTCAACCATGCAGGTCTCTTGGCTCTCTTACTCGATTTCTTAGTCTTTGGGACACTTTGATCTTGAGCTTGGATGAGGTGGTGCTTGACTATTAACCAACTCTCTTGTGCTCCTTTCCTTCCAGTACCCTACCCAATTGGATTTCTCCAAGCAGTTCCTGCTGGCCTACCTTTCCTAAAAAAAAATGTACCCATCCATGACAACATTCCAGTCATGTGAGCTATCCCACCATGTCTCAGTGATTGCAGTGAGATTATAGTTGAGCTAATGAGCTAATTGCTCATTGTCTTCTAGTTCTTTCCTAAAAATTTTACTCCATTACCCTTCACATTGTCATGGCAATACCCCTCTGTTACCTATCATCTCTTTTAGCTTGTGGGCTCAGAATATCTCTTAAGAAAAAGGACCATCCCTGTGATAACTGCTCACTCCCTCACCCTGCCACAAATCTCCTGGGTGATGTCAGGCAAAAAAATTTAGTCTGCCTCCATGTGCCCCCACTGTCAAAGAGGTTATTGATAGCACTGTGGTATCACAATGGCCCAAGTGAGTCTGTATGGCTATTATAATGACTACTCACAAAAGGACTAGATAGTGAGACAGGAAGGTAAGCAGGCACAGCTTCACCAGGTACTCAGCTTTGCTACATGCAGCTACAGTTCTATTGGTTGTGACATCAGTCTGAGTACCTGCTGGAGCCACCACACACCTCATCTATGAGAAACTTCTTCTGCAATACTTTTGGCATTAGTTTATGTCTGTATCTTTTTCATTGTGCTTTGGAGCAACTGTGTTATTCCAGTGCTGGGCTTCCCACACAGTTCTGCTGGGTTCACTCATATCCTGCAGCCCTTTCACTAGTCTGTTCTTACTCTCCTCTCACACCTTGCTTTGCCAGGCTACCACCTCCATCTGCACTCCACAAATTGCCAATCAGTTTTGCCTCCCTCCTGTTCTCTCAGTCCAATCCACTCCTAGTCAGAAAGGTCTTACTTTTCCAGACTCTAATTTTCACTTTCAATTACAAAAGATAGAGGAAGAGTGACTGTTGTTTCTTCTTTTAAATATGGCTGTAGGTATTGAGCTCCTTTTCTCCACTTTGCACTCTCTGCACTCTGTAGATATAAGTTTAGTGGCTGCAGACTGGAGCACCTTTTGTGAGTGCTCCAGTTCCCTTCTGTGTTTTTTCCATTCTGTGTTTCCCTATTGATTTCCTCTTCTCAGTGGCCATTTTTGCCACATGGTTGTTGATTCCACTGTTACACGGGGTACAACTGAAGACACAGAGTGAGTTTGGACATGGTGATATTCATTATGTGGCCGGTGCAGCATGTGAAGACGTACGTGTGTTGAATGCACCAGAAAAGATGCACGTGTGGACAAGTGTGTCTGGGGTGGGCATGGCATGGGATTTCCAGCATAAGGTGTAGGACGTAGCCTACACTTGTGTCAGCATGGTCAAGGTGGTATGTTCACAGACGTGTACTTGTGGGAATGGCAAGCAGTGACTTTGCCTATTTGATGTGACGCATTTGATACACCTGGAGCTCTCAACACAGGAAGGACATAGAGCTCTTGGAGTGAGTCCAAAGGAGGGCCACAAAGATATCAGAGGGCTGGAGCACCTCTTCTGTGAAGACAGACTGAGGGAGCTGGGTTCAGGCTGCAGAAGCAAAGTCTCTGAGGAGACCTCCTAGGGGGCCTACAGGAAAGCTGGGGAGAGACAAGGGATATTGGTTTTAAACTGGAAGAGGGGAGGTTTAGGTGAGACAGGAAGAAATTTTTAAGTGTGAGGGTGGTGAGACACTGGCACAGGTCACCCAGGGAGGCTGCAGAAGTTCCATCCCTGGAAATGTTCAAGGCGAGGTTGGATGGGGCTTTGAGCAATATGGTCTATTGGAAGGTGTCCCTGCCCATGGCAGGGGGTTTGGAACGAGATGATCTTTAAGGCTGCTTCCAATCCAAACCTTTCTATGATTCCATGATTTCCAGCCCTGCTCACTGCATGCTTGGCAGTAACATGTCTTCTAACCACAAGTATTGGAGGCATGTGGTGCAGCTGCATCAGTGCACATCTCAGTCATCTCCTGTGAGAGAGAAGGTGGCTGGGCAGGTAAGCTTACTCTTGTTGCACCCTGATGGGAGGATGTGCCACTGGAAGAAGACTACAATATTGGGAGAGAGAAGAGGCAGAGCCAGGCCCAGCTACAAGCTGAAGGAGAAATAAAGGGTTTACTTTAAGACGGAGGATTCTATGTTTGGACAAGGATATACACCATCAACTCCTGATCTTCCAGACACGTTAAGGAGACATTCTCAAGTACCACAGGCCACCCTCTTGCAGACCCCCTGTGCTTCCACACAGCTTCATCAGTCCTTTGGGAACAGCATCCATAGATGTTGAGCACTGGCAGTAGATATCGTATCTGGTAGAGCAAGCCAGATTTCCAGCAAGAAATAAACAGGCTGCAGATTTTTTTGGCAGCTGTGAGACTTGCCATGTACACATTTCACGTGCTGGGAACACTGAAGGGGGATGCTTTTACCCCAACATACAGCAAAAAGTTACAACCTCAGCAAACACTAGGGAATGTCCTGCTAATGGTAACAGGGATTGCTACCTCCTGAAAGCTCTCTGAATTCCTAAGCAGTGTGTGCACACTGCAGGAAACTGCTCAGATGCTTAGTAAGGATTTGTAGCAAAACAACAAAATAGGGTCCTGGGGTCTGACAAAGATTCCTTTAAGCTGGGGCAGGGAATTTACAGGAGATAAATCAGATAATTTTTTCCTTCAGCTGATAATCCAGTACATTCAACCTTAATGGAGTTCTAGCATTGTCCTCATTTGAAAGTTAGGATCTTTATTTTCTTCTTCTGCTTTCACATATCACTGTTTATAGTGTTTGTTAACAACTTTTAATTCCAAGAACAACGTGATGTGCAGATGATACTGGCCAAAGTGCAAAACCAGGGAGAATCAGTCCCTTACTGTACAGAAAGGTACTGCAAGATCCAGCTTCTTCAGGAGAATATTAACTCATTCCTGTAACACGTGTATATCCAGGCATGAGCTGTGTGTGGGAAGGCCTGCATGCTTCCAGAAACACAAATACAATGTGACTTGACACATCCTCCAAAGGATTAGCAGTGCAAGCTGGAGCAGCTGCTTTTTGTGGTCAGTTCTCCCTGGGTCAGTCCTGTGACTGCCTGCCAGCAATGAGCTCTCTAGACACTCTCATCCTGGGGGAGTGTTTATCTCAGATTGAGTGATAGGAATGAGCTGGAGTTTCTCCCTCTGGTACTCTTGTTTCTGTTTTAATCAGTGTTTCTTCCATCTCAGACATGATTGTTTCATGGAAGCCTTTAGCATAATTTGGATCCTTCAATGGTAGCCCAGATATCCTTCAAGATGGTGTTGTCAGACATTTAATGCCCCAAGCCATCTCCTTCCTGAGGTAGTATCTTCTTCAGGAGAACGTTTTCCTCTAAAGCATCAGGATGACTGGAGAGAGGATCCCAGGTGCAGTGATAGTGACCAAGGGAGAGTATTCATTACTTAACCTCTCTTAACCAGCTGAACCTGTAGTTTTTGCATAGGCCTTGCTCCAATCCTGTTTCCATGACCTACTGAATTAAGGTGAGAGCCTTTGAGCACAGGCCAACATTTCACATGTGGACCAGGCAAATCATATTCAGTAAATGCACTCACATGCAGCTCCTTTCAGCAATGGCCCTGACACAGAAATGCAAAGCAGCCTGGCAGGTGCAAGGCATACAAACATCACTGTTGCACCATTTTCCTAGGCAAGGGGTGAGAGGGGCAGTGGGGAGGCCTGCTTCCATGTGGATACAACTTCATAGCAGTTTTCTACTTGAGCCCATAGACCATAGCACAGCCACGACAGCAAAACGTGCACTATGTTTGAAGCTGAAATTCAAATTATTTCAGCTGACAGTGTATGCTTTTAGCTGATCTCTGCCCATCTGGCTGGAGTCACAGCACCCTTCTACCACACAGGAGCAGCTTGTTCTAGGCACAATGCTGGAAATCAGCATAGGAACTCCTGCTATGGGCTGGCTCCAAGCTCACACGGTGCAGGATAAATTACTGCCTCTCCCTCAGCACTAGCAGCAAAAGCACACCCTGTGGCTTCACTCTGCATGCAGCAGGGGAAAGAAGATCCTGTAAGGTCTAGCAAGTTTTATTCCTGTGAGTTTCAGTGATGTTAACTTCAGTGCTTAAAGCAACCCTCTAACTCAGTTAGTGGCTGGGCAAGAGCTCAGCCACTGGATGGTTGCTCCTCCACAGCATCAGCACAGCCTGCTTTGACTGCTACTGTGGCACAAACCCATAGGTGACAAGGAGGAAAGAAGATGCAGAAGAAGAAGCACTTCTCCAGCCTTTTGCCACCTGCCCATTGACAGCACACATCCCTTTCCTCCTTAGGTGCCACGGGTGCCTGGCACAGATTTGTGGCACTGAGCAAATGGTGCCTGCTGGTCTTGCCAGCTCCCAGCAGGACTCCTTCCCTCTCAGCAAACAAATATCCACCAGGAAAAGCAGCCCAGATCTGCTGCCACAGCAGACTTACTTTTCATAGAGTCTCAGATACCCTTATCTCTGCTTTTACTATCTTTAGAAGGCCCTGAGGCATAAAGGGGCCTCCCTGACACCCTCTGCCCATAGATGAGAGTCCCACCTGAGCCTGAACAGCCACAAGATAGTGAGGGCTGGTGGCTCCCTGAGGGGCAGAGCCAGCAGGGCATCCTGGAACCCATCCTACAGCACCCAATGTGGCCCTGATGTGGAAGCACTCAGCAAAGGCTGATGGCCTTTGTGATGGAGCCCTGAGTCGTGGGCAGGGTGAAGGATGGCCCTGGGGGCTGAGCAGGAACAGTGAGGGCTGGAGGTGCCCTTTGGGCCCCATCAGCTGGCTAGGACTAGCAATATAGTATAGAATGCCTCAGTGCATCCATTACGCTCCTTAAGACCTTCTCGTGTCATCCAGGTCTACTCAAAGTTCATGTGGGTGGCACAGCAAGACATGGCCAAGGGGCTGTGTGTGACGACATAACAAAATAAAGGAGAAAGATGACTTGTTGTGTTGGACAGGACAGAGGAAATCTGGAGTTCTGGAAAAAAGTAGTTTTGACAAAGCCACCCTTTTGTTTACAAGCACATGTGGGGAAAAATGCTACAGTCACTCATTTGGGACCAAGCCTGTGATTTTCAAATGCATCTTTATTGATTGGTTGATTTAGCTCTAGTAGTATGAACTTGACAAGAACCTGAAGCTAAACAACACAAAAAAACCAATTACCACTATTACCTCACACAGTAACAGACTAATGCAAAAAAACAGAAGAAAATACAACAACCCAGCTAAAAGAACCGTGAAATAACTAAATTAACTTGTAAACTCTACGTGTAACAAACGGCTGAGATTAGTCCCACACGTCACTTACAAACCCAGCAGGAGGGAAGAGGAGGTCTGAACACAAAACCAAGCACCTCAGATGTCAGTTCTTTCTCCCGAGTGTGCCTAAGCACTGGCCCATTTGAGACAACACACAACCATGTGCTTGGCAGCACAAGTGTGAACAAGTGAGGCAGAAGCAGAGATGCACACCATCTGCCCACATGATGTCTTTTACCTTAGAAAGCCTCCTGTGTCTGTTCTCTGCTTTGGAACATTCAAAAGAAGAGACTGATATGGATTTGAACCCAAAGGATGTGAAAAGAGCCTGGTCACTGAAGGAGAGTAGGCCAAAAATAGAGAACTGAGCACTACAGGCAGAAATTGAAGTTATCTAAGTTGGCAGTAGGCAAAACTCATTTAAACACATTCATTCCAGATAAGCACATGATGGAACAGCAAACCTGAATTTCAGGAAGAAAAACTGGGGAATACTAACCCACTCATTTCATCCTTTGCTTTCCCATTTTTTCCCCCTCCACTCTTGTGAGACCCCAGCTGGAGTACTGAGCCCAGTTCTGGAGTCCCCAACATAAGAAGGACATGAAGCTCCTGAAGGAAGCCCAGAGCAGGGCTACAAAGATGATCTGAGGGCTGGAGCACCTCTCCTATGAAGACACTCTGAGAGAGTTGGGGCTGTTCAGCCTGGAGAAGGCTGCGAGGAAGCCTTATGGCAGCCTTCCAGTACCTGGAGGGGGCCTACAAAAAAGCTGGGGAAATACTTTTTACAAAGGCATGTAGCAATAGGACAAGGGGTGTTGGTTTTAAACTGGAAGAGGGTAGATTTACGTTAGACATTAGTAAGAAATTCTTTAGTGTGAGGGTAGATCCCTAGAAGTGTTCAAGGCCACCTTGGATGGGGCTCTGAGCAACCTGGCCTAGTGGGAGGTGTCCCTACCCATGCAGGGAGTTTGGAACTAGATGATCTTTAAGGTCCCTTCCAAACCAAACCATTTTACGACTCTATGATTTGCTGCCTGCCCATTATGACTCCTCTGTCTGCACCCTTTGCACACACTCCCCCTCACAGAATCACAGAATCATCCTGGTTCAAAAGAACCTCTGAGATCAACATCAACACAACCCTGAAGTACCACATTTACCCCCAGGTATGGCTACTTCACCACCTCCCAGGGCAGCCCGTTCCAGTGCCTGACGACTCTTCCAGTACAGAAATTCTTCCTAATACACAATCAGAACCTTCCTTGCTGCAACCTCAGGCCATTTCCTCTGGTCCTATTTTTATCCACATGGGAGAAGAGACCAACCCCCACCTCACTACAGCCTCCTTTCAGGTAGTTGTAGAGGGCAATGAGGTCTCCCCTCAGCCTCCTTTTCTTCACACTATACAACCCCCATTCCCTCAGCCACTCCTTGTATGACTTGTTCTCTAGACCCTTCACCAGCCTGATACGTCTTCTCTGGACACCCTCCAGCACCTCAATGTTCTTCTCAGATTAAGTGGCCCAGAACTGAACACAGTACTTGAGGTGCAACCTCACCAGTGCCGAGTCACTTCCCTACTTCTTCTGGCCATGCTATTCCATGCTATTCCTATTGGATTTCTTGGCCACCTGGGCACACTGTTGGCTCATATTAAGGCAGCTGTCAACCAGCACCCTCAGTTCCTTTTCTGGGCAGCTCTCTGGCCACTCCTCCCCAAGCCTGTAGTGTTGCCTGCAGCTGTGACCAAAATACAGGACCTGGCCTTTGGCCTTATTGAACCTCATATAACTGGCCTTGGCCCAAAGATCCATCCTGTCCAGGTCCCTCTGCACAGCTTTCCTACCCTCTAGCAGATCAACACTCCCACTCAATTTGTTGTTGTCTACAAGCTTACTAAGGGTGCACTCATCCAGATCACAAAGATATTGAACAAGACTGGCCCAAAACTGAGCCCTGAGGGACACCACTGGTGACCAGCCACCAACCAGATTTGATCCCATTTACCACAACTCTCTGGGCCCAGCCATCCAGCCAGTTTTTTACCCAGTGAAGAGCACACTTGTCTGTGCCAGGGTTCGCCAGCTTCTCCAGGAGATGCTGTGGGAGATGGTGTCAAAGGCATTACCAAAGTCCAGGCAGACAATGTCCACAGACCTCCCCACATCCAACAGGCAGGTCACACAGTCATAGAAAGGGATCAGGTTGGTCAAGCAAGACCTCCCTTTCACAAACCCCTGCTGGCTGGCCCTGATCCCCTGGCTGCCCTGCACTTGCTGCGTGAACTCACTCAAGATGAGCCTCTCCATGATCTTTCCTGGCACTGAGGTCAGGCCGACAGGCCTGCAGTTCCCCAGATCCTCCTTCCAGCCCTTCCTGTAGATGGGTGTCACATTACCTACCCTCCAGTCCTCTGGTACCTCTCCTGTTGGCCAGAATAGTTGATAAATGATGGAGTGAGGCTTAATGAGCTCCCTGCCAGCTCCCTCAGCACTCTAGGGTGGATCCCATCAAGCCCCATAGACTTGTGTGTGTCTAGGTGCAGAAGCAGATCATTAACTATGTCCTCCTGGATTCTGGGGGAGTTGTTCAGCTCTCCGCCCCTATTTTCCAGCTCAGGAGGCTAAACACCCTGGGGGGACCTGGTCTGACTATTAAAAGACAGGCAACCACCTGCTATCTCCCATACCAAATGGGCAGCAACCCTCCTGCCTCACTGCACTGCCTTCCCTGACCTTCACACAGCTCTGCTAGTGACTTCCACTTCTTGCTCCCACCCTGCTCTTTGCCTTGTGTACCTCTGTGTCAGAGACAGCTGAAACCTGATTTCCTGTCTCCCACAATCAGAGCTCTCATCTTGATTTCTCATTCGTGAGGAATGCAGAGAAATGGGATCTAACATCATGTAAATAGAGCAAATACCTTATTTCTGTCCATCTTCTTCATCCTTCTTGTCTTTTCCTCCCACTTGTTCCCTCCCTTAAATGTAGTAACGTTTACAGTACTTCAGGTCCAGTTCTCTGATTTTTACATAAACCCCCAGAATTTTCCTGAAAGTCAGTTCACTCCCCAAACCCCACACCTTCATCAGAGTTATGGCAGTTATGGGAACATCTACTGCTTGTGCCACTGGACAGAAACTGCTTTGGCATGACAGCATAAGGCTTGCACAGGACAGAATCTCTCTAGCACCTTTCTAAGAACACTGGCTTAAAATAAAATATTCTTTTAAAAAACTTACAATCTATTCTCCTTCCTCTTCAACTCTAAAAGCACTTCTCTTGTAGCAAAGATTAGCATTGTTGTCTAACCACAAAAAAGCAGCAAAACACACATGTGAGTGACTGATTTCTTCTGTGTGTGCATGTGGTGCAAGGGCTGTACAGGGATGAGACATAGAAGGGAAGGCTAAACCCACAGGACTTCTACCATCTTCAAAACTGCAGAAAACTGGTACAAGGAAACTGACAAGACATTCTTCTGTGTTCCCCAGTAAAACCATTAGTACTTAGTTGCTTTAATGCACAGCAAGGGAGACTAAAGTAGGGAAAAAAGCTCTACCACTTGTTGGGTAGCCAGCAACTGAACAGGCAACCTTAGTAGCCTCAAGAATCTGCCTTAGTGAAGTTCACTATGAAGAGATCAGATGAGCAACTGTGGCAAACTCACTGGGTATACTTAGTCCTGCTTCAGAGCTGGAGTGAGCTAGTCATTCTCTTGAGGTCCTTTCTAGCTCTATGCTAATGAGTTAATCAGTTGGATTCACTGAAAAGAACAAAAGAGTTGTATCCATTTTTTCTGTACAGCACTTGCAACTAAAGCAACAAAGGAAAAAATAAAGTAATTCCTTCCTTCTTTTCCCCAACCTTCATGTCTTATAGCTGAAGAGTTTCCAGCCCTCAGAGTTAGCCCTTCTAATACTGATGGAAATGATGGGAAATGCAATACCTTTGGAACACTTGACACATAGAAGCTGGGTCAGCACAGGACAGACTCGTGTGGGCAGAGTGAATTCTCACAGGAGTGCAGCCCGTGCCCTGGGCAAAGCACGACAAGGACAATGTACATTACACAGCATGCCTTCTGCATCTAATTAAAGGGTTACACAAAAGGGCCATCCTGCCCAGTCACTCTCCTGGAGCCTCACCACACTGCCTTGTCTAAGAGCCTCTAGTAAGGGCTAACTACTTCCATCTGTGGCAAGAGAAGAACTATGAACAGTGGAGTCTGCCCACCGTTCAGCACAGAACCCTTTGTTAGCCTTTCAGCTGACCCCTTCATTCACCCAGCTCACTGTCCCCTTACCCTCCCTCCCCTTAATTTAAAAAATAATGGTTATAATTAACACATGGAAGGTGATGGCGTTGTGCACGTGGTTGACTTCCAGTTCTCCTCCCCTCTTCTCAGGCGTTTTCCTTCCTTCCTCCTCTCCAGCATCCCCCCACCCCCCACCCCGCCCCCAGGTCTGCTCCATCAGTCCGTGTCGCCTGCATGCCTTGGGGGGGCTGCTCACTTGCCATAGACACTCTCATCGCTGTAGGCCACGTAGAGAAAATAGTCCTCCTCATGGTTATCCTGAAGGGGGAGAAAGGGGAAAAGTAACCAAAAAAAGCCCTGTAACCCCTCTGCATGTGAAAAAGCCCAACCAAGAGGTCATTGTAACAAGAGGGCACAACCGCTCCTGCTTTTTCTCCTGATTTACATCAAAGGCTTCACTTCCTCACACCAAAGACAGTGCACAGGAACCCCCTCTCTCTGGATGTAGCACTGCCTCTAAATTCAGGCATGTCACATTTCTGAACCCAGTGGATTTACCTGAAGAACCACAACCAGAGTGTGTTGCAAACATGCCGCAGAAACAGCTCTGACTGTTGCAGGCTGTGCAGCAGAATCCCAGCACAGGTACGGCCTTAAGATGGAGAGGAGAGACTTGGAAGGCTTTAAAAATTCCAAATACAGTACTTGGGAAATGTGGTTATATTTGTCATTTTTCAGACCACTTTGACAAGCAAGCTGTATTTCTAGGCCTGCTTCAAATGTGGGCAGTAAAGCTGAGATATTAAGTGATACCTTGACACAAAAAATCTGCGAAGTGCCAGAACAGAGTCCTGATGTCAGCTCTGGACAGTTAGACATACTCTCCTCCTCCATGTCCAGATTTGGAAAACTCCCTGCATGTCTTAATCTTGTATTATCTTTGCCAGTCCACATACACATGATCCAGTTATTGTCAAAAAGTCATAGGTCAAATAAGGCTCACAGCACCATACTGGAGCTCTCCTATTAAAACATACTAACACAACAGATGGAGAAATCAAGGATAAATCAATCCAGGCTGAAAACCAGCAGTGATATAATGGCTATAGAATTGAGGAACACTCCTCTGATGAGCACAGAATTTGCCTTTAAGGTAAATCAAATAACACTGCTCAGAAGAAATGCCAGGCTGCAATTTTCACAGTGTCCTGCAAGGTCCTCAGATACACAGTGCAAGTCATTAAAAAGTAACTCTGAACAAAGAATAAGTGTTCCTTGACAATGTATTTATAGGCAGTTGCTCACTGATACTGTGTTGTGGCTAAAAGGAAATACCTTTTTTATCAACAGGAAAGTATATGGTCTGTCTCCAACCCCCCATCTCAACACAATCTTTCTCCAAAATACAAATAATAAAGTTGTTTATTTCAATACCTTATGAAAGTAGCAGGACCACCATATCATGGCTGGGTCAACTATTCACCACCTGATATGACAACCCTTTCAACTATCAAACAATCAGTTAAAATTAGATTCCTTCCTACCCAAACCATTCTATGATTCTATGTACCCAAACTAGAAATACACCTTTCTTTGCTATTATTGAATTGAAACTGAATATTAGCCAGCAGTGTGCCCTGACACCCAGGAGGGACAACCCTGTTCTGGGGTGTATCAAGCACAGCATTGCCAGCTGGTCAAAGGAGGGGGTTGTCCTGCTCTACGCTGCACTGGTGTGGCCTCACCTTGAGCTCTGTGTGCAGTTTTGGGCACCATGATATAACAAGGACATCAAACTATTAGAAAGTGTCCAAAGAAGATCCATGAGGATAGGGAAGGGTCTGGAAGGGATGAGGTCAGTTGGATTGTTCAGCTTGGAGAAGAGGAGGCTGAGGGGTGACCTCACTGCAGTCTGTGGCTTCCTCAATAGGGTAAGAGATGGGGCAGGTCCTGATCCCTTCACTCCTGTGACCAGTGACAGGTCTCAGGGAAATGGCAGGAAGCTGAATCAGGGGAGGGAGATTTAGGTTGGATATAAGGAGGTTTCTTCACCCAGAGGGTAGTTGAGCACTAGAACAAGCTGCCCAGGGCAGTGGTCACAGCACCAAGCCTGCCTGAGTTCCAGAAGCATTTGGATGATGCTCTCAGGCACATTGTGTAATTCTAGGGGTGCCCTACATAGGGACAGATGGGAGTTGGACTCGATGATCCTGAGGGGTCCCTTCCCACTTGGCACATTCTATGACTGTATGAGGCTTCTAGGGCTCCTCTGTGGAATGTAACTTCCCTGAACAGGTGATGGGAAACAGTCCAGGCCAATGGGGCCTGTGTTCAGGCATCTGTGACGAAGCTGTGCCCATTGACAGCTGAGTAATGCTCAGTTGTCTTTCAGTGAGGATATTCAGTCATCCAGACACACCAACAAGAGAAAGAGACAGGCCAGGCTTACCTCATACAGTTGGCCCATGGTAGCACTGGTGGGAGGGATGGTATTATTGACAAAGAAGAACAGGGCATCCTCTGGCCTCAGGTGAATCCGCTTTCGGATTAGGAAGTAGAACTGGCCAACTGAAGAGGAACAGAGGAGAATGCTTTAGATGCAGTAAGACTTCTTTTTTTCCTTATCCCTAACCACGGTTGTTTTCTTTTGGTGGTAGAGGTCACATGCTATATGTAAAAAGTAGGGAAAAACTAACAACGTGGGAAAAAAAAGCAGTAGCTTCACAATTTTAACTACATTAGCAGCCAAACCACTTGAAACTGGCAGTTTCTCAGGTACATGCCTCAGATCATCCCCCCTTTAAATTCACACTCCACCTACCATGGTATGAAATGTTCTGTAGGGAGTGGTGGGAAGACCTCTAATTAATTTAGCCTTTAAATTCTATACATTAAAGACACCCTGGACAATCTAAGTGTGTACATTCCTGAGAACCAATTCCTAAAAACAGATTTCTGACTTCTTGCTTGAACTATGTTGCACAAGAAAATTGCAAAAAGAAATGTTGTTCCTTTAACTCTTTTGTGTTCTGGCCATGACCACTCAGAAAAGGAACTTTGTAGCTGTGTGTGCTGGTTTGGTGGCTTTTTTGGTAGTGGGGGAAGGGCCCCAGGGGTGGTTCCTGTAAGAAGCTGAGAAGCTGCCCCTGCTCCAAACCCAGCCAA
>NW_009954317.1:90550-95629 GCF_000747805.2 Chaetura pelagica | reverse complement strand
GGAGCAGCTCCGGGCCTGGTGGGAAGGACTCAGGAAGGAGAGGTTGGTGGAGGCCTCTGTGCCATGGGAGGGACCCCGTGGGGAAGCAGGGCAGGACTGTCAGGAATCCTTCTTGCTGAGGAGGCAGGAGCAGCAGGAACCCCCAGCCTGTGAAGTGACTCCAAACCCCATCCCCTGTCCCCCTGTGCCGCTGGGGGGAAGGAGGGAGAGAAACCGGGAACCAAGGGATTGGGGCCCGGGAAGAAGGGAGGGGTGGGGTAACATCTGCAAGCCCTGCTCTGGGTGTGTCTGTGTCCTGGGGGTGTGATTAGGGTGAAATTAAATTATTATTTTTCCCCAAGTTGCGTCTGTTTTGCCCAGGACCTTGATCGGTGAAGATCCCTCCTTGTCCTTTGTCTCAACCCATCAGCTTCTAGTTGGGCTTTGTCCTCCTCATCCCAGAGTGTGTCTGAAGGGGGGACATGAGTGAGTGGCCATGGGGCTGTTTCTTTCTCATCGTGTTAGGCCCAAACCACAACACCGTGACTCCAACAACAGGGGTGGAAAACTGTGGGATTGTTTCAAGAACTTGTCTCTTCCTGCAACAGCCATACAGCTCCTGGTAACTCTGCAGGTAAGTCATCATCGACTCATGATTGGGCCACTGTCTATGATACACAATTCAACCAATTTTGCCAGTGCTAGAAGTCAGCAGTGACACATGCATGTTAGCTGAGACAGTGAGATGCCTCAGACCTCAAAAGAATTCTGCATATTGTAATTCAGGCTATGAGGTATATAAACATAACAAGAAAAGCCAAGTAAACTGGGATAATGCTAAAACATTGAGCCTGCATTTATTTTCTTAGTGCAAATCATAAGAGTAAAAAGCACTTCCGAGATCTCATTGAAAATCAGGAGGAAAGGAGGTGTACTTTGTTACCTGTGAGGTCAGAAGGCACAAGATACTTCCTTTTGTCTAGGTCAGGTACTCTGGCTTTTGGTGCTTTTTCCACAATTACCTGGATAGAGAGAGAGAAATAAAGTGAACCATGAGTATCAATAAAGTAAATGGACAAAAAGTATCAGTGGAAAATATTACCCTTTGAGCAAGGTGGTGCTACCAGGGCCTTTAGAAATGTCTTTAATTTCTAACAAATACACAACACTAAGGAACAGACAGGTGAGAAGACTAAAATCACTGGCAATAGCTGTGCTGGGAGCCCAGGTTACTGCAGCAGTAAGCACTGAGTAAAAAATGCAGTCTGCAACAGACATAGAAATAAAATGGAATAGCTGAGAAAAAAAATAAATCAGGTCACCTAGATGGTCCCAATACAGGTTAATTTTGGATGAAGGAGTTGCCAGGAGGCTAATACCTGGACACAAGACATATCACAAATAAGATGAACTTTTTCCAGGTTATATTTCCAAACTGCATGGCATAAAATCAGCTCTAGTCCCAGTAGGGCTACATTGTAATTTTTATATTCACCAGTACCAAGTGCACTAGAATGAAGCAAAGAATTAAAGAGAAACTACAGCTCATTGGGGAATGTTGTTGTTTTTTTTTTCTTTTTAATCTCCAGTTCTGCAGTAGTTCTATTGTAGTCTGAAATTCATATCCTTTAAGTTATTTTTCTTGACATAGTTATGGACATTATTCTATTCATATGAATATCTAACAAAAAATAAGCTATCATCTGGGCAACTGGATCCAGAGACCTTTGACACAAAACACTAAACCTCCTTATATTATAATGTCATTATGACATAAAAATATGAAGCTGGGCAGCTCTAAGGTCAAAGAGACAGAGATCTTCTGCTAACGGAGGATTTTTGGGCTCCTTCCATGAAAAACCTTGAAAACCTTTCCAAAGATTGGAAACATGTTTCCAAGGAACTAAGAGGTTTGTGCAGAAAAATTGCACGTGGTTTTTCGGCTGTTTGTTTTTGTGATGCATATTTTTGAACTGGTGAGATATTTCCCCCTTTACTCGGCTCTCGAGACCCCATCTGGAGTACTGTGTCCAATTCTGGAGCCCCCAACATACGGACATGGAGCTCATGGGGAAAGTCCAGAGAAGGGCCATGAAGATGACCTGAGGACTGGAGCAGCTCTGCTATGAAGACAGGATGAGAGTTGGGGCTGTTCAGCCTGGAGATGAGAAGGCTCCAGGGGGACCTTCTAGCTCCTTCCAGTGCCTGAAGGGGCTACAGGAAAGCTGGGGAGGGGCTTTTTACAAAGTAAAAAGTTGTAGTGGGAGGACAAGAGACAACAGATCAAAACTGGAAGAGGGGAGATTTAGATTAGACATTAGGAGGAGATTCTTTAGTGTGAGGGTGGTGAAACACTGGAACAGGTTGCCCAGACAAGTGGAAGCCCCATCCCTGGAAGCATTCAAGGCCAGGTTGGATGGGGCTCTGAGCAACCTGATCTAGTGGGAGGTGTCCCTGCCCTTGCAGAGGGTTTGGAACTAGATGATCTTTAAGGTCCCTTCCAACCCAAACCATTCTATGATTCTGTATAATGCATGATTCAATATATGTGGCTTGCCGTTCTGCAGAAGCCATTTTGACCATCTAAACAAGAAGTAAATTTTCTGAACCTCCTCAGCTTGTATTACATTACACCCTATAATTGCAAATTCTCCATGTGACACATTCTGGGACTAATTTCTACGGGCTCCATGCTCCCATAGCTCTCTAAATCAGCAAATGTATCTGTTGTATAACAGAAAAGGCTGTGAACTAAGCCTTCTTTGCAAGCAAAATGGTGATTGTCATATTGGTGAGACACTATGGCAGAGAAAAATGTTATGATGATAAGGTGGGTGTATTTAGCCTGGACAAAGTGCCATACTACCTTGGCTCCTTCTAGATCCAAGTATCTGCAAAGCATATCACACCATACATCTCTTCCCTGTGCTCCATTTGGATGCTGGCAAAACCCCTGAAAATTTTAAGTTTTTCTTTTCTTTTTTAAATAGTAAGATGATTGTCTCTGCATCCTCAAGAACTTCAAGAACCTCAATCAGTACAATACGTTCAAGCTCTTTCAGGCAGTCTGTGGTAGGACATGCATTTCCATACAAAATGCAGCTGTTAAATGCTATGAAGGAAGGGCAGTTCCATCAGCTCATTAAACAGGTGCAGGCTGAACAGCAACAGCACTTTGCACATTTTTTACCTGCACATCCAACAAGGCAATATGTAACAGAAT
Source organism: Chaetura pelagica (assembly GCF_000747805.2). Taxonomy (NCBI): domain Eukaryota; kingdom Metazoa; phylum Chordata; class Aves; order Apodiformes; family Apodidae; genus Chaetura; species Chaetura pelagica. The sequence continues at coordinate 92,427 of NW_009954317.1, read as the reverse complement.
AAAATGCAGTGGAGAGAAACCTTTAGATCTTACCTCCAATTTCAAAAACTACTAACAAGCAGAACTGCTACCTAGCAGCACTGATCTGAATACCTTGACTCAAAAGGATAATGAAGAAAAAGAAGTCATGCCTATGAAGAAAAGGTGAGAGTGTTGGGTCTTCTAAGTCCCTAGGAAAGATTTAAATCAGATCATCACTGAGCTTCAGAGAGATCTCGCTCTTGCAAAGAAGCAGGGAAGAAATGGAGGTGCTCTACTAGTCTGACTACCAATTGTAGTCAGTTTGCCTGCTAGTGCAGGGATCTCTTCTGAAGCACTAAAACCTTAATGCACATAAACAAGCCTACAAAGAATATACAAAAGGCGGATACAGATTATTTTTATGTCTGTTGCTGGTGGGTGGTGACTGTGGTAATGCGGGGCCATGCCAACAGTATAATCTCAGCAAAATGCTGAGATTTATCAGGGCACTGCAGCTTGTGCAGCCCAGACATCATCTTCAAGGATCCTGCTGTCATGAAGGGCAGATACAGAAGTGATGTAAGGAACAGCTGTGTGCTGTATTTATTTGCTCCATAGGCAGCTCTGACAAGAGGCTACCCCGACAACACACATCTGGGCCTCACCATGTGTTGTAATTTTAATCCTTAACTACAGCACACCTTGTTATTTTGATCCTGGCTTTCCCCATGGAGATCTGCTGATACCTCTCTATCTTGACCTCTTTCACCTCTTGCCAGGCAGGGTCCACTCTCCACACACCTCTTCCAAGCGTGTCTATCACGATCTGCTGTACAATATGCTGTGCTAATCCCTAGTTCACAGCTTGTCTCACCCCTGACCTACAGAGCCCTCTGCAGTTCTCGTCACCCCACACAGAACCGCAGGCACTTCGGCACTGGCACTGCCCGCTCACCCGGGCCAGGGGCCCCAAGGAGAGCTGGGACAGATTCAGCCCAATACTGACTTCCAAAAACCTCTGCAGACCCAGCCATGGGCCACTCCCAGGCCTGCAGGGAAAACCTGTGGTGTAACTGTTCACCCTCGCCCTTAGGTTTATGAGGGAGTCTCAGTTACCTTGCATGCAGTACCAGTACCCCTGGGTGGTAAATCTAGGGCTGATCTCTGGAGCGGGGACGGAACAAGAACATTTGCAAAGCATTTATTAAAAAGGAACACGCACAAAAAAAATCACAATTAATTTGATTTGTCATTTCTTCTCCCCAATCATTAGTAGTAATTATAAAGCTAGAAGTTTTCCACAGGCACTCCAAAGGGACTGAAGGATGAGGAAGCAAAGTTCAGCTAATGACCTTGTTTTTCAAGTGACTTTTTTTTTTCCCACAGAATCATTAAACAGGAGGGCAGAAAGACTGGGGAGTATCATTTTTCTGTCGTTCGAAGGAAAAGAACAGACTGTATCGAAAAGACAGGCCAAAATAAAGCACAACAAAAATAAAGGGATCAGGTGACAAGGATACAGACCCCGTTTCCTAGGGAGAGCACCCCAGCACTCATCATTGTTCGCCTCCATTTTTACAGAGCTCCTTCCCCACCCCCCAGGCCCACGCACGCAGAAAAAGACGAGCACCATTCCAGCCTGGAGCTCCTGCGGTTCCCAGGGAAAAGGGGGGGATGACACCCCGGCCCCGGACGGAACGTTCCCTACGGAACGAACAGCCGCGGGTTTGCGATCAATAATAAAAACAAAAAGCAGCTTGGAATGCGAATCAGAACGTCGAGATCGCATTCACCTCTGCTTAATCTCATTCCTTTCGCCTTTAACGACAACAGCAGAAAGGAAGGCAGGAGCAGAGGACAGATCCAGAAAGACAACAAAGGCGGCAGAGCCGCGACCGCCGACGCTGCCCTTCCCC
>NW_009954317.1:79603-89711 GCF_000747805.2 Chaetura pelagica | reverse complement strand
AGAGGCTCGCCTGCCTCTGCTGGTCTGAAACGGGGGGGATGAGCCTGACCTGAGGTGTGGCGGTGAGAGACGGGCAAGGCCCAACATTTCCTGACGGAGCCTGTGGGATCTGCGTTGTTCCCTTGTTTATATCGTCTCGGTTAAACGAGGGGCAGAAAACGTGTCACGTCACCAGCCGGGTCAGATGCACATTACAAACACCAGCCGTTTAAAGGGAACTGTCAGCAAACAAGCCCGGTTTTAGCCCAGTTACTCAGCTGATACGTACTTGGAATATACTTGGTTTGCTCTGGGAGTAGCTGGGCTCACAGTTGTTTACTGGCCAGCAGAAGAGAAGGTATTAATGAATGGATCAGCATGCTCAAATCAACACATTAATTGGTGCTACCATAGGGACAATGAATGGGAGTGTATATACATCAATTATTTTTTGCATATCATAGAACCACAGAATCACAGAACCCCAGGGGTTGGAAGGGACCTCAAAAGCTCACCCAGTCCAACCCCCCTGCCAGAGCAGGGTCACCCAGAGCACATCACACAGGAACGTGTCCAGGTGGGATCTCTCACCCAGAGATGCAGAACTTTTCCAAGGAGGCACTGGTTGTGCTGGCAGGGGCTGAGGAGGACAGCAAACTAACTCAGATGCAGAGGGCGACTCTCCAAGGCCACACCAGTGGCAGAGGTGAGAGGACATGTTTCCTGTATGTCATTCAAGTCTCTGCCAGTGTGTTGGTTCAGAATTAACAAGGATAGGAAAACACATCACTGGTGTTTTGCTGGCACTCTGCTTCTGCAGGATGGCTAAAATGGAAAAAAATTCCAGGCTATAGCAAAGAGTCAGCTTGAATTCTGAGGAAATCTAGTGCTACAGTTAGTTCCCTACCAGTCCATGGGGCCTGATGGGATTCATCCGAGAATCCTCAGAGAGCTGGCTGGTGTCATTGCCAGGCCTCTTGTGATGGTTTTTGGGAGGTCCTGGGCATCTGGAAAGATCCCAGTTGACTGGAAACTGGCTAATGTTGTCCCAGTATTCAAGAAGGGCAAAAGGAGGACCCTGGAAGCTACAGGCCGGTCAGTCTGACTTCAGTGCCTGATAAAATTATGGAAAAGATTATTCTGGGAAGTATTGAAAAACACCTGGAGGACAACGCAGTCATCAGTCACAGCCAGCACAGCTTCACGAGGGGAAAATCTGCTTGTCAAACTCCATTTCTTTTTGTGACAAGGTAACCCAAGTAGTTGATCAAGGGAAGCCAGTGGATGGAATATTTCTGGACTTCAGCAAAGCTTTGGATACTGTCTCACAGTGTCCTCCTGGACAAAACGCCCAGCACACAGTGTGTACCATATGATGGGTGAACAACTGGCTCACAGGTTGAACACAAAGAGTGAGAGTGAATGGGGTAACATCAGGCTGGTGACTGATCACTAGTGGGGTCCTGCAGGGCTCCATCCTAGGCCCAGTCCTCTTCAACATCTCCATCAATGACTTGGACTCAGGACTCGAAGGAATTCTAAGTAAGTTTGCTGATGATGCAAAGCTGGGAGGAGCTTTCGACTCCATTGAGGGCAGGCAGGCCCTGCAGAGAGACCTTGACAAGTTGGAGAGATGGGCAGTCACCAACCACAGGAAGTTTAACAAGGGCAAGTGCTGGATTCTGCACCTGGAACGGGGCAACCCAGCTGGTAAGTACAGACTGGGGAACGAGTGGCTGGAGAGCAGCATGGCAGAGAGGGGCCTGGGGGTCCTGGTTGATGGCAAACTGAGTGTGAGCCAGCAGGGTGCCCTGGCAGCCAGGAGGGACAACTGTGTCCTGGGGTGCATCAAGGAGAGCATTGCCAGCTGGTCAAGAGAGGTGATTGTCCTGCTCTGTTCTGTGCTGGTGCAGCCTCACCTGGAGTACTGTGTGCAATTCTGGGCACCACGATATAAAAAGGACATCAAGCTATTGGAGAGTGTCCAAAGGAGAGCCATGAAGATGGTGAAGGGTCTGGATGGGATGTCTTATGAAGAGTGGGTAAAGACACTTGGGTTATTCAGCTTGGAGAAGAGGAGGCTGAGGGGTGACCTCATGAGAGGAAGAGATGGGGCAGGTGCTGATCTCTTCACTCCTGTGGGCAATGACAGGACTCAGGGAACTGGCAGGAAGCTGGGAGGTTTAAGTTTGATATCAGGAGAAGCTTTTTCACCCAGAGGGTGGTTGAGCACTGGAACAAGCTTCCCAGGGAAGTGGTCACAGCACCAAGCCTGCCTTGAGTTCCAGAAGCATTAGGATGATGCTCTCAGGCACATTGTGTAATTCTAGGGGTGCCCTACATAGGGACAGATGGGAGTTGGACTCGATGATCCTGAGGGGTCCCTTCCAACTCAGCACATTCTATGATTCTATGAAATTGAAGAGCAAACTTGATGCTCCTTAGTGATAACATCAGGATCAGGGGAACATAAAGTTCTCATAGAAATCTTTTAGGCTGCTTCAAGAAACTCATAGCTTTATCCCTATATACTGATCTGTACCTTGAGTTGCCCGCAGGGTGGGACTCAGCTGGGACGAGGGGTAAGAAAGGCCTGTTACAAACCCCCACAGGAAAACCAGTGTGTTAGCTTGTGCCTCTGTCTTGCAGAGAGCTGTTTCATATACTGGCCATCTCCCACCTTGATAGCACACTGCTTCTTGAACTTAGAGGCCTTTTTGTAATGCTCCCTCACCAAGCCCTGGCGCACTGTGATCTCTCATCTTGCACATATGTAGGAGAGATACAGAGGAAATACATTTACTTAGTTGCAGATATGCTCAGGTGCAAGTAGGTAGGCATGGAATAGAAACCTTACCTACACTTACAATGTAGGCATGTTACAGCTGAGCCTGTCACTTCAAACTGCCTCTGTGGTCAGTGGTCATAAACAGGCAAGTTGGGGTGGGATTTGTCTCAACTGCATCATGACATCCACTTTTGGATGGCTGAAGTGTGCCCCCAAGAACTCTGGCAGGTGCTTTAGTGTCCAAGCTTTTACTACTCGGTATGGTGTGCTCCTGCACAGCTCAACAGTCACCTTCAAGAAGTGCACACCCAAATCTCTAAAGGATAGAGCAGCCCACTGTGGGAATGGCATGGACTGGTCTGTCCAAGCCTTCTCTAGTTCACATACATAAGGTTCATACAGGAAGCATCATCGTTTCTCTCTGTCCTAGGACACGTGAACTTCTCCCCATGGTTGCAGGTAGTGTCAAGAGGATGTCAGAAAGATGAGTCAGAAGATGAGTCAGATAGAAGACATAATTTTTGTGCAGTGCCATAGTGACTAGCCTAGACTGAAGGAATCCCGGGGGTTAGACCTGAAGAAAATTCTGGCTTAATGGCATTGTGCCTTTCTATAATATCTGCTTGGCTTCCTTGCTTCCCGACTACCTGCAACATAGCAGTTGCTAAAGTGTATTGAAGGACTGCAGTGCCTCTCCCTCAAGGACAAAAGAGAGGAAATTTTCTAGCCTGTTTCACCCAAGCCACCAACACATTCTTGCAATTTTCATAGAGTGATCTCACAGTTCTGTTGTCGTGACATGGTCTGTGACAGCACTGCTAGGTGACTTTCCTCTTCTAACAAATCCCACATGAGGATCCCAGATCTCCTTACTGAACTCTTTCTGCCTTGATGATGCAGCCCTGGATGTGCAGCCACAAGCCTTGCTCCTCCCACTTCCAAGCTTCCTCCCCATCAGGCACTGAATTCCCAGCCCTTTCCTCCAACTCAGTAATAACAGTAACATCACGGGTACAACTGCAGGCAGGAAGATGATACATGCAAAAGCAGTGACAAACAGCTAATCATCTGACTTAGAGTTCTTATTAAAATGTCAACCCATGGGCATGTGGCAACCTCACCTTCTGGGTCCATGTGCCAGAGGGAGGAACTGGAAATGGGGTTGGCTACGCTGAACTGAGAGCACAAAGTGGTCCACAAGGTGGCAAAACAATGTACCTTTAGCATGTTGCTGTCTCTGCAGCTCATGTAGGCAGAGGTTCACTCTAAAAGGGATTCCCCAAGTGCTGTCAATTCTGTAGCCATAGAAGCAGCAGATAAAAATTACACAGAACCTGGGGGCCGGGTTTGCAGCCTGTGCTGTGTCACACACCACTCCGGGGTCACTGCAGTGCAATAATGTGAAGTGAAGCTAGCCTGTGTGTATCTACACAAGTGACTAAAAGTCTGTGAATTAAGGATAAAAATATCTGTTGTTCGCCCTGTGTTTCTGGGAGATCTCATCCAGGTGGATGTCTCTTGAGAACCCCCTGGGAGCCACTGTTCAGCTACCAACGACTCTGGATTCTCTTGGATACTACTTTAATTAATACCTGTCCTTAAGGATTATTCCCCTTGTGCCTCCATGGGCTGACTTTTTTTTTTGTTTGTTTGATTGGTTGTTTTTGTTTTGTTTTTAGTCTTTCGTTGGTTTCTATGTATGAAAGCCTCTCTTTTCAGAAAATTTCTACTTTGTAGACTGACTGGTGATTAAACCACAGAGGATGTACCCGAAGTAACTTGTGATTCTGCTGTGTTTGGTGCTGATCCATGGTACAGTCCTTTCCTGGTGTCTTTCCTGCACCACTCATGACCGGTCACCAGTTTCATTTGAAACTGGATCCATGGCAGCCTCAGAGCCAGTTCAAGTCACTGCCAGCAAACAATGGCTAATTGTGGAGATGTTTTCCTTTCCTCTAGGAAATAGCTCTGTATTGTTTATGCAGAATTGCTGTCTCACTGCTCTATTTTTTACGGCTTCTTTTTTATTAAAAAAGCTGCTTATTCCTTCTGAACTGATTGCATGGCCCAGCCCCAGCTCAAGTTGCTCAAATGCATACAAGTGATGTTATGAGGAGATTAAAGAAAACACCTTGTGTGGTGAATAGCAGCAATGAAGGACAAAACCCTATTTGTGAAGGACTCAAGTCTGAGACCTCTTCATTCCAAGCAAGGGTTTGGAGTAGCCTGTTGGGGATGGGTATTACTGTCACTTACAGTTCTGTAAAAACAAAGGAGGAACACAGCAGCGTTTCTGAAAACCAGTCTTTCTCAAGTACCACATGTTCTAGGTAAGTGTGGTGTGGACTATTCCTTTGTAGCACCTGATGTTGGTGTACTGTTGTTCCCCTCATGTGATTCCAGCCCAAATTACTCCACATCCAGGCCAAAAGTAGCCAGTGGAGACTGGCTGCTCTTTCTCCTGCAAGATCACCTGTCTTATACCTTCTTGTGTCCCACCCTTTTCACAGTGTTTGGTCAAGAGTGGAGTGAACAATCAGGCTGAAGGGTCAATATCTTCAGTACTTTGTGCATCATTTTTCCTATCCACAGATGGAGAAGTAATGCTTGGCAACATAGTTAAAGCCTGTAAGATGCAGTTGCTCTCTGGGCTCCAGCACACACTGGTGGCTCATGTGGCGCTTCACATCCACTACCACCCCCAAGTCCTTCTCCTCAGGACTGCTCACAATCCATTCTCTCCCCAGCCTGTATTTGTGCCTGGGGTTGCACTGACCCAGGTGCAGGACCCTGCACTTGGCCTTGTTGAACTTCATGAGGTTGGCACTGGCCCAGCTCTCCAGCCTGTCAAGGTCCCTCTGGACTCCCTTCCCTCTAGGGTGTCAGCCACACCACACAGCTTGGTGCCATCAGCAAACTTGCTCAGGATACAATCAATCCCACTGTCCATGTACAGAACAAAGATGTTAAACAGCACTGGTCCCAAAACTGACCCCTGAGGGACACCACTCGTCACCTGCCTCCATTTGGACACTGAGCCATTGGCCACAACTCTCTGGGTGAGCCATCCAGCCAATATCTTATCCAGTGAGTCAAATCCATGCTTTGTCAGTTTGGAGACCAGGATGTCATGTGGGACAGTGTGAAAGGCCTTGCACAAACCCAGGTAGATGACGTCAGTTGCTCTGCCACCATCCCCCATCTCTGTAGCCTTGTTCCAGAAGGCCACCAGATTGGTCAGGCACGACTTGCCCTTAGTGAAGCCATGTTGGCTGTCACCAGTCACCTATTTATTTTCCATGTACCTTAGCAGACTTTCCAGGAGGATCTGCTCCATGATCTTCCTGGGCACAGAGGTGAGACTGACCGGCCTGTACTTGCCTGGGTCTTCCTTTTTCCCCTTTTTAAAAATAGGGGCCATGTTCCCTTTTTTCCAATCAGCAGAAACCTCACCAGACTGCCATGACCTCTCAAACATGATGGACAGAGGCTCAGAAATTTCATCCACCAGCTCCCTCAGGACCTGTGGGTGAATCCCATCAGGTCCCATAGATTTATGCACCTTCAGGTACATGTATATATAATACATGTTTTATTTTCAATCTGAAAGCATAAAATATTTCAAAGTACTTATTGGTTTTTATAATACAACATGCAAAGGGTGTTCTATGGCCAGACTCAACAATAAAATGGAAACACCAACACGGAGTAAATAACTAACTGAATGGCTACAAATTGCAGAACCAAGAAGCAGTTTAGTTCTGTAAGCTTGCTATATTTTTATGGGATGTGATCCTGCTTTTCCACAAAGTACATATGATCCTTATTGACTGTGTCCTTATTTTTGGATTGTTCATGAGAAGAGAATGTCTTTGAATCATAATAGATCAGAGAGTTAGACTGACATGTCTCCAGTCACTGACACCTGATCATTGCTTTCATACACATCCTTGTATAGCTAGATCGTGTCTGTAGATCTGCTTGTGCTTTTTTTTGTTTGTTTGTTTTAATCTGGTGTTTTCTCATGTCTTATGGGCTCTGTATGGCTGATCCCTTGCAAGAGTTATAAATATTTTCTCTGAAATTCCTCACCTGAAGTCAGTTTAGTAGCAAATAGTCCCTGAGCAAGTGAAGTTATAGCTATTATTATTGTACCTTGAAATAACAGAGTCACAGAATAACAGAAGCACAGCATGTTAGGGGTTGGAAGGGACCTCTGAAGATCATCAAGTCCAACCCCTCTGCCAGAACAGGACCAAAAACTAGGGCAGATTGCTCAGAAAGGCATCCAGGACTGGACCCAGCACTGATCCCTGGGGGACTCTGCTAGTTACAGGTTTCCAGCTGGACTTTGCACCATTGATCAACTCTCTTTGGGCTCTATTGTTTAATCAGTTCTTAATCTCTCTCACTGTCCATTCTTCTATCCCACATTTCCTGAGCTTGCTCACAAGGATGTTATGGGAGACTGTCAAAAGCCTTGCTGAGGTCAAGGTAGACACATCCACTGGTCTCACTGCATGGCAAACAGGAGAGGTGCCTGAGGACTGGAGGAAAGCCATTGTCACTCCACTCTTCAAAAAAGGCAAGCAGAAAGAGCCAGGAAATTACAGACCAGTAAACCTCACCTCCATCCCTGGAAAAATGATGGAGTGGCTCATTTTGGAGGTCATCTCTAAGCACATGGAATAGAAGAATGTTGTCAGGAAATGTCTTGCCAGTAAAAAAAACCTTGAGGGTACTTGCTCTGGCTCCTAACAACTAAGAGTGAGACAAGCAAAGAAGGATGTGAGCAGACTTGAAGGGACAGGAGTGTTAAACAACACTGGCTCTGGTCAAGGGAAAAATGCTGAAATCAGAAGGTACTGCCCAGCTCTGGATACTAATGACCTGGAATTTTTCCCTTGAAACTGAGAAAGGAGACAGCAAAGGTGATTTTATGCAGAAGACAGGAAAACTAAGGTTTTTTAATTTCTCTTTTTATTGCACATCTTCGAAAAAAATTACAGTGTAATTGTTATTACAAACTATAAAAAAATGCACATTCTTGTTTTGCTAAGTAGCATTGCTGCCCTATGGAGCACGGCTGCCATCTCCTGTTAAATGCCTGTGCAGCTCAGAGCTCGGAGGCAGGAGGAAAGGGGTGGAGGCAGAGGAGGAACACTATGTTCCCCCGGGAAGTGATTTGAAGCTTTCAGGAAGTTTCTGGGCTTCATAGTGCTTGACGCATGCTCAGCCCTTCCTAATGTCTCTGCTCTAATCAAGCTTTTTCTGTGAAGTAAACAAGAACCTTCCAGGAAATGTTCTGCAGCTTGTTGGCTGACTTAGGCTTGAACTGGACTTTGGAGAGTGGCTGGTGAAATAGGTCACACTAATAGATGTTCCACAAACAGTTGTTATTATTATTTCAAGTGTGCTGTGTAGCAGAAGAGACATAGCCTTGTATGTCACTTATTTATTTATTCACTCACTTCCAGCTTATCACTCATGAACTGTACAGTTAAATAGTGACTAGGCAATTCAGGAAGAAGTTTGTGACCTAGGAAATAAAGACATTCAATAAATTCCTTTAGATACCAAATTCCTTGAGCAGGACCTGGGGCATCATCAAAGGCGTTTTGGTTGTTCAGTTCTGCTTTATGCTGTCCCAGCTTTCTCTGTACTCTCCACAGCAGTTACATTCCTTAACATACGTGGGGACCTGGTCCTTGTTCTTCTTATCCACAAAATCATCATATTTTCTGTATTTTCACAGAAGAGTTGTGAAGATCAGCATATAAAGGACAGTGAGAATTTGGGTACTCCAGTAGAAAGGGCTGTGCAGGCACTTCAGAAAGATGTGATATCTGTGACTTCTGCATTCATAGAAACATTAACATATCCATGCAATTAATTCATGACTGCCTATGATCTGATGTGGAATGTCCTTTTGCTTTAATGTTTTAAGTTGCTGAACCTGGATTAGGGAAAATACTGATGTAATTCAACAGCCACCTTCTCAGAAGTGCCTGGTCCAAGAAAACATTTTACAGATGTTCCTCAGCTGTGTTCATCCAAGTAATTTGATTAATATTTCTAGATGATTAAACATATTTGTATTGATCAGGAGAGACTCACAAATTATTTTTATTTGAGAAATGTCTCTAGAGATTTCAAATGGTCTAACTTAATTTGACCTGCATTTTGACAGCAACATTAGGAATAATGAATAAATTATACATTATGAATGCAAGAAAAATATAATTGAACTTTAGGGGTAGTGTTCCTGCTCCTCTCCTTGTTTGATCTGTTACAGCCCATGTATTTTAAAAATAAAAATGTAAGATATTGTGACTACTGTTTCAGAAGTGCTATATATCATATTCAGAACCACTGCATTCATTGTATTCATTCTATATATCCTGTAGGACATTTAGGGGACTATACTGCACACACTACAAATGCATGCTGTCTTTTGTTTGCATGAAGATTGTGTTCCTACACAGCTGATTTTTTTAATTATTATTTTTTATTTACTATAAATGGTTGGCACTTTCCAGAAGTTTGGTGTTATTATTTGGTATTAAGGCCTCAAATGGCCTTTTTCCCCCCTCTGGTGAAAACGTCTCTGCCATACCTGGGAAGCAGGCTGGAGGCAAGTGAAACAAGACAGCATGTGCAGTCTCCCTGCAGGTCACTAACCTGCAAAGTTGCTCAGCACCTTGGTCCTCCTGCCTGCTTGCTTGGGCAAAGGGGGACACTAGTGACACGTGTGTGCATGTGCAACAAATGGGGAAGGCCAATTGTCGGTTATCTCAAGGAGCTGTCAAAAGGAGCCATCAAAATATGCTAGATCTGCTTTTTTTCCCTTTTTCTTTAGATGAAGGAGGTTTATCTGATGTTCCAGGCCATGCTCAGAATGATTAATTTCTGCATGTAACTCTTCTGTGTTACCTGTTCAGTCAAAGCAGGCACTAGAGCCTTGGGCGGGCTGGCTGGGCCTCCTTGCCCTCGGCAGGTGCCTGCATGTTTTCCTCTGGCACCGGGTACAAGTCTGGCACTTTCTGCCCTGCCTTGGCCACCGTGAATCTGCTCATGCGCAGGGCTTCTTCGTAGACGGGAGGGGTGTCTGGTGCCGAGAGGGCTGGCGTGCCCTGGGCAGCGCCGTGGGAACGTGCCACCGCGAGCACCCTCCTGGCCGCGGGCCCCAACACCGAGTGCAGAGCTGCAAGGGAGGCCACAAAAGCCGTTTGCCTCATCCTGATAGCACCGTACAATTAGAGAAGGACAAATACACCTGCACCTGTGTTTCATCTCCCCGCAGTCAGAATGTTTTTGTTTTCCTGGTGGTTCATCTTTCCC
>NW_009954317.1:66295-79584 GCF_000747805.2 Chaetura pelagica | reverse complement strand
CATTAGCAGCGTCCCACAGTTACTGTTTCCTCAAATGCCACTCAAGCCCTCAACTGCCCTAATTCCCCCCAGATGTGTCTGGCAGGTGACCAGCCATCTGGCTGCGTTTGCCACGCGAGGCTTTGAGTTGTGCTACGTACAGATGCCTCCTTCCCCACCCACTGCTGCCAACTTTCCTCTGCCACCCTGGAGTGCTGCACTCTCTGCATTTTACTACCCAGTCCCTCCCGTTGGGGGGTGCTGAGGTCCCCAGCCTCTGTCAGAGCCAACTCACAGGTAATGGTGCTCTGGATGGTGCTGTCATGATCAAAAGCAATGACGGTGACCTCGTAGGGCTGAGGGCCAGATTCCTCCCCCGTCTGGCGGCAGTGAAAGCAGCATCTCACGCAGACAGAAACCAGGCCACACAGGAGCAGCAACCCACCAATTGCCACCACCAGCCTGGGAAGGAAGAGGACACAGAATATGGACAGAATGACTTTGTTTGCAGGGGACCTTTTAGGATGCCTCCCTGCTTGAAATAGAGGCAACCTCAAAGCTAGACATGGTCATTTGGAACCTTGTCCAGCAGAATCTGGACAGTCTTCAGGAATGGAGATCCTGTGTCCCCTCTAGGCATCCATTCCAGTGCTGCACCACTCTTGAGGAGAGGAGTTTTTCCTTCTGTCTAATCAGAATTTCTCTGGATTCAACTTGGCCAGTTGCCTCAGGTCCTCCTTCTAGGCATCTCTGAGGAGGCTCTGGCTCTTATCTTCTCTCTAGATCCTCTTTAGGTAGAAAACTGCAATTAGGTTGCCCCCCTTGCCCTCCTACAGGCTGAACAAACCCAGTCCTTTCAATCCCCTCTCACAGAGCATGTCCTCTGGACCCCTGACCATTTTATTGGCTTGCCAATGGATTGCTCCAGTTGGACGACATTTCTCTTTTACTGAGGGACCAAGACTGGACTAGGACTGGACTACGTATTCCAGATGTGTCTTCATGAGTGGCAAGCAGAGAGGAAAAACTGTACTCTTAATCTACTGGCTATAGTCTTATTAATGCAGCCTGAAATTACTTTAAAAATCGTCCTCTTTAAAGACAAATTGTTCCATGAATGCTTTATTAATGTTGTTCACCTGAGTAAATTAATATGTGGAGTAAAAAAAAGAAGCTGGCAAGTCAACATTTGTTAAAGATGATGAGACAGCTAAGGGGTTGCCTTGCTACTGTTGAGCATTAATATCCCAGGGGAAAGCAGGGGTAACATCACACTTGTGTGGGTGACACTGAATCCCAGTCTCTGCTAATGGAATTGTCCAGTGATGCAGATATTTAAATTAAGCATATGCCTTCTTACCAGATATACCACAAACGATCCCACTCTGTACCTGAGCAGCTGAGGAGAAAAGGGTACAACTTATGGTTAGTGACATAATACCAAGTAAATGGGAAGACCCCTCCTGCATCCTCTTCATGCTCCCCTCAGGCTCCTCAATTACAGTCCAGCTTCTAAATGACACAGTAACGAGAAACAACCTGTGCTTTGTGGAGGAAATAGTTGTCCCACCTAGTCAATCTCACTATTAGGTGACTTTGCCTTCTCTTTGGCTTTCTCCCTTTTCTGTTCCCCTGATATTTGTGTCTACCCAATTCTATTTGCAAACCTGAGGCATCTGCATAACGTTGTTATTCCTGAAATTCCCTTCTTTTATGTATTTTTTTTCAGAATGCAGTCTGCCCAATTCTGTTTTCTTTTGCTTTGTTTTTTCTGACTTTCTCTTTTATTTCTTTCTGGCCCCATGGGTACATTTTGGATGCTGTGTTGTATGTTCCTTTAGTTTTAGTAGCTGTGCTTTTTAAAAGACATTTCTTAGTCAAAAGGAATCCTCCTAGGAAACTTTTCACATTTCTTTTGTCTTGATTTCCGTTATTCTTACAAATGACATCATTGAGAGAAATATTCACAAAAACATTAACTTTCAATTAAAGGTCAGTACAAAATCTATAATCTCAGTCAATAAAATTACTCCAGAAAGCTCCCAACCATTACAGTTATCCAAGTAAGTAGCAGGAACAGTGCCACATGATCAGGATGTTGAAAATATAGTAAACAATACACTTCACATTCAATTTTTGTGTGAGTTTTCAATGGTCACAATTAGAGTAAGCTTTTCTGGAAAGTCTCAGCCACAATGTCATAACAGTGATGTCTACTATTGCCTTTATCCTTCATTGTCATATTAAAAGAGAGCAAGATCAACAAATACTCACAGCTCAGTGTTGAGACAGCTTTCCTCACCTCTCACTTGGGGCAACTAGAAGGATAAAAATAAACAAGACACAGCTGGAGGAAATTAAGTATTTGTCATATGCATCTCTGTGATCTGGATTTTTACCAGTGTGAATCTCCTGTCTTACTGTCAAGACTTACTGTCCTCTGTCTTCTGTTGTTTCTTCTGATGTAGATTTGACACTTCCATGATACCAGTCACATTGTTTCTTATCTTAACTTTCCATGGTCGTTAAAATCCTACTTAGCACTGTTCCCAGCAAAGACCCTAACTTGCTTCACCTTCACCACAGGTTTCCCATTCTCCACCACAAGCTGTGTCATGCTACTGCTGTAGGTCCTTCTCCATTCTCAAATATTACAAAGCTTTACATGTCCTGCTTCATATTATACCCACACTGACTTGAATTCTGCTCTGTCCCTCCAGCACTCCTACCCTTCTCATTACTCTTCCTTTGGCACCTTGACCTCTGTGGTACCACTCCTGGAATAGCAGAAAATATTATTCTCTTCTGCACGTCTGCTTTTTATATGCCCAGTTCTTTCTAATATCAGGGAAATTATTGTGACTGTAAATAGCTTTTGCTTCTCCATCTTTCCAAGGTAACTCTGTAACAGAGCAGAGACCCCATAAAAAGAAACTTGAGGTGTGACTTACCCATAAGAAACACCATAATACAAAGCAGATCATAACTGGTTTATACATCCCCATAGGATGGTTCTGTAGCGTCTTTGTGTCTCAAACTGCTTGATGTCTTCTTGTCTTTTCTAGTTTCAGTTCATTGTCACCAGTCCATTGACCAGGATAAGGAGCAGATTCCTTGTTGTGTGTTGAATCCAATCTCTTCTGCCTGCTCTATCTCTGTCCTCCTCTGGATCTGACCTTCTCTGCTGTTCAGGTTTCTTCTGCTTTCTCTCCTTCTTTGTCACTGGCAATTCCTGTTTGCTTCTGTCTGTCTCCTGTTACTCTCTTGACCTGCTTCTCTCCCTCTTCTGAAAGGATCTCTAAAGCCTTCCAGTCAGATCAGGAGAAGAGCGGTGGCTACCAGTTTTTCCTTCAGATGTTGAACTAGTTCCATGAAGGGTCTCTGTAGACCTGACTCTTCCCTTCTGTCACAAGAAAAGGTCTCTGAGTTTGTTCATTCCCAGTTTTTCCTCTCCCCACCCCTACCCTGAGGGGAGTGGGTTGAAGGTCATGTTGTTGACCTGTTTAAATGGAGTTCATGTTCTTCTCCCTCCTCCAGTACTGTTCCTGTCCCTGCACTTGCATTGTCCTACCTCTGTGGATGCAATCTATTGACATCCAGAGTATATGTTACAAGCAGCATGTTCCTGTTGAAGTGAAAGACTTTGCAATATAGTAACTATATACAGTATTGTATATGTATGTATCTATAAGTATACAAATGCAATATTTATATACACATATATGCAACACTGCATCTTCCATTTTAAGGCTCTTCTGCCATCCCTTGTACCCAGTAGCTTCCTGCCATGTCAGTCCTGCAACTGAGTGTGCCCACTCACAGGTCCAGCTCCTGAAATTCCTGCACAAACAACCAAGTCCTCCCAAAAACTTTGCATCACAAGGCATAATTTTTTTACACTCCTCTCCTGAATATTATTTATCCTGCTGCTGTAGGCACCTTTTAATGATCTGATCATTTTCTCTCTCTTGTAGAACTGCTTTAGATTTCTGTTGCTGCTCATGGCTATTCAGAATGTTATTACATGTGTGTAGTTGTGTTCCCCTTCTTTTTCTCTTTTGAGTAGTTGAAATAGAAAAAATGCACTGCAGTAATGTGTTACTATTTGTGTTTGAGCACCACCTGAGACTGGTACACAAATATATGTTAAGGGCAGGATAGAAGCTAGAGAAACTTGTTGCCCTATGTTGCAGTCACAATGCATTCACATTAAACTGGTGAATCATTAGCCTTGGTGAGTTGCAGAGCAGAACCAATGGATTCATGAACATAATGTATTCTCTCAGGGCAGGCTAAAAACCATTTACCATTCTCTCATTATAAAAGCAGTATAAGCATGACTTAGCATGCACCCATCCATCCTAGTCTGCTACTGTCAGAAGCTTTCTGGGTTCTGGTGGACAAAAAACAAACACAGAGACATGACCTATTGGCTTTGTATTTACATGGGAATTGCCCAATATTCTTTTTGCCTATTTCTCCCTAAATTATTTTATGTATTATAGGAGTTTTAGAAGAGAAGACCCTGCAGAACTGTAAAATAGCCTTTCTTGTATGTACAGCTTTTAAAACTGGTGGGATTCAATGTGGCAAAGAAGTGCAAATTACCAATGCTTTTCAGGACTTTTTATTAGCAGTGTGATAATTCAATAGTTTATCACATGATTTTTAACTGAATTTCAGTCTCATGAGAATTTAATCAACTAGAACCAACTGGAGAAATATCAGAAAAAAAAATAATAACAAAAATCTCCAAAGAAAAGGCAGCAGTGTGACATGAAACAATAACCCCTCCAACATTAAATCATCACTCATTCTTGCTGAAACTTAGTGATTTCTATTTCTATGGCATTGTCATTAATACTGTGCTTCCAGTAACCCACCTATGGCCCTGCTGGCCTATCATCCAACCATGGTTTATCTTTGTAAATGTCTACATTTGAATTTGGCACAAGCCAGAAGATACTTCAAAGAGTCAAGTGTGCTGTGCTAGCTGTTCACATCTAGCATCAAGCCCTGACATTCCCAGCTGGCACTGGTTTGTTACAATATAAAATTGGCATGTGAACTAAGAGCAATGAATATGGTTGGACCAATAGTTGGGACTCAGTTCCCAGAAATCTCAGAAGTATTTTCTCTGGCAGATCTTTTTGCCGCTTGTGATTGTTTCAGTCTCCAGTGAGAGAGTTCCCCAAATGGTGCCAGAGTAAAAGAAAAATACAGCATTTCTGGCTACAGTATTACTCAGGGTCCCAACAGGCAACTAAGAGAATATTGTGAAAGAAAAGAGTAAAAGTGCAGCTGTCAGAAAGGTATTATATTTCACAGCATTGGGCTCATCATCTTTTACACTGGCTGCCCATCACTATCTGATGCCTGCACACTGAATCCACAGCAAGTATGAAATGCTACCAGAAAAGTGTAAGCATAAATTGTGTTGTAAAACATATAGCAGGGAAGAGCTGGTCCTTATATTAAGAAGAATTTAAAAATAAGTTCACATGAAAAGAGATGTGCCCGTATGACTGAAAATCTAGGTTTCCTTTTACGTCCACCTAGATCCATGTCTGAACATGGCTTAACTTTTAAAAATTGGTTCTATTTATGTTTTACTTCCACTCTCTAAGTATGCTGGTCTGATCAAAATAATAGTTATAACTTGTTTTTCTGATATTACTTTAAAAATGTTTATCTGGTTTTGGGACAACTGGGTTCATCACGTCTCCAATGTAGATGTCAATTCAGCAGCAGAATGAAGGAGGAACTGTTACCTCTCTGTGATACAGAGGCTGTGGGCTGCTGTGGTGATCCTGCAGGGATTCACTAGACCACTAGAGACTGTCATCACTGACAAACCTGATCCCAGGCTCTGTTGTTTTCAAGGACACAACTGGCTGCATTATGGGGAAAACTGTTACCTCTTTTTAAAGGAATGGAAAACTTGGCAAGAAGGCAAGTCTCAGTGCTCTTCTTTGGAGTTCAGACTTCTTAAGATAGAGAGTAAGGAAAAGCTACTAAAGATAATTTTTATCTCTCTCCCCACTTACATACTCTGTGCTTTACTGTGGCCTGAGCAGCCATACCATCCTTCCACTGGTGCTGCATGTGCATGACCCTTTTGAAGCCCCTCTACCTGTATGAGGCTGCACCCTCTATCGTGCATTTCCACTGACTTCAGCAGTTTACTGAGACACACCAGCCTGGGTCTGCATCTAGATTCTCATCCCACCTCAGGGCAAATATAACTGAGCTAGTACAGGTTGGCAACACTTTTGTTGTCTTGCTGGAGCAAACTACTCAGCAAACATCAGAAGCCTGGCCTTATGCTTCTTTCTGTGCACAACTACTCCCCGGCCTTTTCTCCCACATAAGCAGAAGATGATGCATACAATTTTCTGACTTCTAAATTGTCGATGAAGCAGCAAATAAAGTATAGCCAGTTTCTGCTCTGAAGAAATTTCTACCCAGAGCCTTAATGACAATGGAATTATGTCTTTTCCTCTGTGATTTTATGTTTTGTATTTCGAATTCCCTGTGTACCAGGATAGCAAATGATGCAAAGGCTTTTTCCTGCCTGACTTATGCAACCAGGGTGTTGGAAGGAAGTCACTGCACTATACCCATTACCCAACAGAAGTGCAGGCTTCAGTTTCCTCAATTGTTTTATCTGAAAGTACTGACAGCTCTCAACAGGTTCATTTTCCTTATCTCCAAAATAGCATGGACTGACAGGAGTAGGAGGCACTGCCCAGATTCACTTGAAAAACAAAGTTTGTTAGAGATAGGTATGAGCAGTTTGCTTTCATTTGCCTCTCTCCTTTCCCAGATGGTAGAGGCATGGATGGGATTCACAGGCTTTGCATTGATTTCCATACAGGACTTTATAATACAGTCTACATGGTTTTACACTTCTCACTTTCTGGGTTGGACTGTCTCGCAATGGATTTGAGGGGCCCTGGCTGTGGGAGGATGGATCAGCGTTCTCCCCTGATCTGTAAGTTGTGAGAGCTGGAAGCAGCAACCTTGAACTGCCACTTGGTAGTCACCTAAGTCCTGCCTGCTTGCCAGCAGGAAGGTAACCCATCACTCTAGCTTATCAACTTGGGCAAGCCCCCCTCAGAGAGCTTGTGTGCTGTTGGTCACATGGATAGCAGCAGTCAGGAATTATGTCAGCCTGTGACTTTTTCCATGGTATGATGAATATGTCTACTATTTTTTTTTTCCCACAGGTTTCAGATACAATGAGCCAGTTCAAGTCCTTCCCTAGATTGTGTGCGACTTCAAGGTGCAAATAATCAACACTGCAAAGTGTGGTGAGTACCAATTTTACATTTGTGAGAAAGTGGTGGATATTGCAGTGGTCAAGCAAGTGAGCTACTTGGACAGACACTGGTGTGTGAGGCTCTGTGGAAAGCCCTGTCCTAGAATTCACCATTGTGAGGGCAAGTTCTGCCCCAGGGTTCACAACAGAGTAAACAAGTCTGAGCTAAGGTGAATGTAACAACAAGCTTAACTTGCCCCCTGGTGATGCACATCAGCCAGACTCCTGGGGCTTTTTCTTCAACAACTTCATTCCCCCTTTCCTTACTCAGCCTTTTAATTTTTTGTGTAACCAATATCAATATGCATTTATAAAAGTAATACATCATGTTTTCAAAGTTCATCCATTGGTTACTCACAGATGTGAACTCGCAGTTTACGATAAATTTCCATGTATTTTATTTAATTTCACTCCCCACCTACAGATAACTAGAAAGTGCAAAAGAATCATACCCTGCACTAAAAGACAAAAATAGTTATAGTTCTCCTGGTTAGAAAGAACTGTAGTTAGAGTTCTAGTTATAACCAGAGAACTGGTTAGAATTCTGATGGGATTGTATGCCCTATGGGCTCAAGAAAACAGAAGGCAAATGCAGAACTTATTTATTGGAGAAAGCTGGCAATATCTGATGCCCAGGGATGCCAGTCCAGCTCCTAGTGGATTGTTCTGCTGTGTTAGGCATCAGGGGTTGGGGGAGGAGGGGAAGGTGTGTTCTTCTAAGACATCTGTCTTGATAGTTACTCATGTCACATCTGATCCAGCTTTTGATTTCCCAAATCAATTTTCCATTCTGTTGCAGAATTTCACAGCTAGAATAAATATTGCTACTAGCTATCTTTTCTGTACTATGTCTTTTTAGTAAGTCACTGTGCATAGTAGGCTCAGCAACCATCAGATGCAGGGCCTTTAATGAGGCAAAGCCTCTTGCCACTTTGCTACTGTTTAAGCTGCTGTTCAAAGAGAAGACTACATCAGAGAGAGAACATCTCTCCTCTACAGCAGTAGCACACAGTAGAGACCCTGGAAATATCTTAGGAACAGTCAAGTTTAGGACTTTAGTTTCTCTGTGTATCTTATACTAATTTGAGCCATTTGATGAAAATTGGACTGGAAGTCTGGGCGGGTGGAGGTGTTTAGGCAAGCCTCTGATTCTGTTTGTTTCAGACATAAAGCTGTGTTTCAGAAGTCTGCAGTAGCAACAGCTAATGACTTTACTGTATCCCTTATTAAATGAGTGTTTAGCAATATGGCAATTATCTCAACTATGGATATGAAGAAGTAATTTAGAGGAGCAGGAACAACAGAGAATGTCCCACCCCACAGCTATCTCATAGTCTGGAAATGCTGTGTTCTCTAGTCTAAGCACAGGGCCTTGGCAGCTGTGAAGATCATGCCTGGGATCCCAGCTCTGGCTGGTCTACAGGTGATGCAGGTACCATGTGAATGATGGGAGGAGTTACCCATGCACAGAGGCTGCTCTAACTCATGCAGGGCATGGTTGGAGGCTGCGTTTTATGACCCTTGCTAACCATAGAATCATAGAATGGTTTGGGTTGGAAAGGACCTTAAAAATAATCTAGATCCAACCCCCCTGCATTGGCAGGGACATCTTCCACTAGATCAGGTTGCTCAGGGCCTCATCCACCCGCTGTGTTAGGCATCAGGGGTTGGGGGAGGAGGGGAAGGTGTGTTCTTCTAAGACATCTGTCTTGATAGTTACTCATGTCACATCTGATCCAGCTTTTGATTTCCCAAATCAATTTTCCATTCTGTTGCAGAATTTCACAGCTAGAATAAATATTGCTACTAGCTATCTTTTCTGTACTATGTCTTTTTAGTAAGTCACTGTGCATAGTAGGCTCAGCAACCATCAGATGCAGGGCCTTTAATGAGGCAAAGCCTCTTGCCACTTTGCTACTGTTTAAGCTGCTGTTCAAAGAGAAG
Source organism: Chaetura pelagica (assembly GCF_000747805.2). NCBI lineage: Eukaryota > Metazoa > Chordata > Aves > Apodiformes > Apodidae > Chaetura > Chaetura pelagica. Next base: position 70,340 of record NW_009954317.1, on the reverse strand, counting down.
ACTACATCAGAGAGAGAACATCTCTCCTCTACAGCAGTAGCACACAGTAGAGACCCTGGAAATATCTTAGGAACAGTCAAGTTTAGGACTTTAGTTTCTCTGTGTATCTTATACTAATTTGAGCCATTTGATGAAAATTGGACTGGAAGTCTGGGCGGGTGGAGGTGTTTAGGCAAGCCTCTGATTCTGTTTGTTTCAGACATAAAGCTGTGTTTCAGAAGTCTTCAGTAGCAACAGCTAATGACTTTACTGTATCCCTTATTAAATGAGTGTTTAGCAATATGGCAATTATCTCAACTATGGATATGAAGAAGTAATTTAGAGGAGCAGGAACAACAGAGAATGTCCCACCCCACAGCTATCTCATAGTCTGGAAATGCTGTGTTCTCTAGTCTAAGCACAGGGCCTTGGCAGCTGTGAAGATCATGCCTGGGATCCCAGCTCTGGCTGGTCTACAGGTGATGCAGGTACCATGTGAATGATGGGAGGAGTTACCCATGCACAGAGGCTGCTCTAACTCATGCAGGGCATGGTTGGAGGCTGCGTTTTATGACCCTTGCTAACCATAGAATCATAGAATGGTTTGGGTTGGAAAGGACCTTAAAAATAATCTAGATCCAACCCCCCTGCATTGGCAGGGACATCTTCCACTAGATCAGGTTGCTCAGGGCCTCATCCACCCTGGCCTTGAATGCTTCCAGAGATGGGGCATCCACTGCTTCCCTGGACAACTGCTTCCCAGTTCCAGTGTCTCACATCCCTCACAAGGAAGAATTTCCTCCTAATCTAAATCTCCCGTCTACAAGTTTTAATCCATCCCCCCTTGAACTCTCACTACAAGCCCTTGTAAAAAGTCATTCTCCATCTTTCAGGTACTGGAAGACCTCTGTGAGATACCCCCAGAGCCTTCTCTTCTCCAGGCCGAATCCATTAGCCTGTCTTGCCCCACTGTCTGGGGCATGGGACACTGTTCCCTGTGCCCAACTGCTGAATATTCACAAGTTCAGGAACTTGTAAAAGAAGGGACAAGTTCATGGTTCTCATTGCTGCCTGGATTTTTTCATTTTATACCACATTTTCAAGCCTCATTGACTTGTAATTATAACTGCTACATAATGAGCCTAGTTGCACAAAATAGAAGAGCACGTGACATCCAGTAATTGCCCTGAGATGTGCAATGTACAACCTGTTGCTGTGTTTGTTTGACTGATTCCTAACCATAAATTTCCTTGTTATGTAGTGTATCTCTGTTCTTGTATTTTGACTTAAACCAGGAGAGAAAAATTTAGCCTTATAAATAAGATGATCGCTTAAGTTACAATACAATAATTATTTTAACAGATGTCATATCTTCTGTGATGTGAAGTTTAAATGTTCAGAATTGTCAAACAATTCAGAACTAAGCAATTTCATGCATCTATCTTCTGCACATTACCCTTTCCCTTGGCCACCTACACACATTGGGCTGTCTTCCAAATCACTCTGTGCTTTCTTCATGAAGTTCTTCTTGAGTAAGTCCTTTTGAAGTGTCCTCTTCGGAAATCTGTCTCAGATCACCTACTATCCATTAAACTAGTTGACTAATGGGAGCCTCTTCTGTACTACTGAGTAAAGGGAATATTCTCAGTGAGCAGTGAGTCTTTCCACTTAGTTTTGCAAGTCATGCTAAACATTTTGTTTTGCACAGCTATTTCTGAAGTCTGGTCCTTCAAAACTAAGAGAGGTGTCATCTTTGTAGTCATTTGGCTGCAGAAAGCATTTTAAACTGACTAAAAGCTCAAAAGGCACCATGCAGTCATAGTTTGAATTAAATTGAGTTATTTCAAGTCATACAGTGCTCCTAGGGAAATCTTCAGGTTTTGTTGCATACTGAAAAAGACAAAGGGTGATTTTTTTTTTAATAGGCATAACTAGATTAGATTAGTTGCAGTGTATCGTTGCCATAAGGTTTTATTAGCACACCCAGTTCTGTATTCTTGATGTTCTGTTGTTCATAGTGATGAAAAAAATCTTGAGTCTCTAATTACCTTTTTCACTTTAAACACACTGTACATTAAAATTAGCCTACAAGCATTGCACCCATGCTACGTTGTTACGTAACAGCCTTCAGCTCAGGAGCAACTCTCAGAGCTTCTTGGCAAATAATTTCCCTGCTGTTCTCAACATGAGTATTTGTCTCAACAGATTTACCAAAGTCATGAAGTAAGATAAATTGTTTTGCTTACTTAGTTTTCTTACATTGCTTTCAGTTGCTCCATATGGACATACAGCTGCACAAGTAGCTTATTTGTCAGCAAAGCTCGGAGGTGCAATCTTGAATGTCACAGCTTGACTTTTATGTGAGTTTTCTTGTTGACATTGTCATGTTCTTTGCCCTTGGTGGCACACAGTCAGTAAACCACCTGCACCATAAAAACTTAAGCAAATCCAAATGAGAAAAAATGTTATTGCAGTAAGATACCAATACTTATAATTATCAGAGAAAATCGATATGTCTCTGATTTCATGTGGAGGCAGAAGCTGCTGTCTTTAAATAGCATTCCTTGTAAAACATACTGTTTTCAAGTTGCACAGCCACATGATGAATGGAAAATGCTGCTAAATCACCTCTGTTTAGGACTGCTGTCCTCAGTAAATGCACATTAAATGATCACAGTAAATGCATCTGCATATTGGGTAATCTGTGTGAAATATGCAAGTTTTCTGAGGTTTTCAGTTTAGGTTAAAATAAGTGTTTATATTCTAGATCTAAAATCAATGTTCTAAACAGCCAAAGACAAGTTTATATCCATATGCCTGGAAAGTCAGTTATGCAAAGTTGAAATGTACATGGCACTTTATGGGTCACATCCACATTAATTCTGTCTGTTTTGTTTTTTAAAAACCACATTATTTAGTCTGATCTAGCTTATGACATCCTTACTTGATTCAATGTTAAGGCCTAGCACATATATTTCAGTCTGTGTGACCTGCAGTTCTACTGACTATCTTTCAGACCAGTGGCCCTCAGGGCATTTGACCACCTGAGATGGAATACAAGGATGGAGAGCAGAACAACCCCCCCCCAATCCATGAGGATGCAGTCAGAGATGCAGCACCTAGACACTCAAAAGTCTATGTGGCTAGATGGGAGAGAAGATCACCAAGCCTCTCTCTATCATCTATCAACAGTCCTGGATGACACAGGAGGCCCCAGGTGACTGGATGCTTGCCAATGTGATGCTTATCTACAAGAAGGGCCCAAAGGAGGATCCTGGGAACTACAGGCCTGTCAGCCTGACCTCAGTACCAGGGAAAGTCATGGAGAGGCTCATCTTGAGTGCACGCCCATGGGAAGTGCAGGGCAGCCATGGGATCAGGCCCAGCCAGCAGGGGTGCAGGAAAGGCAGGTCCTGCTTGACTAACCTGATCTCCTTCTATGAGCAGATGACCCAGGATGAGGGAAGAGCTGTGGACATTGTCTATCTGGATTTTGGAAAGCTCTTTGGCAATATCTCCCTCAGCATTCTCCTAGAGAAGCTGGTGGCTCATGGCACAGACAGGGGCACTCCCTGCTGGGTGAAAAACTGCCTGGCTGGCTGAGCCCAGAGAGCTGTGGTGAGCGGGGTTGGATCCAGCTGGTGGCTGGTCACCAGTGTGTCCCCCAGGGCTCAGTGTTGGGTCCAGTCTTGTTCAGTATCTTTACTAATGACCTAGATGAGGGGATGGGGTGCTGCCTAAGGAAGTTTGCAGATGACACTAAGCTGGGAGGAAGTGTCAGTTTGCTTGAGGGTAAGAAGGCTCTGCAGAGAGACCTGGGCAGACTGGATGGCCAAGGCCAATTGTATGAGGTTTGACAAGGCCAAGAGCACTTAGGTCACAACAACCCCATGCAAAGCTACAAGTTTGGGGATGAGTGGTTGGAAAGCTCCATGGTAGAGAAGGACCTGGGGGTGCTGGTTGACAGCAAATTTAACATGAGCCAGTGGTGTGCCCAGGTGGCCAAGAAGGCCAATGGCATTCTGGCCTGCATCAGGGATAGTGTGGCCAGCAGGAGTAGAGAAGT
>NW_009954317.1:21136-59369 GCF_000747805.2 Chaetura pelagica | reverse complement strand
TCTAGATCTAAAATCAATGTTCTAAACAGCCAAAGACAAGTTTATATCCATATGCCTGGAAAGTCAGTTATGCAAAGTTGAAATGTACATGGCACTTTATGGGTCACATCCACATTAATTCTGTCTGTTTTGTTTTTTAAAAACCACATTATTTAGTCTGATCTAGCTTATGACATCCTTACTTGATTCAATGTTAAGGCCTAGCACATATATTTCAGTCTGTGTGACCTGCAGTTCTACTGACTATCTTTCAGACCAGTGGCCCTCAGGGCATTTGACCACCTGAGATGGAATACAAGGATGGAGAGCAGAACAACCCCCCCCCAATCCATGAGGATGCAGTCAGAGATGCAGCACCTAGACACTCAAAAGTCTATGTGGCTAGATGGGAGAGAAGATCACCAAGCCTCTCTCTATCATCTATCAACAGTCCTGGATGACACAGGAGGCCCCAGGTGACTGGATGCTTGCCAATGTGATGCTTATCTACAAGAAGGGCCCAAAGGAGGATCCTGGGAACGACAGGCCTGTCAGCCTGACCTCAGTAGCAGGGAAAGTCATGGAGAGGCTCATCTTGAGTGCACGCCCATGGGAAGTGCAGGGCAGCCATGGGATCAGGCCCAGCCAGCAGGGGTGCAGGAAAGGCAGGTCCTGCTTGACTAACCTGATCTCCTTCTATGAGCAGATGACCCAGGATGAGGGAAGAGCTGTGGACATTGTCTATCTGGATTTTGGAAAGCTCTTTGGCAATATCTCCCTCAGCATTCTCCTAGAGAAGCTGGTGGCTCATGGCACAGACAGGGGCACTCCCTGCTGGGTGAAAAACTGCCTGGCTGGCTGAGCCCAGAGAGCTGTGGTGAGCGGGGTTGGATCCAGCTGGTGGCTGGTCACCAGTGTGTCCCCCAGGGCTCAGTGTTGGGTCCAGTCTTGTTCAGTATCTTTACTAATGACCTAGATGAGGGGATGGGGTGCTGCCTAAGGAAGTTTGCAGATGACACTAAGCTGGGAGGAAGTGTCAGTTTGCTTGAGGGTAAGAAGGCTCTGCAGAGAGACCTGGGCAGACTGGATGGCCAAGGCCAATTGTATGAGGTTTGACAAGGCCAAGAGCACTTAGGTCACAACAACCCCATGCAAAGCTACAAGTTTGGGGATGAGTGGTTGGAAAGCTCCATGGTAGAGAAGGACCTGGGGGTGCTGGTTGACAGCAAATTTAACATGAGCCAGTGGTGTGCCCAGGTGGCCAAGAAGGCCAATGGCATTCTGGCCTGCATCAGGGATAGTGTGGCCAGCAGGAGTAGAGAAGTTATCTTGCACCTGTGCTTAGCACTGGTGAGGCTGCACCTCAAGTACTGTGTGCAGTTCTGGGCCCCTCACTGCAAGAAGGATGTCAAGTTGCTGGAGCAGGTCCAGAGGAGAGCTACCAAGCTGGTGAAAGGTCTGGAGATCAAGTCCTGTGAGGAGAGATTGAGGGGACTGGGATTGTTTAGTTTGAAGGAGGCTGAGGGGAGACCTCATTGCTCTCTACAGCTACCTGAAAGGAGGTTGTAGGGAGGTGGGAGGTGGCCTCTTCTCCCAAGTGAATAATGACAGGACGAGAGGAGATGGCCTGAAGCTGCACCAGGGGAGGTTTAGAAATAATTTCTTTACTGAAAGAGTTGTTCGACAGTGGAACAGGCTGCCCAGGGAGGTGGTGGAGTCACCATCCTTGGAAGTGTTTAAAAGAAATACAGATATAGTGCTTAGTGACATGATTTAAGCACCAAACGGGTAAATCAGGTTATGGTAGGAGGATTTAGGTTATGGTTGGACTCAATGATCTTCAAGGTCCCTTCCAAACCAGGATGATTCTGTGATTCTATGATTCTATAACTATCATCCTTAATGTTTGTGTCACCTGTCAAGCACAATATCTCCTTTAGTTCTTGTAACCTTTTGTTGTGTCATGTCCCTCAGGTGCCTTAGAACCTCTGAGACCTGGAGTTTGAAAAGATACTTCTCATGAGAATGAAAAGCTGTGATGATGCCATGGTGTTGCTGCCTGCTGCATGCTTCATCATACATTGCAAATTCACTTCTGGCAAGTGTGCTCCCGTGCAACTCTGATCCTAGTGCTACACATTGTGAGAAGGTTGGCTGATGAAAAAGTGATGGAATAAGAGATTTCCAAAGTTTAAATGCAGTTCAATCCCAGTGCCATTTCAGACCTTTGGTAACCTAATAAAAGACTAAAATAATGCAAACAAAATACACTTAGGAAGAACTACCCTGCACTAATCATGTTGATCTTAAAGGAAGTTTTATAAGCCTTTTATAAACATGCTTCAGATTGAAAATAACTTTTATTCCTAAAGGCTGGCAAAATAAGTGGGGAGGGTTTTTTTAAATATATTTTTGTCAACAATATTTAGATACTGGCTTTTGGTAGCAATGGCTCAGAATGCCTATGTCCAGGCTCTGTGATAGAAAGTATAGGTACAGTCATGTTACTCTTTATAACAGCTAATATAAATATGAGAATCTTCAGTTCTCTTTATCAGTCCTCAGGAGAATTGGGATCACTGAGTCAAACAGATGGAAAAGTAAGGTTTCCTTATGAACCCTAGTATGTCCATTTTTAATATACTAGTCTGAACTCATTTAAGACAATAGTCTACAAATATGAAAGGATAGTCTGCAAACATGAAAGGTTTATCAAAGAAATGAGACAAGAGCTGTTATTCCAGTACAGTATGAAACTTGAATAACAGGAGAAGAGAAGGGAAACTGATGAAGGGGGACCAAGCTCTGCTGATGGGGTTGTAACAGGAATGAAGTAGTTAATGGCTGTAAAGGCCCTTTGTGTAAGGACAGGAGGTTCTAGTGCTAAGTGTGGAAGAAGAGGCTTATTGCAGCTTTGGGGCTGCTGCATCAGCATTTTGCAGAAGTTTGGAGGAAATAAACAAAGGGTTAGCTTGAAGAGGGATTGTAAGCTTTAGACAGTAGAAGATGTATTAATGTACTACTGTATGCTTTAGAAAAAGGAAGTAGTAAATAAGGGTGTTTGTATTTGTTGGGTGAAGTTCTCCCTTGGCCAGGCAGAAATTCAGCTGCTGCTGGATTTATAGTTGCCATGTCAGCTAAACTGCCTGAGGTCAAAAGTCCACTTCGAGGAAGACCCCAAGCCTTCCTCCTAGAGACTCCAGCCCACGACCACCAAGAAGCAGTGCACGTGCAGGGATAGGAGGAGAGTGGGTGTTGCCTTATGATAATAATTTCAGGAACTGACTTGTATAATCCTTGCCTTTTCTCATGTATATGTACGATTTGAGTGTATAAAACAGAGCGAGCTTATCCCTAGGGTGTGCAAGTTTGGAGGAGTGATCCCCCTTGCACCTGGTGCTGTAATAAACATACCTGCTTTATAACCTTCCCGAGGTTGTGAAGTTTGTTTTCCACATGTTGTGAGAAATGTTTGTGGTGCCAATGAACAGGCCCACACAGAGCCTTCAACGAAGCACAGTTTATTTACACTCTTGAAAGAATGGGTGACCTAAACAAGCAGGCACACCCATAGTCAGGTGAATAACTGTTTATATTCCCTATTCCCCACGCAAAGTTCCCTCCCCTGTTTCCCCACTGGCTGGGTACTCCAGAGTTCACAACCCATCTGATGCTTCAAATTATCCTATAAGTTTCCCAACCCTGTTTACACATTCCATTCTAGCAGGTTACTTTTTACCTTTTAAGGCAAAATTTTGACCTTTCTTGCCTCCTTGGCTGTCTTCCCAATTAACAAACCTCCTGGTGTCATCCTGCCCTGAGGAGCAAGACAGAAGTGGCTTTGTTCTCTCTGATCTTGGCCATAAATCCTGCTCCATGTTTGGATCCCCAGATGGAGCCCAATTCACTCCCTCAGTTTCCTGGGCCATAAACCACTCCTGGTGTCCTTAGAATGTGCAGATATCTCACTTATCTAAAACAAACTATATATTTCTAACACTAGGATATATATATATATATACACATATATATATGTGTGTATATATATATATAAATCAAACCCGACACTATGTTTCTAACACTAGAATGCAAAATCAACACCACATTTCATTTCTAACAATGTCAAAACATGATTTATAAACATCAGCATTAGAATTTTATAATTTAATTTGACTTAGCACAGAAATGAGTAATACATAGATGAGGACAGAATCTATTCCTCCCTTTCTTCCAAAAAAAGTATCATCTTGACTGTGGAGGACCAGCCTCCACAAGAGGTATGTCTCTCACTCAAATTGACTGCAATAGAGAGATATAAGAGGTGAAAAAAAATAGAAACTGAGGCAACGCTGGGGGGGCTTGGGGAGGGGGGTGGCTGCTGTGGAAAATGGCAGCATTGTGGTGACTTTTCATTAGGATCTGACCAAGACTGTAAGGACTGAGTGCAAGACCATCAAAAGCTATTGACCACCCTGTAAAAGACATGGCTGTGGGTTGTTATAGGTCATTCCACTCATAGCTCACTGTTTCTGGAAGAAAGCAACTCATGGCTTGTTGCTGCTCCTGTTGCTGCTTGTGCACAGGGTCATAAGGCTATCTGAAACTCCTTGCTCTCCTATCCCTATTGCACCTCCCTCACCCCCGGGCTATTGTAATCAGCCTCACTATCATGCTTATCATCTACCCCAAAAGGGGAAGGGTTGGGTTCCTGCTTATTATCTGTAGTAGTTTTCCTCTTCTCTCATCCTTTTGTATCTCTATACACTGAATACGCATCCATACATGCTCATCTACACTAATATAAACCCCAGTACAAACACACACCTCAAACTCTCGGTGCATCCCATGTTTTCCATTCCATTTTCTTTTAAAGCTGTTAAAAAGAAAAGGTTCCATTAATTTCACAGAACTGTCCCTCTGTGTGTGCAAGTGCTTACGTGTACCTGTCTGGGAAAGAGCTTACTGGTCGGTTACATACCCTGTGGAAGCAGCTGGTCCCAAGTGAAACAAAAATTTCGGAGCTTCCAAACCCCCTTGCTTTCTAACACTCCTCACCGCAGTGGGAGGCTGGTGTGGCTGGGTAAGGATTCCGAGATCAAGACCCAAGAACAACAAACAAGCTGTTATTGAGCAGGGTCTTTATTGCAGCACTGGGGAGTCTCCACCATGGGTGCTCCAACGAGTCAGTGAAACACCCCAACTAATATACACCAAAAACATGCATATTCAGTTTTATGTCAATGAGTCCCCAGAATTCTTTTACATAGTCATTTTATTTCCTGGAATTGGCTATCTTAGTAATTATGCATGCTCGAAGGTCTCCTGTGGGGGTCTTCGTTGATTCTAGTCCTTTGTCGTCTTTGTCCTGGTCCTGTCCCCAGTCTCCCACTGGTAGATTGCCCAGGTGGGTCAGAATCAACATGAGTGTTGTCTGTTGGGCCACAGGTTCTTAGAAGACTTGATGTTATCACAACCTGCAGGATGCTTGGCATAGTTGACTGATAGTTTCACAAAGCACATTGTTTTAAAAGCAACCCTTAGTATAACAAATTCCTTATTTTAGTAAACTTTCATTAGGCTATATTTGTATTAAATTTACTAATGCATATCCTATGATGTATCACAAGCCAGGGACAGACCCACCAAAACAAAGGGCTGTCCTGAATATTAGTTGCCGTCAGAAAATCATAAAAACAAACGGGGCAGTTGTACCCTGAGATAAGGCAGCTTCGACCCAAATTGGGTTTGGGCCGTGACATTTGACTTCTATATCCTTGTTCTGGGCACAGGTCCAGACTTCAGAAATTACCTTCCCTCAAAGCCTTATGAGCACTAAGCTGCAGGGCAATTTGGAGAAGAGGAAAGGAGAGTGTATGTGCAGATGATGAGCTATGACTGTCCTTGTGTTAGTATGAATAAAGGAACCCTGTATTTCAATGCTTACCTAGGACTGTCATTCCTGTGGTGGGCCAGGCACAGTGCAAACAAGGTGAAGATGGCTGGCCACCATGCAGCAAAAGGAAGAGGGTGCCCTGGGAGAAACCAACAGTTTATCTGAGAGCAGGCATCCTGTTCACTGAGTCACAGAATTGTTCTGGTTAGAAAAGACCTTTAGGAATACCAAATCCAACCAAAACTTAGCTCTAACAACCATGTGCCCTTGTGGCCGATGGCATCCTGGGGTGCATTAGAAAGGGGGTGGTTAGTAGGTCAAGAGAGGTTCTCCTCCCCCTCTATTCTGCATTGGTGAGGCCACATCTGGAATATTGTGTCCAGTTCTGGGCCCCTCAGTTCAAGAAGGACAGGGAACTACTTGAAAGAGTCCAGAGCAGAGCTACAAAGATGATGGAGGGAGTGGAACATCTCCCTTATGAGGAAAGGCTGAGGGAGCTGGGTCTCTTTAGCTTGGAGAACAGGAGACTGAGGGGTGACCTCATCCATGTTTACAAATATGTAAGGGGTGAGTGTCAGGGAGATGGAGTTAGGCTTTTATCAGTGATGTCCAGTGATAGGACAAGGGGCAATGGGTGCAAACAGGAGCATAGGAGGTTCCATGTGAATATCAGGAAGAACTTCTTTCCTGTGAGAGTGACAGAGCCCTGGGACAGGCTGCCCAGACAAGTTGTGGAGTCTCCTTCACTCGAGACATTCAAAACCCACCTGGACACGTTCCTGTGTGATGTGCTCTGGGTGACCCTGCTCTGGCAGGGGGGTTGGACTGGGTGAGCTTTCGAGGTCCCTTCCAGCCCCTGTGATTCTATGATTCTATGATTAACCTAACTCTACCAAGTCCAATGATTAAACCATGTTCCCAAGCACCACATCTACGTGGCTTTTAAACAGCTCCAGGGATAGAGACTCAACCACCTCCCTGAGCAGCCTATTCCAGTGCTTAATTACCCTTTCGGTGAAGATATTTTTTTTCTAAAATCTGATCTATATCTCTCCTGATGCAACTTCAGACCATTTCCTCTTGTCCTATCAGCAACACTCCCAAACCTCCACCCCTTCATGAACAGCCATTTGGTGACTCTCAAGAGAGCTCCCCTTCCAGGCTGCATTGTATTTTGAGGATCAACCCAAAAACAAGTTACGAAGAAGATGTGGTGCCTCTGTTTAGGAGGTCTATTTGAAAGGAGACCCTAGAGATGGCTTAAATGGAACAGCTGGGGGATTCCTTGCCTTGGACAAATGAAACTGTGAAACATTGTAGTGATTCTTTGACTCAGAAGTAGGGTTTGCTCCTGCTCTCCTTTTTCAATACTCTATTACTCTGTCAGAACAGAGTAAGGAATTGTTTGCATACCATCTTAGACTTTTCACAAATCCTCTCAGGGCACACAGTGCTCAGGCTGTTCGTCAGCTCCAGACTGAAGCCTGATTCAGGAAAATTCTGGAGCCCAAAATATCTACTAATATCTCCCTGGATTCAGAAATTCCTGAAAGTTACCATCACCAGATGGTCATGACAATGCATTATGATGGACCTTTCAGTTGAAGAAAAATTTAACTCAAGACTGGATGCTCTCTTGAAGTGCATGGCTTGACCAAACTGGAGCTATGGGACTGAAAGAAGGGAAATTGAATGCTTTGTGCATTCAGGTCTGGTGCTGTCTCACACCTTTTGGCCTTAAAGGCTATGAATCTTAAACATTTTCTGAAAAACTGATGTCCAGAGGGCAAAACACAGAATTTTTTTTCCTATTAAAGTCAGATTGTCCCATCTCTATAGCCATTTCCTGTAACAATGAATAAACAGTAAATAAAACTAACCACATTAGAGATGATTCCTACGTTCTGGAGTTTGATCCTGAAGCCAGCTGTCTTTTGTTACAGAAATTTGGGGCAAGTAATGGCAGTAGTTCTACTATATGCATTTTCACATCCATGCATACTGATTTTTGTAGGACAAAACAATACACGTAGTGCACTAAACCTGTTTTCCTTATTTACTGAGTAGGACAAGAGAGACTGTTCCTATTGTCATTGTCTATGGTAGCACAGAAAGTTCAAAGAGCAAGTATCACTCATGCCTTGGTTGATGTTCAGGGACATGCAGTGTCTGGATGGATGCTGTGGCAGGGGATTTAAACTAGACTATCCATCCTCTTCCTCTGTATTCATATGCATTGCTTGAGAATTCATTTGTGGTTCAATAAAAATCCTCTTAAAAGACAGACCGAATGATTTGTGAAGGAGAAACAGGAACAGAAAAAGAAACAAAAAAAGCAGCAGGAAGGAAAGGATGGCAATAAATTTGTATTAAGGTGACTTTTCCTTTTCCTCCCTCAGAGGAAGAACTCTTCTCTTCCCACCCATCATACCTCACCCTTGATCTGCATTCTCAGGTCTAGAGATATGTAAGGATGACTTAAGTCCCAGTAAATGTATGGCCTGGTAGCTCCTCTCCTTTCCATTTAGCCTTCCCATGACTTTCACTCCTTTGAACTTTCCACAGTTTTAAACAGAACAAACACCTTTGATTCATCTCAGAGGCAGACGAACTTCAGCTCTGTGCCTTTCTCATTATTCAGTGTTAGGTCTAAAGCTCTAGGGGTAAGTATTCACTTGAGAACAAAGGTCACAGCTGCAAATAGCTGCTGGAGCTATTTAATTCCACAGAGGAGGTAGGAAGTGCTGTCCAGAGTCTAATGTCATCTTTTCAGTGGGAGAAGTCAGAAATAGGATGGTGGAGAAAAAGACACAGAGGACTTAAAAATAAGAGAACTGAGCCCTTGTGGCAAAGGCCAACCACGTATTGGACTGAACTAGTAAGAGTGTAGCTAACAAGGCAAAGGAGGTGATGATTCTCCTCCCTCCATCACTTGTGAGTATACAGGTGGAATACTGTCTCCAGCTTTGGGATTCCCAGCAAAAATAAATAAATAAATAAATATAAATAAATAAATTCCTATAAGACACAGAAATACTAAAACTTGTCAAGGGGAAACCCACTGAGATGCTGAGGAGCTGGAGCATTTGATTTACAGATCTGACAACTGGATTTGTTCAGCCTGAAGAAGAGAAATCTAAGGAGGATCCAATTGCAGTTTCTCATTGTACAAAGGGGCTATGGAGAAGATGGATCCTGGGCTCTTGTCTGATAGTCACCTTCTACTGATTTAAAAGCATAGCAGTGAAACATGTTTTAATAGTTAAATGCGTTAAGATTCTGATTTGAAATAGAAAGAAGATCCGGGGACAGATGAGCATTAAATTCTTTAATAAATTGGCTGACTTTCACAGGGAAGGAACTTTTTTTTGTTGTTTTTGCTTTCTATAGACAGTGTCTGTGAACACTGATTTTCAGTATATTATTTAGCATCTTGCTGACAGTGCATTTCAACCTGTGAGCACCGGCCTCTATGTCAAGTCCTGACATCCATGAACCCTGTTTTTCCCTATCCAGCAGCTGACATTTAGGGTCCTCCCATTTCATTCTCCTGGTTATCTTGTTGTAGATAGGCAAACATGAAGCTGTCATGCTCCTTCCACTTCAGAACAGCACTGTGGGGCTCATTCATATCCCTGTATTTACTTCACTTCATCTTCTGAGTTGTCCATGTCCTGTCTGAATGGATGTTGATGCCAACAGCTTCTCTTTAGCTCCCAAACCTTTCAAGATTTTTATCTCAGGCTGTACCAAGGGCTTTACTCTCACACTTAGTATACAATACTAGCCTTTATTTTCCATACAAAATGTGTTTCAAATGAATCCCTTCTCTGAACTTCCCAGTGCCATAGAAGGATTATGAACCTCCTCTGTCCCCCAAAATAGTGAGTGGATGTTCCTGAACAGCCTGTGTCTTGGGCTTCCCTACATGTGTAGTCAAGAGAACTTTGACAGCCTCTGAGGTAAAAGGCAGACTGGAGGAGATAATGAGTTTACTTGAATTAAAAAAACCTATATACCATAAATGCTTCTCTCTGAAATACCCCATTTTTAACAAGGGGAAAGACCTTCCCAAGCTGCTGGGGCCAAGATTTGTGCTGAGACCAAATGAAGATATGGAATAGTTTACAAAGATCTGCCACAGAAATGAAAGAAATGTACTCTGCACCATTAACCTGACTTGCCTGCAGTACTAGTGAATGCTCCCTAAGAAGTTCCACCAGACAGGCAGCAGGAAACCCAGATATTAACATTCATTTTCAAAATTTAACCATCAAATAAAAGTGAATTATTAAAAAAGAAATTATGGGAAGAAAAAGAAGTAAAATGTGCCATCTTAGATGCCTGCAGGGATTTGTATTTTTTCAAGTTGAATAGATTGAAACAGATGAAACACTGTACCTTAGGTGCATTGCACCTTGCACTTCCTACTGCAATAGTAAGGAATTCCAGATAAAGTTCAACTGGTACTTGTGGCCATAAATTAGGACTTGGTTTTACTGAGTGTAATGAATTTACTTAGTTCACAAACATCTTTCAGCACATTTAGAAAAGGCATTAATTTATTATTTTTTTTTTAACCAAGGAACTGCTTCAGTATTTCAGAATATTTTCCACTGAAACATTTAACGTTAAATATTAATGTTTATTTTAAGGAAAGTCTCCAAATACTAAAGCATATACACACAGATACAAGTTACATATATACAAGGAATAAATGCATATGTAATGCAAAACAAACAGTGACATATGAAGCTTCAAGGTACTCATTCAGTGAAACTCCAACCAGAAAAGCAGAAGCATTATTTTCTTCCAAGAAGTAGGAAAAAGACTTTGATAACACATGATGTGTAGTGTGTACCTTGGACTGCAGAGACCCCAAACAGTGCAGATATAATATAGTTTGAGTATTGGTTGTGTGCAGCTCTGAATGGAGCATGTGATTTTTATCCTCTCTGCTATTTGCATACCAATGAACGTTATGGTAGCACTGAATTTATTCATGTAATATTTTAATCCAACCAGAACATTTGACTCTACTTTCCACAGAGATTGCTTCCAGAGATTCCCTATAGTCTTCTAAAAATGGCTCTTTTTTCTATAAATAGAATTTGATGGATAAAGAGAGACTTGTGTTCTTTCTGTATCCCTATGCCTCAAACAGGGAAGAAAAGACTTAGAAAAGAAGGCAAACTGCTCTAGAAGAGGATTATGGGTGAACAGTAGTTATCATGTGCCCAGTAAGTAATTCAAGGATGTAGTTGGACTGGTTTATAACTGACAAGTGTTAGTGCAAAATGCTGACCAAAGCTCAACAGAGGTCTACAAGAATATGTGTTTGTCAACCTAGACAGTCATGCAAGAATCATTTATTGACTGTAGCAATTTTTTTCAAGTT
This sequence comes from Chaetura pelagica, assembly GCF_000747805.2. Classification (NCBI taxonomy): domain Eukaryota; kingdom Metazoa; phylum Chordata; class Aves; order Apodiformes; family Apodidae; genus Chaetura; species Chaetura pelagica. The sequence goes on along the minus strand of NW_009954317.1, from coordinate 48,099 downwards.
GATTCCTACGCATGTATTTTTTTTTCTCTCATTTGTGAGTCTAGGAGGGAAAATACAGGCAAACAGAAATATTTAGTCTCTAAGAACCTGTTCATTTGAAACACATGCTGAGAAAATTGCGTGATAAACAAGTAAAAATAAGAATATATTTAAAATTTCCAGTTCCTAGAGTTGTTATCTTACAATGGCAGATCCGACATCCCTTCTTGTAATGGTGCTTCAGGTGAGATGAAAAGGTAGTTTCTCACAGATCCAGAATTGCTTTGTCAAACAGAGGTTGCTGGCATAAATTGTCTGTCCATATAAAGCAGCACAGAAGATGTTATCATATAACATAACCCTAGGAAATTAAAAGATATTGCTTAATGATGTTTTGGTGACATCATGTGATCTATATTTGAACCATTTTCAATCATATTGACTTGCCCCTGGAATGCAGACCCATTTTCTCCTCGGAGCTATTTCATTTGTGTCAAGTGATCCTTTTGAGTTTGGTGCATGTGATCGAGCTGTGCTTTGCCACCCATTGTTCCTTTTTTAGGATACAAATTTGGAGCTTTATAGCAGATACTACGGTCTCCACGCTGCTTTGTCATGACACATGTGACAAACATGGGAAAGTAAAAGGAAGCTCAAATTCATGTAATTTCCTGGGACCCATCAGATAGAACTACAGTGGCTCTAAGGCCAAGCTTACCAGCTTGTCTCTTGTTTTGAAAAAGCTGTTCCATCCTCCCAGTACCAGCCACTTCTCTCAGATATGTATGATAATCCAACCCAGTAAAAATTTGAATCCCGTGGCAGAAAAACCTGTAGGTATGGGAAAATAATCACAACAATATTTCAAAAATAAGACTGAAGTTCCTGTATCTTCCAGCTGTGAAAGTTCTGCAAGAAAATGAGAGAGCTTTCTTAATAGGATTGGAACATGTTGTCCATACTTGCTTTCCATGAGGCAGTGCTGGCTGTTCTGATTATAGGATCATTCAGATAACAGTTAATTGCCACAAGACAATGGCACTGCTTTTTCAAATAAAAAAAAAACAACCCACCAAACTCCAGTTTTAGCTGGTCTGCCTTTAGGTATCTATACTGCCTTTAGATATATGCAGCTTTGCTATAGCTGTGGGAGTACCATTTAAGTTCCAGTTAGCATGAGATCTGGCCAACAGTTCCAATGGAGCCTGAGAAACTGTTCATCCTACCCAGTGGGATTCCTACTGCACTGGTCACAACTGCCACTGAGTAACTGAGCCTTAGGAAGGAGCTCTGAAGTCGCAGACTGTTTACACTGCAGGTGCCTGAAATTAGGTGAGATGAATCCCAGCCTACAGGGCATGGCCTGTTGCCTAAATACAGGCCTCTAGCATCTTTTGGGATTCCTCAGCCTGCCTGAGGTTTTTACATATGGCTGACAGACAAACCCCAGAACTTATGGGAGAACTTTCTGAGGCGTGATGTGGAGGTCAAAGAGAAAACCACTGGGTGCCTCAGATTGCCCTAGAAACTTACTCTTAGACATCTGATTAGTTCTGCAGCAGCAGAGATTCTGGAGGATCTGAACATGTTTGAACATGGTCTGAACATGAGGTTACCCAGCACTATTGCTGCTTAGTAGCATGTTTAGGGACTCATCTAAATCTAAAATCCACAGCTGGCTCAAGATGGTCTGGCCTCAGCTTGGCTGCAGCTGCATGTATCAAGGAGAGAAGAAAAAGCAAGCACCCAGACATCTGGAATAACACTATCCAGGGATTTATACCTCATACAAAAAAAGTACCTCAAATTCAGGTTTGAACTTGTGGTGTTCAGGATTCTGACCTCGAGATGCCACTAAACTCAGTAACAAACCATTTCTATTTTTTCTCTACCCATCTGATTTTCACTTAAAAAAAAATAATCCCAAAGGGCAGCCTTTATGCCTTAAAGTAAGAATTGAGAATCCTCATTTGAAACTGACTCCACCTGGAAAAAGAAGCAAGATTCTTCAACTAAGAAGAAAAGAAGAGATCTCGAGGTGCTGGAGTGAGGACAGAGGAGGCAATGAAGCTGGTGAAGGGCCTGCAGAGTAAATCTTATGAAGAACACTTGAAGGAGCTGGGAATGTTTAGTTTGGGGAAGAGGAGGCTGAGGGGAGACCTCATCAGTCTCTACAACTACCTGAAAGGTCATTGTAGAGAGGTTGGTGGTGATCTCTTCTCACAAGTAATTAGCAACAGAACAAGAGGAAATTACTTAAGCTGCACCAGGGGAGGTTTAGACTGGACATTAGGAAAAAATTTTCACAGAAGAGTGGTCAGACACTGGAATAGGCTGCCCAGGGAGGTAGTTGAGTCACCATCCCTGGATGTGTTTAACGGTTGTTTGGATGTGGTTGGTGGAAATGGTTTAGGGGAGAGCTTTGTAGAGCAGGGACTCAGTGATCCCAAGAGGATGTTCCAACCTGAACAGTTCTATGATTCTATGATTCTATGATTCTATAATTTCCAGTGAAGCTTCTTTCCTTTGAAATGTTTTATGCAGCAAAAAGTGAATAAGGATGTTTGGGCTTTGTGTAAGATTAATAGCTGCCGAAAAAGAGATTTCCAGATATGTGTACACAAAGGAAAATATGTTCTTGACAACAAATTACAGACTTTTTATCAGTCAGTACTCCCTCCTCCCAAATTAGTGAGACTACTTAAAATTATTAATTCCCTAAATCTTATTCAGATATAAATTTCTGCCTTTGTGCCATAATTAACACCACTCAGTGAAGGTATAACACAAGGCCAGAAAATAGCCTTGGATAAACACTTTGCACTTTAGTGCTCAATGAAGGAACCATCATGAGTGGTCTGCTCTCTAGGTTTCACATAGATGGGCATTTGGTGCTGTGAGCCCCCAGTAACAGAACTTGTGGAAAGAGATAATAAAAACATGCATTCTGCTTGCTGGGTCTCTACTCCATGCTGCTAATATGCCCTTTGTTGTCTCTCTGGAAATGTAAGTATTAGTTAATTAAGGTATTCTATATAATAGTTTCTTCTATTTCTCTTAATTTCAATATTTCTCACAGAGCACAATTTAAAAAGAATTGTAAGGGTTGTCAGTCTTCTTGCAGGAAGGCTATTTGACCCAGAGAAAATGAAATACATACACTGTAAAAGACCAAACTATCCTCTGCTTGCAAGATTGCTGAACATTAAAACACTTGGCATAAAGGAATGCATGAGATTAAGACTGTACCATCTTTGCTGTGTCTTTTAGCACAAGAAGAGAGGAGTTCCGCGAGGAACAGAACTTCTGGCTCTCCTTCCATGTTTTCTTCTGCTTTGAAACGTAGAAGCAGTTGTCAGCTCCACTCTTTTGCCAGCTTGCTGGACACAGAGCACATTTTGTTTCTAGAAATTAGAAAGAGCATTATGCAGGCTTGCAAGGAATAGAGGGGCTTTAGCTAATGGCTTGACTGGGAAGAGAAGATTCAGGGTAGCCATGAATGAGCTAAGCTCTTGACAGGTAAGTGACAACTTGTTTTGCATGTTGGTGTACATATATCCACATCTCAAATAGTGCTGCAATTAGATACTACTGGATCAGATCTTTTCTCTGTGATTTTATAGTCTCTCAGCCAATGGACTCTGAAAAGGGGTCATTTGTGTTTATTTACATAATAAACCGCATTCACCATTTTTCTCCTTCCCTTCAAAACACAATGCTTCCCTCATTTCCTGCAGCTTCTTTCCTTCCTCAGGATCCTTGGAAACCTGAAAAACTGAAAGGCATGAAATTGCTTATCAAAGTTTGCTTTTTAAAATTTACCTTTAATTGCATCTTTCCTTTCTAGCACTTGGCATTCTTTTATTAGTTTGTCTACTTTATTTCCATTTCCACCATTGTGGGAACATCACCCACATTTTCTTCACCAGGAGGATTGTGCAGCACTGGAAAAGGTCACCTGGGAAGGTGGACACATCTCTGCCCTTGAAGATTTTCAGAAGTAATCTGGACAAAGCTACAGGTGATTTTATCTGATGTTGGTGATAGTCCAGCTTTGAGTGGTGAGGAGCAAAGAGTGGGTGTCAGACTGGAAACCTGAAGAAGTGCCTCTGAACTAACATTTCTGTGATGCCAGGGACCACCCAGAGCATTTGTCCTGGGCACTTGCAACTGCTTCCCTCCTGCCACAGGCAGGCTGGAGACTCTCTGTCTCTACTGCCAAATGGAATGTGGCATCAACTTTAGTTGTTAATTGGAAAGTTTCTATGGAAAACCTGCTATAATGGCTGACAAAGGCACCAGTCACAGTGCTTTCATGTGGGCATTGCCTTCCCCACAAAACTTGCAATCCAAGAAGAGGGAACTGTGCAATACTCTGTTAACAGACACAGGGTGGCACTACTGCCTAGAGAGTGTAGGTAAGAGCTGAACTTCTGGCTCTGAAAACTAAGCAGTTCAGAAATGGGTTTGGCCTGGGCATTAAGGTTAGTCAGTGCTTAGGGCTAAGGTTAGGGTTATTGTGATTAGGGTTAAGGTTAGATGTTAGGGCTGAGGTAATGGTTAGGATTATGGTTTAGGATTAAGTTTAGGTTTAGAGGTTAGGTTTATGCTTAGGGTTAGAGATTACCTTTAGTCATTAAGTTTAGAGTTTGGGTTTAGGGTTTGAGTTAGTGTTAGGGTGAGTGTTAGTGTTTAGCCTTAGGGTTTGGTTTAGGATTACAGTCCTGGGGATATGTTTAGAGTTATGGCCAGGACAGTAATTAAGGTTTTGGGTTAAGTTTAGGCTAATGCTAAAGGAGACAGGGTTTAGTGTTATGTCTAGGGCTTGTATTAGGGGTGGTGTGATCTTCAGGTTTATGGTAACTAAAAATGCAGATATAAGAATTCCCATGTGATCTCTACTGACATTTAATGGCAGGGGGACTGCTGTGTTTTAGAGTTATAGTCTAGAATTAGGATTAGTCAGTAGTTAGGGTTAAGGTTAAGATTTTTATTAGGGTTAGTGGAACCATTATGGTTAACTATACATGCGGGTATTAGTGATCCTAAATGACCTGTGCTAACACTCAGTGTTGGAGGGACTTCTGTGAGAGTTGTACTGTTGACCTTCTTGCTGCATTATTTCCACTGGGGAAACAAGGACATCAAGAACAATTTGCAGGGGAAGATGAAGCAGATGCATAGCTGGAATTCACCCCCCACAGCAGCAGCTTGGGTCACTATAGTACTTACACAGGGCCAGAAGGGCTGCCAGACCCATGAGCAGCAGCAGGCACAACATAAGGAAAGCAAAGGCCACCAGCTGCCATCTGGAAGATGAGGCAGAGACTCCTGTGACAAACAGAAAACCATTCAGCAACAGAACCGTAGAATGGTTTAGGTTGGAAGCTGCAACCCCCCTGCATGGGCATGGACACCTCCCAGCAGATCAAGGTTGCCCAGAGCCTCATACAACCTGGCCTTGCACGCTTCCAGAGAAGGGGCTTCCACAACTCCCCTGGGCAACTTGTTCCAGTGTCTCACCACCTTCACAGTGAAAAATTTCCTCCTAACATCTAATCTAAGTCTCCCCTCTACAAGTTTTAACCTCTTGTCCTCTCGCTACATGCCCCTGTAAAAAGTCCCTCCCCAGCTTTTTTGTATGCCCCCTTTAGAAACAGCAGCTCTTCTCACCACCAGGTGGTATTACCTCCTTTCTGACATCATCAATTCACCTTTTCCTGTCTGCTCCCGTGTGGGAAACCCTTTCCCCCCCCCCCCATACTGGAGTTATTGCTATCACTGTTCTGAATTTCCTACTTTCATTTTGAGAAATATCTATTTATTCACTGAGAATGTTTATTAACTGAGGCTCCAGTTTTTTAGAATAAAACTTCTCATGAAACTGTAAGCACAATAGATCTCGCAATTCCCATAGTCCTGGAAATAATAAAACAATTTTTAAGACTTCTCCACCTTGAAGGGGAAAAATTACCATTTGGTTTTGGAAAATTAATTCTGGCACTTATGATTGGGATTTCTAAATGATTGGAATGTTTCAATATTAAACTGTGCTTTTTTTCTTCAGGATCTTTCTCCAAATTTCCACTGTAGTTCAATATCGAAAAGGGAACATAGTTCCCCAGAATATATCTGACTATCCCCTGATTGAAGCATTTTCTGTTATATATATACATTTTCCCCTTTCAGGAGCAGTGCTCTGCAATTATCTGTAATACTCTTTCATACCTATTGAGAGTGTTCAGGTTATTTTAAAAGATATCATAGATACCATAGACATCAAGTATTTTACTTGAGTCCAGTACATCAAAGCAAGCACCTCCAGGGAACTAACCTTGTTAGGTGAGAAAAGTCACCCTCTAGATGTGCCCAGAAGTCCAGATAGACTTAGCAACTAAATCTTGCACAGACAAAGTTAAGGGAGATGAGCTTAACCCTCTGCAGTTAAAGTAATTTGAAGAGACCACAGATGACATCACATTGGGATGGTGACTGATAAATCAGAGGGTGGGTCTTCCTTTAAAGGGACCTAAAAATCCTAGGAATGAGCTGTAAGTGCAACAGTGCTCGGGCCCAACACGGTTTACTATCTTTAGTAGTGGTGTGGATTATGGGATCAAGTATACCCTGATGAAGCTTGCTGATGATACCAAACTGAGTGGGGAAGTGGCAAGTTTGGAAGGGAGAGCCACCCTGCAGGGACACCCAGATAGGCTGGAAGAGTGAACAAGAACCTTGTGAAGGTCAACAAGGACAAGTGTAAGGACTTGCACCTGGGAAAACAAAATCCAGGAGAGCAGCACAGGCTGGGATCCACCTGGTTGGAAAGCAGCCCTGTGGAAAGAGACCTGGGGATCAACAAGCTCAACATGAGTGAGCAGGGTGCTGCAGGGGCAAGGCAAGCAGGATGCTGGTCTGCATCAACAAGGGCATCACCAGCAGAGACAAAGAAGTCATCATCACACTCTACTCAGCACTTGTCAGGACACACCTGGAACACTGTGTTCAGTTCTGGTCGCCAGTACACAAAAAAAGATGTGGACAGGCTGGAGAGGGTCCAGAGAAGGGCCACAAGGGTGGGAACCTGGCCATATGAGGAAAAGAAGAGAGAACTGGATTTGTTCAGCCTTGAGAAAAGAAGGCTTAAGGGAGACCTCATCATCATGTTCCAATACTTGAAGGGTAGCAATAAAAAGATGGAGTGTCTCTTTTGCTAGGAGTCATGTGGAAAAGATGAGGGGTAATGGGTGCAAGTTACTCCTGAGGAGACTGGAGTTGGACACAAGAGGAGATTTTTCACAATGAGGTCAACAAAGCCAAATGTATAGCCTGGCACCTGTAACAGTACAACTCCATCCAGCAGAATAGATACAGGACTAACTGGTTAGAAAGCAGCTCGTGGATGCAGCTCAGCATCCTCGTGGACAAGTTGAATATGAGTCCTCAAGTATGCCCTGTGGCAGTGAAAGCTGACCAACACTGGCCTTCATTGGCAAGATTGGAGCCAGCAGGATGAGAGAAGTGATTATTCCACTCTAAGTGACATCCATGATGCCAATTCTGGGGTACTGTGTCCAGTGTTGAGCTTCCCAGTTCACAAGACATGTCAGCTCATTGCAGAGAGTCCAGCACAGGAACACTGAGTTGGTTAGAATCATAGAATCATAGAATCTTAGGGGCTGGAAGGGACCTCGAGAGATCATCTAGTCCAACCCCCCTGCCAGAGCAGGGTCACCTAGAGTACATCACACAGGAACTCATCCAGGTGGGTTTTGAATGTCTCCAGTGAGGGAGACTCCACAACCTCCCTGGGCAGTCTGTTCCAGTGCTCTGTCACTCTCACAGTAAAAAAATTTTTTCGGATATTCACCTTGAACCTCCTATGCTCCAATTTACACCCATTACCCCTTGTCCTATCACTGGTCATCACCGAGAAAAGCCTAACTCCGTCCCCCTGACACTCACCCCTTACATATTTGTAAACATTGATGAGGTCACCCCTCAGTCTCCTTTTCTCCAAGCTAAAGAGACCCAGCTCCCTCAGCCTTTCCTCATAAGGGAGATGTTCCACTCCCCTAATCATCTTCGTAGCTCTGCGCTGGACTCTTTCGAGCAGTTCCCTGTCCTTTTTGAACTGAGGGGCCCAGAACTGGACACAATACTCCAGATGTGGCCTCACCAATGCAGAATAGAGGGGGAGGAGAACCTCTCTTGACCTACTAACCACACCCTTTCTAATGCACCCCAGGATGCCATTGGCCTTCTTGGCCACAAGGGCACATTGCTGGCTCATGGTCATCCTCCTGTCTACCAGGACCCCCAGGTCTCTTTCACCTACACTACTCTCCAGCAGTTCAGCCCCCAACCTGTACTGGGACATGGTGTTGTTCTTCCCCAAATGTAAAACTCTGCACTTCCCCTTGTTGAATTTCATCATGTTTCTCCCCGCCCAACTCTCCAACCTATCTAAGTCTCTCTGAATGGCTACCGACCCCTGTGGGACTCCACTAGTCACACACCTCCAACCAGATTCTGCCCCATTGACTACAACTCTCTGATTCCTTCCTTTCAACCAGTTCCTAATCCACCTCACTTCCTGATCACCAAACCCATACCTGATCAACTTTTCTAGGGTCCTTTTTTAGGGTCATTTAGAGTGGCTGAAGAACCTAAGAGTGTTTAAGCCTTGAGAAGAAGTGGCTAAGAGAGAACTGAATTTCAGTCCTTTGCTACCTAGAAGGGTTTTATAGATGGAGCTAAATTATTTTCAGAGAGACACAACAAAAGGACTCAATACAACAGCCACGAGTTGCATCAGGGAGACTTTAGGAAAAAAATTCTTCCCATTCAGCACTAGAAAAAGTGAGATCTCCATCCCTGGAGGTTTCCAAAGCTCAAGTGGAAAAGGCCCTGAGAAACTTGATCAGACTTTAGACTTGCCCTTTTGAGCAAAATACTGGAAGAGAGGAACTATAAAGGTCCCAGCCAACCTGATTTGGTCAAAAGTCTATCTACTTTAAATGTTCTTTGTGCCTATCAAAAGGCCATTTCAAGAATTTTCTGAGGTTGCCAACCTGTTTCTTTCCAGAAAGCTCTGCCCCTACATCACGCTCTCTAATATTTTATCCTCGGTTTTCTGGCTGCTGCTTTTCAACAGCTTCTCCTTCATCCTCCTTGTCAAGCTGTCATTCTCATTGGATAGCTCTGTGTCTTTTCCAGACAGCATCAGAGTGATGTTAATTTAGTGTTTGTCTACTCTGCCCAAGCTGCAAATAGCAGCAATGGCATTTATTTCACACCTAAGCCACCTGGTGAATTTTTGAGCTGAAGCAAGTAATCATTTTATGGTCTCAGGCATTCTACAAGCACAATCTAGTTAACATGTTACAGAAAAACTTTAAGTATAAACAAATTAAAGTATATACCCCTGTCAGAGCTTACATTCAGTATTATGACTGATAAACAGGGCACTTTTCTGCTCCCCATAGCTGAAGAACTTCAATATCCAAAGCTTTAATTATCTTATATAGTGCCTTCCTCTCTTGTAGTGTCTTACTGTAATAGATGAGTCCTACCAAAATTTAAAAAACAAAAAAAAATATTAAAAATTGCCTTCTGTGTTGAAATAAATAGAAAAAACAATTGGAGTAAAGATAGGCCTGTGTTGAAATAAATAGAAAAAACAATTGGAAATTCAACAATTGGAATTCAGAAAAAAATATAGGCTGTGTTTATAAACTATAGCACAGAAGACTGTATTATGATTATTGTCTCTCCTGTTTCTATGAGCATTTATCTAATAATATACTATGAAGTTTAGAAGGATTCTAAAGCAATCAACATGACCATGCAAGTTCAAGTTATTCCCTGTTTTAGATAGAAAGGCTGATTTCCATCTGTACTTACGGTCTGCTGGAACATTTGAGGCTGAAGCCTTAAATGTAGAACATTTGTTGCTGCTCAAATGTCCAGAGTTAACAACCGAAGCTGAGGGTCGTAAATTTAAAGCAGTGTAACCTTCCTCATCCTCCATTTCCAGCTTGTCACACTTTTTCCCTGCAAGAGCAGTACTTTGGGAGTCAGGGTGCACTGCTGAGGTGATGGGAATGGTTCACATTTCAGCACTTCCAGTGAGACCACAAAGGAAGCTGGCTCTGGTCTGATTACTGTGTCATAGCAAAAGTGTAGAGTATTGAAAGCACATTAAGGAGTTAAAGTGGCACTGTCAAGGATGTGTGTTTTGTTTCCTGAATGTGAATATTTGGAGTCTTGGTTCCTTGCTCAAACCTAACACTATTTCATTTAACTACCCACCTGATCCCACTCTGTAAATATGGCAAACATCAGAATTTTCTGCCTCTTTAAAACAAGATGCTCTAGAAATAATTGCTCTTTTGAGTTAAAGTAGGAAAGATTCATGTGTCAGGGCACAAATACAACAGAACAACAGCATGGGAAGCAATGAGCTGTGCTTCCATACATTGTCATTAAATAAATGAAAAGTGAAATAATTTTACAAAAATTCACTAAAATAAGTACAAGGAGGGGAAAAGCTGAGCTGAACAGATGGTGGGGGCAGGAGTTTGGCAGGTTTCAGGCGACCACTCAGCCTGTGTCAGAGAAAGACCAGACTACACTGAGGACTTCTGCTATTGCACTGTGCAGAGAAGTCACTGTGCAGAAATGGCTTATCCATCCTCACCCTCCAGCTCTGGCTCATTACAGTGCCTTTCTCCAGTGCTGAGCTGTAGTTCTTAAATGCCTTCTGTGACCAGCCCTTAATGTTTAACAGATCACTTGCCCAGGCATGATGAGTCATGTGGTCACGACTGTGTGAGTCAGGAGGAAATTGCAAGAGGAAATTGTGTGGTAGCTATTCCCGCTCTTGTGGGTAAAGTTGAGAGTCCCCCATTTGCAAAATAACATCAACAGACTGGAAACACACGAGTCTTCCTGCCTTAGATTTTTTCAGAGCAGAAATATCTCTTTCTGCATTTATTTCTTGAATTATATTTTACCTGTATGAAAAGACAAGGTGTGAGGGAAAAGCTGGGAGTAAAGGGTGCCCACAGTCAATTTTTGTAACACAGAGAGGAACACAAGGAGTAGCATTGAGTGTGTATTCATGATGTATCCATAATATTCTCATAAAAACCTAAATATGGTGCAAAAATCTCTGTCTATTGGGCCTGAATACTTCATGTTGACACATTACCACAAAAAAGGGCTTTCCTGAAGAGAACAGTGTTAAGTGTGTCTATGTTACAGAGTTTTGTTGCATGTTTTCATGAGAGTGGCACTGCAGGACATTGTACTCCTCTCTGCCTCCTCTCTTTCTTATCTGGGGTGACTTCCCTCCCTCCCTCCACCAGTGTTACCACAATAAGTTATCTGGAATGCAATTCACAAAGAATTCACAAGCCTCCAGAGGGTACCAAGATAGGAATTTTTGGACTTTTTTTTCTCAAATAAAAATACTGTTATGGGACTGGGATATTTTATTTCAACCTGACTGTCATTGGTCTATGGAGATGTGGAGGAGACATTTTGTACAATGCTTGGGCTATTTTCATTATGGTTGGGTTTGTAGATCCTTGCTCAGCACAGGAAATTAGTAGTATGGCAGTCACAGAAATACCCTAAAAATCCATGAAAGGAGGTTCTCTTCATGCCTCTGACTGAATGCTGGTGTCACTCTTGCATTAGATCAAAAGAGCAGAAAATTAGATAAGTAGAAATGAATAGCTAGGAAAAAAAAAAAGAGAGAAAAAGAAAAAGAGAAAAAGAAAAAGGAGAACTAACAGTGTCAGGAAGAACTGTAGAGCATGAAAGAAAGCTAGACATTTGTAGCTGAAGCATATCTTATCCTGTGGCACATGCACAAGTCCTTATAAGGACTATGAATCCCTCTTCTCCAGAGCAAGTATCATTATTGATACAGTTCAGGAACACTCTGGCCCACGTTCTGCGGATAACTGGGTTTGTGTATTGTATACTCCAGCCTATTAGTGTATTAAAGCAGTGTCCTGGTTTGAGCCAGGATGAAGGAAATTTGCCTTATACTGATTATTTTAAAATTTATTTATTTCCCTTTAGAGAACTCTCTTTTAACTAGCAGCAAGTTTTCCAGCTAGTGGACTGATAACACTGGAGAGTTTATGTTACTGCTGAGACTTCAAGGTCACTCTGCTCAATTTGTTGAATCTGCAGCCCAAAATGCTAAGGGAGCAGAAGAGTTGTATCAGCAACCCTCCCATTGGACAGTGAAATTAACCGAAGTATTTCATTCCATGTATCTACATAAGCTCAGTATAAGGATCATGGAAGCTAAGCCTCCTCCTGCTTCTTCTTCCCTTCTCTTCCATCTGTGGTCAGGGTCCAGGGAGGACTCCATCTCTCCATCACCACTGATTCCCAGGCCTGTGCATTCCTGACCCTCATCACTCTCCCTCAGCTCCTGTCTGCTCTGCCCTCTCTCCAGCAGCTCTGGGACACTTGGGAACTGCTCACAGCTCAGGAGATGCCCTGGGAGTTGCTGGGGGTGGGGGGAGGCAATAGGGCTTTGCACATTCCTGAACACATTTGTATATAATTGTACATATTTTATTTATTCATTAGTATTTAATTAAAGCTGTTTCGTTTAGTTTTAAATCCAGGAAGTCTCTCTCCTTCTCTGTCTCCTTTTCCTACCTGGGTGGGAGGGGGAGGAGATGAAGAGCATAATTGTCGCTGGTTTTAATTGCTGCTCCTGAGTCAAACTGTGACAAGCAGTCAGATCAAGAAGACATCAGGAATATCTCTGGAGTGAAACTGTTTAATCTTCATAACTCTTCTTTGTTACAACTGTGCAGTTACTAATCAACAAGTAGTATGTACTAGGACTGTATCAGTGGATGCTGGGAGAGGAGCAGTATCCATACATGTTTGCCTTGACACTGTGCTTTTTTTTATTATTATTTTTTCCTGGCTATTACTTTTGGCCATTTTGTCCATCACCTGTGTTGGCTAAAACTGAATAATCATTTGGCAGTTCTGGATCTGGGATGACAGTGGTGGGTTGCTCTTTCAGCCAATCACCGTGCGGGTTTCCTTAGCATGAAGATATTTTTTATGTGTGTCTAAAAGAGAATGAAAACAGGGTAATGTAATAGGTCAACATATTTAAACACTAATGTGACAGTTCTGAAAAAAATAAAAAAATAAAAAAATAAATTCTAACCTTGCAGGATGTCTCCTAGCTTATCAAAATAATTTTGGTCTGACAAACCAGTCCTCCTGCCAATGGTCGTTACCTCTCTGTAATTGGATGGCAGGCTTTTCACAGATATAGTTCATCCATCTCTTACATGATGTGAAATATATAGTAGCTTCATAAGAATATCCACATTCTTCCAGGAAGTTTATATTCTTTGTCCTAAGAAAGAAAAATCTTGACTGGTACATCTCACCTCATTCAGATGGTATATCCTTGCCCCTTACAAAAAGAGCCGTCTTTGCAAGAATTAATTATCTGACTTTCACAAATAATACATACCCCCAGCAAAGAAAGAAAGCATTTAGTGACATCATGTGCCAATTTCTAGAAGGCTGACCCTGTCCTGAACATGCCAGCAAGCACCCTCAGCAGATTCTAGGTGTGGATCCAGAACCATTTCTTGTACCTGACAGTTAAAGATGCTAACACTTGGGTACTGACTGGAGGGTTTTAGTAGCTGTTTCAACAGAAATGTTAAGAGGAGAGAGCCCAATAACTAAAAGGAATATTGGCACACCAGGTTTGAACTCAAGAAGAAAAATACATTGTATTTCTAAAATAACATGTTAAACTTCAGGGAAATTATTCTAGAGAGTAAGTAGTTTCTTACATAAAAATAAAAAAGTATTAAGATCTGCTTTTGCATGCAATGAAACACCTTTCAATCAGAGTTTTTTTTTCATATGTCCTCACTGAAACAAGATACAAAATACAAGAGAAATATATTACACTTCTGGTAAATCTGAAAATAAATTGTGGAAATAAACTTTCAGGGTAATTTTTTATTTTTTTTTTACCCAGCCATAGTGCCTATAGCACCCTCAAAGCAGTCCTGGGTAAGGCCAAGAAAAATCTGATATGGAAAAGTGAGACCTGTAACACAGAGCAAAGTGCATAAAATTTGACTGTTTAATGTACCTTTTGTGTCAGAGAAAATGGGAGCTGCGTATGGATGAGGATCAACAGTATGTCCTGAAAGAAATCTGCCCACTTACTGTAACTTTTGTGCTTCTGTAAGACTTGTGTTGTCTGCCCAATACCAGTCTCTCTGATCAGGTCTAAAGGTTAATCCAAGCCAGTATGATTTTTCAGGAAATTTTTTTACCAGTTCCTATGCACAATTCAAAAGAGATATTCAGGAAGATAGTAAAAAGAAATATAATTATTTAATCTTGGAAGTTGAATGCATTGATGGAAATTGATTAAAAAACATAAAAACCACAAATCCTTAACCTATCAGGACAAGTTCTGCCCTTAGAGGAGAAGCCTAGTATGAAGGGAGAAATTGTAATAGAGATGTTTTTAAAGGCAGAGAAGATATATTTATAGCTCTGAAGAACAATATCACCCCCATCAACCTGATTTAAACCCTCTGGGTAAAACACTGGATCTTTCTCCCCCTTTTAGTCATGAATCATTCCTCTGCTATTATTGTCCTTAGCATTTGTCAACTGTGAAAAAGAAGTCTCTACAGGCAACTGTTTGGTTTGCTCTGTTGAACCTTCACAGGATCTAGCATTGTTTAGTTATTCCCAAAAGCTGGGCTATGAGCAAGTAAAGAAGGTCTTAAAGTTAAGCATTTAACGACATTCTGTTTTTTAAAAAATGTTCTGAGCAGAATAGGTAAGAACAAATAATGTTGCCTGTCTCACTGCTGCTTCAGGAAATCCTCTGAAGATTTGAATTAGATTTTTTCTGTTGTTCTCCTTCCCTTACTTATCATTGCCACTCCCAGTGCACTTCTGTATTTTCTGTTCCTCATATCTCTCAATGCTGTGATTGCCACAGCTAGAACAGAATGCAGACCTCACAGTCTTTGCTGGCACCGGTTTGGAATGGTGGGAATAAAGCTGCTCCCATTTCCTACTGGGAGAAACATTATGGCCTGCCTCTCAGTGAGAGGGGAACTAGCATTCATCAAGTGCTGTGGAGCAGGCAGGAGCAGCCCTGACTGCTAGCTCTTGAGACATCTTTACTGTCTTCAGTCTTCAAATATGTCTGCTGGCATCCAGAGGTAAAAGCATTATCTATACCTGGCATTTTGTCTTCCCACCTCAGATTTTTTTTCACTTAATAAAAGATCAGGTCAAGTTTTAGCAACTCGCTGCCAAGTGTTTTGGTTTTGATTTCAAAGATGAGATCAACATTTGTGGAAAGACATTCCACAAAATGGGGAGGACTATGGCTTGCCTATTGGGAGACCGGGTTGAAAGAAGTTTTCACACCAGTGTCTTACCAAGTCCTTATATGGATATGAAATACTTGTTAAATTAGTTAAATCAATGGGTGTGACAAAACAGTCATGAAGCTGTTTTCACCAGTCATCCCAGTAAGTAGCCAGCCATGGCAAGCAGAAGCAAGATGGGCTGTCTCCAACCACCAGCTGCTTGAAGGCTGACACACTGTGTGGCAGTGACCAGTCCTCTGCCTTTGCCATGCCCAGGACAACCTGATCCCTGCAGAAAAACTGCTGCTCAGAGTGTCACGTGTGAATGGAGTAGCTGATAGGGTGCGTGAATGTCCTCCATGTGAAACGGCATGAGAAACCAGTCCATACCTGTTTTGCTGCCTCTTTTAGCAGAAGAAGAGTAGAGTTTTGTTCCTGACAAAATTTGTGACTCTTCTGCCATGAGTTCTGTTCCTTGGCATGGTAGTAACATGTACCACCACCATACCACTTCCAGTTGACAGGGCAGAGGACACAGGTCTGGCCTGGAAAAGAAGAACCCTCACTGTACCTTACAGAACATCACTATTGGCCTGCGATGACAAGATGCATGGGACTGAGGGTGTTTGAGACATCCTCAATTGGTCAAAATCTCACTGTGGTCTGAGATCATTCAGGAAATTAAGGAGATGAAAACTGACTCATACCCCTGTCTCACATTCTTTTCACACTGGAAGGGCATTCAGGTGTTGCAAATGGGATTTATTTTGCCTAATTTTATCAGTCTGCAAAGGTGATACAAGTGAACCCATCTGGATTCACACTTCAGTCAATGGACAGGTGTGTCTCACTCATGCTTTTTCTGTCATTTCAGGTGTGTATCTTGGGAGGAAACAGACTGTATCCTTGCATGTTAATTTCTCTTAATTAACTAAAAGGGAGACCTAAATAGTTAGCTTGTCTATAGAACAGTATCTGGACATATGAAATCCCATTTCCCAACAGTTACAACAATGCCTCTACTCCTCAGACTATAGTTTCTGAAAATAACTAATTATCTGTCCGGCTTATTGTCCAATGTCATTGAAATAACCAAGCTGCAGCCAACTGGTTTCAGAAACAGCCCTGCATTGGACACAGTCAAGAGACAGTGGGGATGAACCTGGAATAAACTCTTAGGCTGGGAGATTCCTGTCTTGCCTGGTGTCAGTGCTAGCACACCATCCTGTGTGTGGACTGCTGTTCACATAAAGTGAAGCAAGATGTTTACTTCTCAGGCACCACTCTTAGGTTGTCTACTAGATGCAGATGAGCATCTCATAGAGATCCATGAACTAGTGCTGATGGGAAATGGTATGTACAGAAGGCATCTCACAGATCCCTTTTATTATGGAAATTAAATCCTGACACCCTGGTACCACTGCCAGACCCAAACCAGTGCAACTATGGCCAGGCTGGGTGCCTCCTCTCCAGGTGCTGCATGAAGCAGACATGCTCATTGTCTACTTTCTAGGTGGTCACACCTGAGAAGGCACAGGCTCATCAAAGGAGTCCGACCTGAGTAGACACAGAAGGCACATCTCATTTCCTTCTTTGCCATGTTTAATGATAAGCTTTCATCAAAAGTTGTCAATTTACCATTATTTTTAAGGCTTTTTTCCCCTTCCAAGCAGAGATGATTTCCTATGGCTTGCAGCATATTTGAGAAATTTGCATGCAGCTCATTCCTTGTCATGTTGAGGTCTCTGAGCTGTATCATGTAGTCCTTGGGAATCTGGAAAACTGAAATTGACAATAAGGCATTTTGCCATTTTCCAGTGCTGTCCTTTAGAAAGGGTGGGGTGCAGCTAAGGAATGACTTAGCATATCATTAAGGGCTAATAAACCATTTGAGATAAATATTATTCCTCCCTGAACAATTGCATGTACAGGCTGCTGAGATGGAGAATATCTGCACAGCAAACTTATTATTTGGCTGTGAGTGAACAACAAAATGAAAGTGTCACTTTTAATCATGTGCTTCCATTGTGTATCTTTCTCTTATATGGTTTTCCAAGCTTTTCCTTTTTCCTAAAAATGTGAATTGCAGCTCTGGCTCATGGTGGAATTGCTACTGATGGGACTTAATGGGCACAACCTGTTTACCTGAACACAAATTTTTTCCCTTCCCTCTGATCCAGCATTATCAAAGGAGAATTCACTCCATCATTAGGCAGGACAGGGGGATTGTGGATAAAGGGCTTAAGAGACCAGACAATGGCATCCAGAGCAGTCAGTGAATCTCCTACTCCACCCCTTCCCAGCTGCCCTCCGTGTTGCTAATTTCTAGCCTTATCACATCTAGAGGAGGACAGTGATGCTGTGGTAAGGGAAAATACCTGGTTTGCCTGGTTGCCTGTTCTCAGCTGAACCAGAAATTGCACCTGAAGGGGATGTCAGTCTTGTGCTACTCAGTAGCTTGAAAACAGAAATGCATTAGTACTTACGGAAAACTGCCAGGATCACCAGGGCCATCAGCAATGCCAGGCACATAATGGACAAAATCAGGACTACTGGCTGGCAAGAGCAGGGTGAAGTGGGAGGCCCTGGGAGGAATTCAGTCATGAAATGCATTGTGATACAAAGGGAATAGTGAACACGTTATATCACAGCCCTCTTTGTGGTGTATCGGTGAATAAATAATTGCTTTTACTTTATGGTTGTATATTGCTGTTGTAGGGTCTCTGCACACAGCAAAAGATGCCAAAACAAAGTAAGAGAGTGAGGCATCTTTGTGAAGAATGTGAGCAGCCTTGGTCCTTTCAAAGGCCATAAACTGTGGCAAGAAAGATATGAAGAAAGCAAGATATAGCAAGACCTAAACAGTTGATAGACCTAAACAGTTTGTTTGAAAACAAACACACACTGTTAGTGGTAATTTGAGATGCATGGCATATATCTGTGGTAACCTGGTTAATTAGAGTGCTATATTTAAGTCTGGTACTTTATGGTAGTTTGAAATTTCTAGCTAGGAATTCACAGAGGATTTTTCTGTGATAAGCATTGCAGCTCAGGTACAGAAATAAGCCCTCAAAGAGGGGGAAGGAGAAATTGTTAGTCTAAAAAAAGGAAAGGGTTTTTTTAAATCAGGAAGTGAATTGCTGAAGAAAAACTGAAATGTGGAAACTGCAGTGGACCTCTTCTACAAATAACTTGTAGCCAGCTTCTGTGCTGAAGCAATCCTGGGCAGAACCTTGTGCAAGACCTCACTCTATAGAAACGGAAGGTGATGAATATTCAGTAGAAAGAAGATCAAGCAACAGATGTTGTCTGGAACTGGGACACAGATCACTACTGGTTTAACTGGTGGAGCTCCATGGGGTTTCTGTTCACCCAGTCCCCAAGGTACTCAAGGTTCCTCTGTTTTCAAGCTCTACCACTTGGTAGCATCAGCCACTAACCCTAGTTTAGTATTGCTATAAATTTGCTGAATACACACTCTCTGTGATTTTTCAGGTTGTTGATGAAGATATTAAACAATATGCACTCAGTACCAACCCCTGAAGGACCCCTGAGGGACTCCTGAGAGATTCTGCCATTACTTACTTCCCTTTGAGCGTGGTAGTTCAGTTTTCAATGCACCTAACAGTCCACCATCCAGCCCACTAACTTTCTCAGCTTTAAAATGACAATAATGTAAGAGACACTGAAAGAAGTCTTGCTAAATATATATTACACGTGGCACTCTTCTTGCACCTACATTTCATCACAGAATGCAACCCCAGTTCACGGAAGTGCTCTAACTGCTAGGTATTTGGGGAAAAGTCAAATACCCAGACCCTACATGAAGAGAAAGACCTTGTCCCTTGAATTATTTTCCAAAGTCTGATCTCATAGATATGCAACAGGTACACTCTTAGATAAAACCTGCACAGGAGAATCATATACCTTATAGATTCTAATAAGACTTAAGGATGCATACACATGGATAGTTTTTAATGTCAAAGTACTTCTGTACATGCTCTGAAGCTGTGCATTAGGTGCCTGGAGAACTTCAGTAACATAACTTAGACTCCCTAAGGCAGGCTGCTAAATAGACTCTCATGAATTGGAGCTAAAGAGCAAAAAAATAATTGTTCCTACCCCTACGAAGTCACAGTCCCAAGCTGAAGACCAAAAGCACTATAGTCCACACCTCCCAGAGCTTTTAGATGAGAAGAGACAAAGATTTTGTAGTTTGAAAGTGAGATTTTATAAGCAGATAAAAACTATTCCCTGGGCACCAACATGAATCAAGACAAAGCAGTAGTTTTAACTTCAGCTGTTTTAATTCAAGTATTGGCCAAAGCATTTACTTAAGTAAAGTTTCCCTTCACTGTGCTTTGTAACCTCTCACTACTTCTGCTACATGTAGGGCAGCTGAAGGGACCTCAGGCTTGGTCCTCCTTCCTGTCTAGTACTCCCATAGTCCTAGAATGAACATATTAATTTTCAATCTGATGTCTGTGAAATAGTGTGCAAACTGTGCTGTGCCCTCTCAGACTCATGGTTTCTTATCACAAAATATGCTTTGTCTACCCTGGGACGTAAAAGCAGGACATCTGGAGTCATATTAGGATACTGGTGTCATTGGATGTTGAAGGAAAAGAAGCCCAGAACTTAAGACAAAGACAGATCAGATTTTTATTAATTTTGCTGTTGTTGTTGTTTGTGGTGTTGTGTTTTTAGTTAGCTAGTTAGTTTGTTTTTTAGCTCCTGAATTTTGGCAATGTTCAAAACCATAACTTAACATAACCATGTTTAATAAACATAAGTTCAAAAAGCATAACAACATTTGAAAACACAGAATTCTCCTGATAATTCCTTCTATTTAGAAGTTGTCCTCATGTTTGTAAGCACCACAACAGCTAGTACTTTCTATGTTCTTTATTCCAATGAGTTGCACCTCTCAAATCTAGAGCTTATCTCTACAGGCACTTCTAAGCAATTAACATAAATTAAGTAAATTTAATTAAAAATGAGTACATAAAATACAGTATTTAAAATGCATTCTGTTCTTTAACAGATACAATAACTTCAGAGACCTATGCCTTAATTCAGACTAGAACTTTAGAAGTGAGATAGAAGGAGTCAGTTAAAACTAATTCAGTTGTAAGCTTCAATGTAAGTGCATGGGAAAAGTAAATGGAGCCAATTCACTTTAAAAATCAGTTCAAGTTAATACTTTTGAGGTTCAGACAATTCGTAGCTTATAATATGCTTTTCTGTGAAATAACATCACTATTTTAGTTATATCTTCCAAACTCTAAAAAGTTCAGGCAGAAATGACAGCAACAAAAACCAGGACACATTTATAACTTTTCTGAGAGTAACAAAGCTAAGAAAGGCTCCGGAGCATATAACTGAAAGTATTTCCTGTCCCATCTACTTCAGCAATAAGAAATCAAAACAACTTCATAGATACTGCACCTTTTTCCTTAGTATCTTCAGGCTCTGTGATATTATGCAGTGCATGGCTGTTTCCAAATTTCAGATTAGCATATGTTATTTCTTCTGTCATAGCTGGTAAAAAGCATCAGAACAAAAAGGTAGAAAAAAATCTAGCATTTGCAGCTAGGAAGCTAGGAAGAAAATCTACTTCTTTCTGGGGTTTCTTTCAATATTGTCAGGCTGAAATGAAGCAGCACAGACAAGATACGTCTGAGCTTCCTCAATCACATTACTTCCAAAAAGGCAGATTTACCAGACTCTTGTGAGTCTATTGGTCCCTGCATTCCCCTGGAGAAAAGCCCATCTTTGTTATTGTAGTAGGGCACTGCTTTGCTGGACTATTGCTATTATCCAAAGAATTGTCCAGGGGAAATTTTTCAACATGTTTAAGTGTCTTAAGTGGAATAGCTGAGACCATGAGACAGGATCTTCTAGAGCAAGAGCAAAATGTTCAGTGGATGATGAAGTGCCAGTGATTCTACCTGGACTAGACAGGCACACTGGCACACTCCTTAATGGAAACAGGATCAGGAGATTATATTATTCAAGGAATTTTTCTCCACTCTTAATGTTATTTTTTTTTAACACTACCACAGTTGTGTAACTTCAAAAGTGCATGATGAAAGCAGGATGTCTGGAGCTTCTGGTAAAATTTGTGCAACTTAGTAAAAATGATTAATGGAACAGAAAGAGAGAAGACCCCAGAGAGTCCTCATAACAGCTTTCCAGTATCTGAAGGGGACCTACAGGAGAGCTGGGTAGGGACTTTTTACAGGGGCTTGTAGCAAGAGAACCAGGGGTAGTGGATTAAAATTTGGAGAGTAGAGATTTAGGTCAGACATTAGGAGGAAATTCTTCACTATGAGGGTGGTGAGACACTGGAACAGGCTGCCCAGGGAAGTTGTGGAAGCCGTATCACTGGAAGTGTTCAAGGGCAGGTTGGATGGGGATCTGAGCAACTTGCTCTAGTGGGAGGTGTCCCTGCCCATGCAGGGTGGGGGTGGAACCAGGTAATTTTTAAGATCCCTTCCAACCTAAACCATTCTATGATTCTCTGATGTTCTGATTCTATTATTATCACCTAAGTGATTAATGTTAATGGGCTAGAGGCTTATGTACCCTGTGTTAGAAGCATAAAGTATTATAAAAATGAGCAGGAATATAGACTAATCCTCCTTTGTGCTTCTGGGCTTGCATAACTGAGACCTAGGCATTCATACCTGTTAAGATCTCATACCAGTTACATAGAAAACGTGTCTAGAGTGGAGGTAGTGAAATTTAAGTGCTGGTACCTAAAGCAGTAGTGACAACACACCCTCAGAAAACCCTGCATAATTTTTTTGATCACCAGGTTTTAAGAATGGTTTGATCTGTTTGGAACAGGTGAAGATAAAGGCTGTAAAAAAACAGTTGGATATTGTTTCTGTCATACTTCAAAAGACTAAATGATCTTGGATTGTTTATCCTTGCCAGTTAAAGACAACTAAGATTATTGCAGGAGAGTGCTGAAGAACAGCTGCCTAGAAGTAAAGGATTTATAAGCTAGTTTATGAATATTTCAAAGATGTAAGTTAGAATGAAAATCTCTTACACAGGTTAAGTGAGATTCTGTAATAGCTTTCAGATAGGAGTGTCCACTATAATTCAACCCTCCATGTAAGCTGATTTTTACACTTCCAACACTGTTTGGAAAAACAGACCTTTATCAAAATATAGGCTGATAGCCATACATAAGGCTCATTAAAGTTCATTCAGTCCAAACTTCACAAAGTGACTACATTTACTCTTTCTTACAAAAAGTTTTTATATATACATTTTATTTTTTTTTTTTCTCTTCACTCTTTCTCTAGAGGGTTGATTGTTGCAGTTCCATTTGGAACAGACGGTTTCACATTTTCTTTCAAATAAAGCTGAATTTGCAAATCTATTTTCTTGCATCAGATGCACTTGTCCTCTTCTTTTACACTGGGCACACATAGACAGCAGGATGATGACAGAGTTTTCCAACTAACACCAGTCCCACTCAGTTTCTGGGAGCAGTTGCATTCAGTGTTTTGCATGTACACTGCAGTCACAAGGGAGAACTCCATGAGGTTGTGACAAGCCCACTTATGACACCATAGCTACCTTGTGTAGAGCACCTCAGATGTCCCTGCATTGTCCCAAAATGCCCAGCAGAGCTGCATGTGAAGAATCTAGACAGTAGATATAGCCACAAATTATAAAATAAAAACATCAAAGAATGTCCATTTGCCATGCAGAACATGGCATAGATTGAAAGAGGATCTGAGACATTCTTGGCTAATAGTGATCTAAGTCATTTCTGTTTACTTTGCATCAGAGAAATAGCAGGAAGCTCAGTGGAAATATGAGGAGCCTTCAGCAGTGAAACCTTGGGTTTTCTAGAAAAAATGAATAATATGTAATTACTTCTTTCTCTTCTATGTCTTCACTTTACATTTGCATAACACTTGAGGATTAAGAGTACTTTCTAAGTCATTACTTCACCTGAGATGAAGTACAAACAATCCACCCCACGCTACAACACCTCTTTTACTGTTTAGTTTCTTAAAAGCAAGCAGATGTGGAGCCAGAGCCCCAGCTTCCATTTCACTTACGCAAATACCCTCATCAATAGTTTCAGACTATTTTGATAGTCTGTGACCTCAGGAAATTCTACTGTAATCTGATAAATGCTTACCCATGACACATTTATCAAACCCACTCTGACAAAACATACTGTTTTAAAAAAACTACGTATCTCTGAGTACTTCAAATGTCTCAGTTTGGAAATTTCTGATTAATTTGCCTATACAGCCTTCCACTGTTCCAAGGCATATTGAGATCTGCAAGCTCTAGGTTTGCAAGTGATGTTATTTCTCAGAATTTTCACTGACAACAGACAGCTTGTAGTGTGGTTGTAGCATATGCTGTGTAATTTCATGTTGAATTGATGGAACATTTTTCTGATATTGCTCATTTTCTGTAATAACAAAGATAAGGTAATATTAAGCATTGTAACACTGTTATAATGAGAACAGAAAACAGCACAGTGTTCAGTCCTTGCAAGATCTTTGTTACAGATAGACTGATAGTAAACTAACTAATATGCTGTTAGCATCATCTTCCTAGAACAGATTTTAGCCCTGCCAACGAAAAATGAAGTATTACAAACTCATATGGCATGAAACAATTGAAATGCCATCCATTTTTCTTGATCTAGAAAGTGTAACATATTTAGGCATCCTTGAAAAACACCTGCTGTGTCTAAACGATGAAAATAGGGAACAAACATAGCAAGGCAGGCAGAATAAATAATCTAAAAGACTACCAAAGGCAATAAAAATTAATAATTTATCTTTCATCAAAACCAAACAAGAATAGGAAGCCTGTTAGAGAATCCAAATGGACACATAAGAAGAAGGATAGAAGATAAGGTTAAGAAGAATACAGCAGCAGTAAAAAATTTACTCTCTATTGTTTTCATTAATCTGATAAGTATTAAATATTACTGTATTTAAATGAACCGTTTGATATTAAAAATTTATCTCTAAAAAAACCCAAAACCAACAATGCAATTCTGATGCAGTAATTATATTGTTGTCATTCTGAATTAGCTCAAGATCTTGAACCAATGATGTAACAATTTAACGTAAACTTTGGTTATTACAGGCCTTTGTCTTAAGGAACCAAGAGCACATATGTCACTTGAACACAAGAGATGAAAATGCATGTCAGGGAGCCCTGTAAAGGGTAAAAATAATTTTTCCTTTAGTAGAAAAAGTTGTTCTTATCTTCATTATTTTCCTTGTTCCCTTACTTATACTGTTCTACGTTAGGCAGGCTGATGCAAAGGACTTTAAAAAAGGCAAACAGTAGTTGAATTGAAATAGAGAAACAGATTTGAGAGCTTCCTTTCTGAAGTGCCAGGATGTCAATTTTGGATTCTATTACCAAGGAAATTAATAATAATCAGTTCCCTTCAGATTCTAAATAACTTCTCACTCCCTATGGTTAAAGGAGTTCGTTTCATGTCTATTTGTGGTTGTTTTTTGTTTTGATGTTGAGAACATCAGTCCCTACACTAGCCCACTCGACCATCTCCCATTTCATGTGAGCCTCTTGTTTTCACCCTTTTGGAAACATCCAGACCTTGTAAGTCAAGGGTTTATTTTGCAGTCACAGGAAAGCCAGGCTTGAGACCTTAGAACATTGCTCATTTTCCTGTTCTGGGATGATTCTTGCCAATAGAGATATGCTCCATTTCACGGGGTGTGCTCAGGGTGAAGTTGCAGTTGGTCCATGTGCCAGAGAAGACTCCCACTGCTGATTCTATAGCATCAGCCAGAAGTGAGTCAGAACAGATATGTAAGAGCTACAGCTCCCCAGTTGCATGGCCTGATGAACCACTACCAAGCAAACAAAGACAGGTGGACTACCACATGCAGCTAACCAGGCAATTTGCTAATGAAAACTATAATTGAAAACACTGAAAAGACTAGATCTTCTCATGGATAAGTTTAGAATTGATTGATGCAGTTTTATGGGCTGCTAGTGGTTCAGGAGAATCAGCAGTTTAAAGACGTAAGAGATACCATAGGAAGTGATGTCATCCCTATTTGTATTTTAAGACCTGATTTTCCTACCTTTGAGTAATAGCTCAAACATATGCCTTACAACTCCAAGATTTTCATTTAGTTCTAGTTTATCAGGTGTATTATTTAGTACAACAGGCTTACAGGCTGCTGAAAACTTACTCCTGGTGACATGAAACCACTGCAGTAGCTACGTGTACCCACAATGACACTGTTTTTTTGCAAGGACAGCGCTCCGTGAGCTAATCTGTAAGCAATAGGAAGGTGGAGACGCCTTCAGGAGTAACTCTTCAGGCAGCAAAAAAATGACTTTACATTCCTCCCCATTCTGCCTTAAGAACCAGTTGTTCTTGCAGGGACCAAGGACCAAAGACTCTGCAGCTCAAATCACTTTGTGTGTCCATGTCACTTTTCTCAATGAATGGGATCACTCTATAGCACATTCCCTTTAAGAACCCACATTTTTCAGGAGATGGAACCTTTGGAACCTTAGGTACTAGAAAACCTTGAGAGAATTTTACAAGCCTTCCACCCCCATGTACCTTCATGTACCACTGCCACAAGTGCAGCTCACATGCTGATCCCCTGCCCATTCAGCTAACACCTCACCTTCTGGATATTATCTGCACTACCACATCACTAGGCTCTCATTACCTGTCTCATAGTTCCTCCACTCTGCATGGATATCAGTTCACCACAGGGAACTACTTTGCAATGAACCAACTTGTTCCCTCCAGGGAGAAACCTAGGTACCATTCTGGAGACAGCTGATGGCAGGAAGAACTACTGATGGTCATGGTGGATTGGACCAGAGCAGGGTATGTCCCATTTAGCTTTGTCAGCAGGCTTTGCACTTGCAGTCACCCCCACAGACAACAGCTGGAAAGGAGAGAGATGGGGAAGTGTACTCAGGAGACAGAGACTGGTGGCACTTTGGTGGGGATGACTCTAGGCAAATCTCCTGGAAGGACCCTGGGGTAAGCACTGGGCAAGGGAGACCAGGAGCCACCTGAAGACCTCCTCAGAAAAAACAGACCTGGTTTTCCAGGCAGCAGGCAAAGCTCGTCAGTCAGAAGAGAAGGGAAGCGCATGTTTTCCTGTAGCAGTACATGGACACAGCAGTCTCTGTAAACTATCTACTTCTATGTTAGTTCCTGCCCCTGAAGGGAATTGCTGGCCTGCAGGAAGCCCCCAGGCTTGATGAGCTGCTCCTCCCTGTGTGGCCCCTGGTGGCTGAGGAAAGCCAAGGGAACAGAGCCCCATGGAGGTCCCAGTGGAGCAGCTGGGTAGCCTGGGCAGACTCCCAGGGGCCCTGGGCCAACTCCCATGACTGCTACTGTGGGGAAGCACCCAGGACTGATCTGGTGGGGAGGGACACAGTGGGGCCAGGCTGGAGGTGTGGTGGCTGCTGGGGGGTGGTCTGTGCCCTGTGTGGGTCTTTTGCATGGCTGAGGGGGTGGACCTTTTGGAGCTGAGGTTTCCCTGAGCTGTGACCTGG
>NW_009954317.1:12984-21125 GCF_000747805.2 Chaetura pelagica | reverse complement strand
GTGGAAGCCACAGTGCTGTGGCTACAGTGGAAGCTACAGTGCTGTAGATGAACCACCTGCAGAAGGCCCGCAGGTGTTCATCCTCTCCCTAACTTTTCTTGGTGTAGCAGCAGTTTTTCTGCTGCAAATTGCTCCTAACCCACTGGAACTGGGATTTGACTGCTGAAGGTTGTTAATAGAGTACTTAGTTTTAAATAATTGCTGAGATCCAGGAAATAAAATGATAGGGTGTCTGTATAAAGCTCATATATATGATACCTCTTGTGCCACTATTATTTCGATCCAAGAGATATTGCCCTCTCTCTGAGTGACTGATGGAACTGAGTCACAACAGGATTTAAAGTGAGGAGTTAAGATTTAAGAAAAAGTGCATTTCAGTTGACCTTTAGTTTTGCAAGCCTAAGGAGTATAGGCTGCTCTTCTGAAGGCATTCTGGAGTCAATCTTTCCTTTTTCAGGCAGGAATCAAAGTGTTAGATGCAGGCTGGCATCTCTGTAATCCTGCTTGATCTGCCATGCTCATTAGCAACACTTAACCAGAACATCCTAATTTTCGTGCATTCAAACATTGTCAAGAACTGTCTAGGGCAACTCAGGAAGATTCAGATTGGATGCCTGCTCCTGTTCAGCCACCTGTCAGTTAACACCCCCAGGTCCCTCTCTGCTGGGCAGCTCTCCAGCCCTGCAGAGCCTCCCTGCCCTCAAGCAGATCGACACTCCCACTCAACTTGGCATTGTCTGCAAACTTACAGGGGGTGCACTCAATCCTGTCACCCACATCATTGATAAAGATATTGAACAAAACTGGCCCAGTGTTTGTGGAGGCACACAAGGGGAAGCATCAGCTGTTCTGTGTGGCTTAAACTGATCATAGAATTGCAGCTTTCAGGTGTGAGTCCATGGTGGAAATTTGGTTGTTGACATTAAGCGCTTTTTCATATTTGTGCGCATGGCCGTGGATTCCACTCATTATCTCATACTCAGTGTCCCAGTTTTGGCTGGCATAGAGCTAATTCTCTTAACAGCTAGAACAGTGTTACAGTTTAGACTTAGTATGGAACTCGATACGAGAAAAATGTTGGTAATACACTGATGTCCCTAATTGTTGCTCAGAAATCAAGGACTTTTCAACTTCCCATGCTTTGCTAGGGTGTGGGTGCACAAGACGCTGGGAGGGAGCATAGGCAGCACAATGGGTCCAAATGACCAATTGGATATTCCGTATCATGCAACATCATGCTCAGTGTATGGATGAGAGGTGACCAGGAAGTTCTCGCTTTCTTACTGAATTACAGGTTTAATATTTCCTCTTCTCTGAGACCAAATGCCAGGGATGGGCTGGGCATTGGTCAGCAGGTGGAGATCAGTTGCACTGTGCATAACTTCTCTCTGCATTCATTATTATTATTATTATTATTATTCATAGTAGTAGTATGACTATGACTATTATTCCAAGTTATCACATTGTTTGTATCTCAACCCACAAATCTCTTACCTTTACTCTTCCTATGCTGGAGGAGGCAGGAAAGAGTAAGCAAGGGGCTGCATGGTATTTAGCTGCCTGCTGGCTTAAAACCACATTCAGAAATGCCAAGACATGTGTCCAGGTAATCTGGGGAGGAATAATAGCATCTCAGGGGAGAGGTGTCAGCAGCTGCTGAGTTCTCATCGTGTCTCTAGAGTTTCTTCTTGACTGGAAATCACTATTAAATGAGTTATCTTTGTCTCTTTTGCATCTTAATGCAGGTAGAGATTTACTGAGATCTTTTGCCTGACAATCCTCTCTTGCCCCTTGCAAATCTCTGGAAAAATTGCTGAGTCTCAGTGTTCTTTATTTTCCTACTTGAGTAGGAAAATTTTTTGGCTCCAAGGCTTTTTTTTTCTCCTCTCTTTGGCATCTTAATGGCTTTGAATTGCTGCTGTTCTTGTCTGGTTATTTGAATGACAACTTCCTGCACCAGTTAAAGCATGCCACATCTTATTTTTACCAGTTAATGCACACCATCTCTCATTCTGCTCTTCATAGAGATGTCCTTTCATCCATTTTTCCCTTCATATGCCATTCAGACCAAATTTCTGATACAATGATCACCAGTTTAATGCAGTATTTGCCTCAGAAAAATACATAAAGCACACATGGTGTGCTTTTCATTAATGTAGATGCCAACTATAGAAAGCTCATATGTAGAGGACCTGTGAACAGATGTGCAACATACTTGAAAAGTAGTGTTTTCTAGAAAAAAAATATTTGTTGTGACATAGCATTTGAACCAGCAGGACTTTATACTTAGAAACACATCCTATGCTTAGCAATTCTTAATTATTTTAAAAACACACTGTGGTATAGCATAATAACATAGTAAGTTTTGGAAACTGGAGTTTGTTACCAGAATGTTATCAAACAGAAACTGAGTGCAGTATGAAATATGCTGACTTTTAAACCAAGGTACAATACACCATAGCTAATCAGTGGAAAATTCTTATTTATTTAAGACCAAGAGTGAATTAAAGATAAAACAGACATTGAACTTTTAAGACAAGCATTTTCTGTATCCCCATGTCATGCTTATGTGTGTTTGTAGCACAGATATCAGTAAAATTTGTAGGACAACAGAATCTCCAAATGGAAATGGAGGGCTTTAGACAGTCTCAGTGTTGACCTGCTGCCACCTTCTGGTCATAGAATACACTTAGGTTGGAAGATCCATCGAGTCCAACGTTCAATCTAACACTGCCAAGCCCACCACTAACCCATGTCTTCAAGCACCACACCTATCCATCTTTTTACATCTCCAGGGATGTTGACTCAACCCCTTCCTGGAGCAGCTTGTTCCAATTCTTGACAACCCTTTCAGTGAAGAAATGCTTCCTAATGCCCAATCTAAACCTGCTCAGGTGGCCAAGAAGGCCAACAGCATCCTGGCCTGCATCAGAAATAGTGTGGCCACTTTTCAGCCAGTCAGATGGGACCTTGTCCAGCCCTTGCAGCCGTTTTTCCTGCCACGGCTCCTCTCCCGCAGCAGCTGCCCCCTCAGGGCATCAGGGAAGGCAGCCAGGAGAGGGTTCAGTGCCACATGGAGCAGCCGTCTTTAAGTCACTTATGTCTGCTGACCTAAAGGGCATTTCATGTTCGTGTGAGGAAATACCTGGTCCTTCACAGGTGCTCAGTTCGTCTCCTGGCTCTGAAGTGAAGAGTTTCTGCTTGGTAGAGCCTCCGTGCCAGGAACTAATGACTGCTGCTGTTCCACATCCCTTTTCAATAATCTGCTATTATCAAACAAACTATAGATGTAAAACTGCATCTGTTTGCCTCTATAAGACTGCAGAATTCTTCTTGCTTTCAAATAAAGCTGGAACTGATTAATTTGGACTGGTAAATTCATTTGGTTGTAGCGGTTATCTGAGAGTCTGATACGAGAGAATCTTCCAGCTAAAATCAAATCGTGTTAGGGAAGGACCACAACATGCAGGTCCATTTCTGGTCAAAATGTCACCTGCCACCTCTTCTTTTCTTATCTCTGATTTATAAACTTATTTCTCCATGGGTATTTGAAGACCTAGATTTATCCCAGAGAAACTAACAAACAAAAGGATAATCTCAAGAAAAATGTAAACATTTTATTCTGCTGTTCCTTTAGTGCTCTGCTCTGTGGGGCAAGGATTCGGTCTCTCGGCCATACTTAGCAGAGCAGTATCCTGCATCATGAGAGCAGCTCAGAGGTGTTACGGTCATACTGTTACTAAATGTTACTTTTTTTCTAGTCTGACTAACATAAGAACAAACACCAGAATGCCAAGTGGTTTACTAAATATATTTATTGATTTCTGGTGCATATATTATAAAAACATGATATATTAGAAACAGCAACAGTGTGGCTTCTGTAGAGATAAGCTTAGATAGAGGGAACAATTCTAGAAATAATTGTTATACAGACACATTCTACTCAGGATTGGCAAATCATTGATATCACCCTTCCCCAAAGGAGTTATAACAGAACTTGTGAGAACTGAGTATAATATAAAAACAGACAGCAAAATAGTAATTACAAGCAAATGCATTTGAACATAAGGTGGCTTAGACCAGTGGGGAACTCGGGCTTAACTGAATGCTACATAATTAACTGAATGCTACAAATGCTACAGCATTTGGGAAGACAACAAAACAAAACAAAACCAAAATTAATTACTACCCCAAGACAGAAACAATATGTTGTATCTCTGTGAGATACTCTTCTGGGCAAGTATATCAGTACGATTTGATTCAAGCTAATGGGGAGGTGAGACTGAGAATTTTACACTAAATTAATATATTTTTTTGCATCTTCAATACCTCTTTCATACAAATCCTACTAAAGGCTGCCAGGAGAAAAAAAATCACATCCAAACCTTTCACATTCTCTGTTTTAACCATGAATTTTTGCACTTGGGCATATGGAATCAAAAACCTTATCTATACTGCAAATAACTGCAAAATCAAGTCAGGTGTGAATTCAAAGTGATGTCTCAAACCAGTTCAC
The DNA here is from genome assembly GCF_000747805.2 of Chaetura pelagica. Lineage (NCBI taxonomy): Eukaryota > Metazoa > Chordata > Aves > Apodiformes > Apodidae > Chaetura > Chaetura pelagica. The sequence goes on along the minus strand of NW_009954317.1, from coordinate 16,609 downwards.
CTGGTCAGTTGTGTTGTCTAGACAGGACCCAAATCCAGCTTTTCCTGCCCCAGTTTGAATCCATGCCTTCATACATGCACCGATATGATTGGATAGTTGCTGGTATTACAGGATTAAGCAAATTCCAAATAAAAGTAATAACATATGTTCTGTCCATACATGGAGAGGTTAGAGGTGTCATGGAGATCCTGGAAAACATAGCTGAAGAGTGATCAGGTTGATGTCTTCTTTCCTGAAGGTCTCTTCAGACAAATTAAGGGAAAAGTAAACAAGCATTATGTCTTATTGAAGAAGCAGAGCCTTCTCCGGTTATCTACAAATGAAAGAGGCAAAAGCTAACTGAGATAGAGCATCTTACTGAAGTTCATCTTGCTGTGAGTGCCCTATGAGCAAAGAGGACACCCATATGCTATGAGGACATGGCAAGACAAGCTGTGCCTCAGGGTGGAGGGTTGGTAGTGCAAAGTATGACTAGTGACCCACTCAGTGACAGGGGCACTGCTTCTGGACGTAGTGTCTTCAGCACAGCAAGTGACAGCTTCCCAGGAAAGCAATCTGAAGGAGTGATTAAACACACTTTGTAGCTCCACACCAGATATGGATGGGAAGGTTTTTTCTGAAGTCCTGTTCATTGCTATCCCTAGTCCAAGTTGGACAACAGTTTTCCTGGTTTCCTTCAAATTCCAGACTGAACAACACATCTTGCCTGTCTCCTATCACTTCACCAGTTCACTGTCAATCCTGGCCACTCTGTTAGGTGGTTCTGATTCTGTCAAAGCTGCTGAATATGCAGACATTGAGTGCATCATGCATCCATGGTCAGGAACAACATGTTATCTAGTGTGATTGTGAATTGCTGGCTGGTTAAATCTGTGACAGTAACTCCATTGCTTAGAAGTTCCCTTCTACTTCCTCTGAGAAGTGCGAATGTATTACATGGAAAATACAAACATGGCTACAAATGGCTTACCCTCTATGTCCGCAGGACGACACGGCCTTTTTTTTCACCGCCGAGAGAATGACAGTCATGAGCAGAATCACTGCAATGAAGTACAGGGCAACAGCAACATAATACCAGTGCGAGTTCTCCAAGCACGTCACTGCCAAAGGAGCAAGGGAGAGGGGGCTCACCACAGACAGAAGTAAATTTTTGTTCTGAGTTATGGAAGTATACATCATTATTTTAGTTAGGCCTTCAGCAAGGATATTTTACACCGTGTGCTATAGATCTAGCACCTGTAGAAAGCAAACAGCAAATTTATGAGGATATCCTCAGTCTGCTGTAGACACAACTGAAAACATTCTGGACTTGTTTTCAGCTCAATGTATCTGTAGAAGTTAAATAGAATCATAGAACTATTCAGGTTGGAATAGCATAGTGGGGTAGTTATTAATATGGAATAGTTCCAGCATCTTGTTTTGGAAATGCTTTTCTTAACCAAAATTCAAATTCCTGAAAACTGGAAAGCTGAGGGTCATAGGATTTTAGTTGCTAACTGAAAACAAAACTTTTATATATCTATATAGGTTTATATGTGTGTATACATATAAACCTGTATATATGTATGTATAGAGAAATCACATTTTCAGGATCAGAAGAACCCTTTTCCCAGACAGTATCAGTTTTTATCATTGTAGCTGCTGAGAAGATGCCTAAAAATGTGACCCCTCATCCTCTGTGGGTGACACTGCTGTGTCAACATTTTGCCATGCTGTTTGCCTGCTACTTCTGCACAATGCTGCCAGTACTTCTTGCTCTGGAATATATCCTGCCTTTCCCTTGGAGAATAGCTTGCAGTGGTCATCCTCTCATGGGTTATTTTCCTGAGGTTACACAACTGAAGAGCAACAAGGAAATCTTGAAGTCCACATTCAGGCTTAAAAAAAATTTTTGATAGGTAATTCTAGAGACTCTTTCTCCATATTATCATCCTTTAAAAGCACAACAAAGAATCATGTTTTCAATTAGTCATTAAATCCCTGCCTCTGTCATTTTTGCTCCAATTGCAATCCTGTCATCAGCTGTGTTCTTTTGGTCCTGATTCCTGAACACTTTCAAGGTTGATATGTATGGCAAAAAAACCACTAACACAAACCAGAATTAGAACTAACACTTGACTTGTAGTTTTAAAGAGGTTTCAGTGAAGAATGTGAAGGGACATGGCTCACCTATAGCATTTATCCATATTTATTTATTTATTCACAGCTGGGAAAGGTTTTGAAGGTCTTTTAATTTTCCTAGATGGTATAAAATCTCTTTGGGTACCTACCCCTGTGCAACTCCTCCATTATATGGAAATTTGTAATTGTGATGGTATACAAAGAGGATAAAATAAAAAGAGAAAATGTGAAGTGTCCTGCAGGGTTGCAGTACCTGTATGTGTAGTCTTGGGTGTGCTGTCGGGTCTGTCAGATTGCTGTGTCACATTCAACTCTGCATAAACTACTGGATTACCTGTAGAGACAAGAAGTGCTTCTATTAGTGAACCTGCCCAAGGCCAGCCCTAACCATTATCACTGTTTCTAGCACCCTGCAGCATCAGACCTTCTCTGAGAAAGTGGGAAGAGTGAGAACATGAAGAGGTTGTTTTAATTTTGTATAAACTTGCGTGTTGATGAATTAATGTGCCCAAAATAAATTGCAAAACAAAGTTAATGCAAATAATAATCCTGTTGTGCAGTTTCTCAAAGAAAGAATAATGTTTTTAAGTTATTAAATTTTAGAAGTTTTTTAAAACCCTCTAGCTGCCTGAAGATTATCACACTGAACTACTGAACTACTCTATTATTCTATTTTTTCTTATTACTCCATGTCCTGTACACACATGTATGCATTCTGTCAATCTTTGAAACAGACATTTATTAATGTCAGCTTTTTTGTTTCTCAAGAAACATTTTCATCTTAGTGAATTCAGATCTTGCACATTGTGGGTACAAGATGTGCCTGTTTCCTGCTGTTCCTTCTTTCACAAAGAGAAAACCAGTCCCTGTTATGTGTGTGCATGGAGCAGAGACAAGGTATTTTTCAATCACTTATGAAATAAACATAATTTTAAACAACTAATAGTAAAGCACCAAATGTGAAACATTATGCAAAATATAAAAATACTATTTTCATTTCCACCATGGATAGTTTTTTTTCTTCAAGTTCATTCTTCCAAGTTTTAAATAAGGTTTTAATTAACGGTTGGTCATCACCACTGCAGACAGAACACAGGTTTTCAGTACAAGCCATTAATTCAGTTTTCTCTACAAAAAGGGGAAAGGAAATGTGTCAGGAGTTAATTCTCAGCCAGAATTCCCCCCCCCCCCCCCCCCCCGGCATTGTAAGTGACAGAAGACAGAAGGTTGAGGTGCATTATAAGTCACAGAAGGCAGAAAGTTGGGGTAAGAAGAATTAACAATAGACTTATATGAATCTTTGCTAACTTATTAATGTATGACCATTCTCACTTGGCAGCAGAGGAGGTCCTCTCGTACATCAGTGCCCTGGACACACTCTTGCCATGACTAAGAGCCATTTGCAAGGGAAGATTTCTGTACTTGACACAGATTTCTTTGCTTTAGCACCAAAAGCATAATAAGCATTGCTCTCTTAATCCATGGAGGGCTTCCCTTCACTTGT